>NC_142208.1:11422323-11736211 GCF_049639895.1 Pseudopodoces humilis | reverse complement strand
AAAGTTTTCCTCTATATCTAATAAAAAAAATTCCTGCTCCTTCATTTTGTGAATAAAAAGTTAAACTGTATTTTCTGTCATTGAGGTTGATATTAGGAATATAATACTGCTGTAGTCACTTCAACAGTTTTCATCAAGAGCCATCTCCAAATGCTGCTCAAGATGATAGAGGCAAACATAAAAAGCACTAAAAACATCTAAAGTTTTGTACAGCAAATCGTGTACAGAAAAAAAATCAATTTGTATCAAAAAAGACATTATTTACCTAATCATTCATGACTGAAAAAAGCCACATGAAAAATTGCCTTATTTCAAAAGGCAATCACAAAGGCATCAAAGTACATATAATCTCATTTCTCTACTCTCGTTTTACCTGCTTTCTCTCCCTGAACTGGAAAACTGCTGTCATAACTGTATCTATTTCCTGTAGGAGCTATTAGTTAGTAGCATTACATCCGCTTAAACGTGATCACTTTTCTCTTCTGTGTGTTACTGATACGCTGTTATCCCATAATACTGCTCATCCATCAGAGATTGCCATGTTTCCTGTGCTGATTCTAGTATGGAGAGCTGAAGCGTCCTCTGAAGAAATGTTCAGAGATGCCAGAATATTTTAATGGTTCTGTGATTCTGGGATGTTACAGAGCACAACCTTCCTGTGGTGCATTTCAAGCTTCTAACGCAAAAGTTTTCTCTGCTTTTAATTCCTAAGCAAAAGCACTTGAACCATCAGTTTTGAACGTAACCATCTCAATTCCTCTTTATTTAAATGGCAGATTCATTAAAAACTCCATCTGGCTTCCATAGGAAGCTTGCACAAGTCCTTGGAAATGGATTTTTTTTTTCAGGACACAAGGAACTGTGGCCAGGATTAGAACCTCTTCCTCTTGCAGCATACTTGCCAGATGGCAAGTTTATTGAATTTGGTTTTAACTCACTAGGGCTTAAAGGAATGAACACAGCTCTGAGAAGTGGGTGCTACATTTCTACTTCAAAGGTCTCCTTTAAAATTAGTCCTCAGTGATTTATATGCAGAGTGTGGTTGTGACCTGGGCAGTCGGTGGCATATCTCTCATCTTTTTCAGTGCTTGAGTCAGTGACACAAATCACTATACAGAATCCCAGTAATTTCACAACATTGGGTGAATATTGCTACATGGCTAAATCAAATACAGATCTATAGATACAGATATAGCTATAGATACACATATATTTATTTGTTTTGCAGTGTTGTAAAGTCTCTTCACTTCAAATATTTGTTTTCTAAATAAAATATGAATATTTGACATGTTCACTGGTGTCACTTAAAACTGTCCTTGGGTATTGTCCTTAATATGAAAGTCTACTCTGTACTAAAAACAGACACTATTGATGGACAGAATTTAGTTTATTCAGTTTTAGGTTTGAATTGAGTAGAAAAAGCTCTTACAGCAGCTTTTTCTAATTTCTTGACATGGCTTTGAAACTTGTGAAATTGTGAAATATATTTCCAGCTACTTAGGGTGTAAATTCTAAATTATTTTTTTAAGGAATCCTCCTCTCTTCAAAATACAAAGCATTATTTAGAATTTCTGTTATTTACAGAGAAATCAGATTTTTTACATTACAGGATTTTTTCCCTTTCTTTCTGACAGTGGAGAAGACTCCTCCTTGTGAAGTGGTGCCAAAGAACTTCAGAGTCTGCAGCATTGATATTAACCTTTTCTTTCAATGCAGAGCAGCCAGGATGCTGACTCTGCCATTTAAGTGGCCATGCCTGTCATAATTATTTATGTGCTTGGTTAAACGTGACTGCACCTGTGTGCAGTGCGAGCCCTCATTTGTAGAACAAAGAATATAAAGATTAGCACACTTGTTTAAGATAAGGAAGCAAATAATTGCAACTCAAAATATTCCATTTTTATCCCTTTCCAACAGTGTTACACATTGATATTGTTTATATATACTCAGTATATGCTCCTGCTGGAGGTGATTTCGTATCTCTGCAGTGGTGCTCATTCTTGTACTGCATGATCTGAGCACCCAGGACTGTTCACCACAGTCTTGGAAACAAGGAGATAACAGCTACTGTTGTGTAAGCCTCATTTGTATGCATTTGTGAGTTGAAAGTAGTTTTTTAATCTTGAGTAGTGAATTTTGAGTGTTGAATTTTTTGTGAAGAAATTTTCATTGTTTTAAAATCAGGTTTTTACACAAAATACCTCAAGGGAGTCTATTTACTTTTACTGGCACTGGACTTTGTATTTGGACATCACCTTATTCCTCTTTTACTGAACCCATTTGTTAGGGGCTCTAGCAGCACATATTCCCCAGGTTTTCCTGTTGTTCAAAAAAGATGGAGTAACTTAAAAAAAAATTTGAAATTTAATGCAAATATTCAGGAATCTTACTTACAAATGAGAGAGGGCGGTAGCGCCAGAATCAAAAGTAGTATTTTTTTTCTGGACAGAGAATGTCAAGAGTTAATGCTTTTATAAAACTCTCAAAAATACTCTGGTTGGCTTCTTTTTGAATTAAGTCCTTTGGAACAAATTCACCTACCATATTACTTTACCACTTTATTCATATATTGCAAAGTATATGTAGAAAAAAAATAATGGGCCTCTGAAAAATCTGATGGATGTAATTGCATCCAGGGATACAGATGATGTCATGAATCACTGCAAGGTACAATGGTTTCTGTGGTATTTCTAAATGAAATTAGAGGTCTCTTGTTTACAGTTTGTTTGCAGTGCACTCCATTCACTAGAAGAGTGTATGGATCCAATACTAATACATAAATATGTGCTATAGCCTGATGCTATTTTGAAGATGTTTTGGCATTATATCCCTAATTTTACTGCTGTGTTACCATCATTTCCAGTTGTATCTGGCTTGATTTAAGCTGAGAGAGCTTTGTATTAGTAACATATGGAAATTGTTATTGTTTACATTTGTTCAGCAGATGTGTGAGCTTTTTATATGCCTGACTCCTTATCAGTTGGATTAAATAATGCATAATTGTGCAGTATTCAAGTAGTCTGTTGGATCAGAGCAAGTACTGGCTGCCAGTGCACGTAGTCCAAGAGTGACAGTTCCAGTATTTCAGTCCTTGTGAGCGCACCGAGCCTCACTTTGTTCCCTCCTTGCAGATCAAGTGTTCCACTGTGATCACATGTGGGATGTGAAATTGGAAAGGAAGCGCTGCAAACAGGTAGAAAGGCCATTGCACAGTGAGCTGGTGAGGTG
This sequence comes from Pseudopodoces humilis, assembly GCF_049639895.1. Classification (NCBI taxonomy): domain Eukaryota; kingdom Metazoa; phylum Chordata; class Aves; order Passeriformes; family Paridae; genus Pseudopodoces; species Pseudopodoces humilis. The sequence goes on along the minus strand of NC_142208.1, from coordinate 11,732,983 downwards.
AGATCAGCTGAAGAAACAGGCACCAAGGGGCAGTTGAGCCCTACTAAACATAAATGCCTTCAGTACCAGGGTGGGAAATGATTGGGTCAGTCACAGTCATTGTACTAAAAAAGAAATGTGTGTTTACCTTCTCACTCACCTCCCAGCTTTCCTGTCTGTCATATTTAAAATACTTAAAACACTTTCAATATTTTTTAACAGCTCCCATTTTCTGTACCAAAAGTATCATGCTGTTTAGAAAGGGGGGAGCCAAAAAGGCTCTATAAGTAAGAGGGGTTTTATTTTACAACCTGAGGAAAAGTGTGCAAGCCAGAGATAAATTTTTGTGTTTTTTCTCTCAACAGAGAGCATTTTTAAAGGCTTTTAAAGTGTGTGATTTCATCAAATTTTTTTATTTTTCCTTCTTTGAATATCATCTGTGAGGTGATGGAATTACAAATGAGAGCACCAGCTAGGAACTTAAGTAAAATTTGGCAAGCAGAGCTTCCTTAAGTGTTTATCTTAAACTGGGCCTTGTCTACGGCAAAGCAGTTTTGCTTTCAAAAAGCAGATAATTTTGTAATCAAATATAAATTATAGGCCATATTTTTGGTGGTTGTGTCCTTGGCTTCAGTGAAGTAAAGCTGTATTTATTTACACCAGATGAAGATCTGCCTTTTTCCACCTCTTTTTGTAATGCATCTTTACTTCTTAGAGAATGAAACCTTTGTTTCTTTGGAAACACATCTGTTAAGAAACACTAGGGCAAAAATCATTTAACTGGGCCTGTATCTTCTCTCGTGTGCCTTCCTTTGCAGTGGCCTTGGGTCTCTACTTCCCCAGGAAGGAGTACCTGGAGAATGTCTACATTGATGCGCCAGCGGGAATGCCGCTCCTGCACATCCATGCCTTGAAGGATTCACGTGAGGAAGCGGCCCACTTTCATCTGTGCCAGAATCTCATAATTTCTCGAGCAAGATCACATGAAAATAATTGGTTCCAAATTAGAGAAAAAACAGGACTTCTCTACCTCAGCAAAAGCCTGGATAGAGAGGATTTTAACATGCTGTGTAAGTATGAGAAGACCAGCTTTTCTTCTTGAGGTATCTGTTCAGACAATGAGATTTCTCCATGGGAAGATGAACATCAAATTTGGGAAAAACACATTGCCGTTTTAAAATGAGGAACCAGACCCAATGAAACCCACAGTAGTATGCCAAAGCAGATGCTGACCTGGGACAGATCCTGTTGCTCACACTGGGAACTCCAGTTGGGTGGGACAATTGCATTACTGGAAATATTTTTTATGCATTTCACAGCTGTACAGGTTACAGCTTTACACTAAGATTTGCGGTTTGTTCATCTACTGATGCAAGTGAGACCAGTTCCATTGTGTTAGGGATTCCCAGACAAATGCTGTGAGAGTGGTTCAAATTCTTATGTGAATGGTCCTTGAATTCTGGTGACATGGATTCACAAATTATATTTGCATGTAACACCAAAGAGCTCTTAGAAGAAATGGTTAATCGTACCTCTCTCCCTCTCTTGAGATTTGGCTTTGTTAGAGAAGCTTACTGTTGAACTACAAAAATTCATTATCTCAGATTTTTTTCTCTTCTTTTATGCTCTAGCAGTAAATTGGTTTTGGTGATTTTGATCTATGAGGAAATTAGGTATCATTAGATGGTGGAGGAGGAAATGGATGAGGAGTTAATGGCATACCACTGTGATCAGTTGCAGAAATTTTACTGTTGAAGAGAGTCTGCAGTAACTGTCTTTAGTTCGTAAGATCCATATATCAACACTACCTTCAGACTTAGGTGCCTTGATGTTGAAATTTTCAACTTCAGACACTTAATGCTTTATTTTTGAAGTGCTGAATGTTTGATATTTCATCCATTTTTGGTACTTGGCATTCATGTATATCAAATATTTGTGCTGAACAAAGGAGGAATAGATACTTAACACTCGAGAGCCTTGTTTTGTTCATTCAGATCAAAGTGGCCTAGAACTTCTTTTCAAGTGAGTTAGATCTATTACAGAGATATTACTGTGCTGTCTGTAGTCAAACCAAGGGAACCAAAACAAGGCTTGAGGAAATATTAGTACATGCCACAGGTTGATTTTAACTTCTATTTTATCTTTTGTCCACCTCTTTATATTTCAAAATGATGAAGCAATCTGTTCTCTGAACCTAGACAATTTGATCCATAGTGTTGGAATGCTGTGACTAAAGTGTTAGTCCTGATAAGGGTTTGTCCTGAGTATCTGTCACCATCTCGTGCGTTATTTTTCCTGTTCCCACCCCGCTCTGCTCTAGTCCCTTCAAAAAGCAGTCCTGTCAAAGAGCTGATTACTGCCAGTGATGTGTTTTTATGTCACTGTCTTACAGACAGAATGCTGATACTGGTTTTGAGGCTCTATAATGCAAAATTTGTGCCAAGCCTTACAATTATAGGCTTATTTGGATTCTTAAGGTTTAAAGTCTTCCCACCAGCATCTGGCATATTGAAGAGTTGCTTTGCCACATAGTAGGATTAAATGATCATTTATGGAATAATGGACTAGTGAAGAATATAAGGAAAGTAAATGTTGGCTTGTCTTCTGTGAAATATTTCTTACGGTGATTTCTTTCCCCTGAAGCTGTAGGAAATTGGATGCCGTTATCCAAGGTGATGCTGTATGTCTTCCTTTCATCCCACCCTTTCCAAGAGAGGGAATGTGACTCCGCTACACGCACCACGGTTTTTCTCTCTTTGATCAATGCTACTGCACCAGCTTGCAGTTCCCTGACAGCAAGGCAGCTTTGCTTCACAGAAATGGATCTCTCCTTTCACATCAAGGAGAATAAACCACCTGGTACATTTCATCAGCTCCAGTTACCCTCAGTTCATCATCTGTGTCAGAATCTCAGCATTTCCTACAAATTGCTTGCAGGTAAAACTGGATCTGAGCTGTTCACATGCTAGCAATAGATTCAGACAGCTGCACTGTTAGAAGATGTCTTTTGTAGTAGATCCTCCAGATTTGATTCTATAAAGGAAGTTCTTGTGCAAACCTAAACTGAACCTGAAGGTTTTGCCTTTGAGATAAACAGGGGAAATGGGAAGGAGGTCTATCCCCTTCCCTAAAGAAAAAGACTAGTTTTAGAATTTTATATCTGCTAAAAGTAGACTGGGAATACACTGAGCTTTAAATTCTGCTGCTTCTAAACTGTAGAATCTTCCCATCTATTCCATGCTTTCTCCCTACCCTAATATAACCCCACAAATTCCTTCTGTTTCACTTCTGAGTCTGTCGTTTATTGTGCAGTCATGATGTCCAAATGGATTTGCTGAACTTCAGAAGAGTATTAAAGCCATCAGAGCCCTGTACTGGGAAGTGATTGTGCCTGTGTATGTTGTGGCTGTTTTGCAGCTGAAGGTGTTCCCTTTCGGTACAACGAGAACACCACCAGTGTGCGGGTGACGCGGAGCCTGGATCGGGAGGAGAGGGAGAGATACGAGCTCATTGCCAAGTGCACCGTCAGAGAGGGGTTCAGGGAAATGCAGGTTGAGGTGCCATTCCTGGTGAACGTGTTAGATGAAGATGACTCTCCTCCCTTCCTTCCCAATGGCACTGATACTGCTGATGCTGTCGTGGAGTTCAACAGGAAAGAGGTAATGTTGGTAATGTTCTCCTTTACCTAGTCCCTGAAGTATGAGCACAGCAGTGGGAGGAAGGACTCCTGGGAGTCATATTCTGCCTGTGTAATGGGTCTTGGCAACAAGCCCATCACCATACTGTGCTCTGCAGATCTGTGATTGTAGAATGCTGTTTGTAGGATTCCTCTGCCCCAAGTTATGTGTTGCTCAGATCCCAAAGAAAGAGGAGTTTGGGTTAGTAATTTGAAGAGTGTGAAGGAATTTGAGCAGTTTCCAGGATCAGGTTGGACAATTGCTGAGTCTCTGGTCAGGATCACTCTGGATCCTTCCATACTGAGCTGCGTTCTGTTTGTTACAGAGTTGCGTCCTCCAGGGGATTTAAAATGGTGTTGTTAGAGCAAGTCTGTATATCTGTCCCATGCATGCAAATCTGTGTAATGCATCATGACTATGTTCAGAAGATTTATTAGGATGCTGTAGAAGTAGTGGTTGACGTTTACAGACAAACCATTGGATCTGTGGAATTTACAGGCTATTAATGTTGAGCTCCAGGATATTGTTTTAATGGTGTCCTCCCATTTTTCCCTTACCATGCCAAGCTGATTTTTCAAGAGGTGTGAATCCCTGGGTGTCTTTGGTGCCCCTACACACACACCTCTTGTTGCTTCAGTAGAGAAGTACACGTGCGGGCTCTTTGGCTCTTCCATGAGAGCAGTGACCCTTTATAAGTCAATGGTATAGAGAGGACTTTTTTGGGGGGGCATAAAATGATGCGTGTTTCATGAGAGAACTTCTGCTTCCTAACAGCAAGATCTCTTGGTAGTCAATTTTCCCTTCAAAGTACGTATTGATCATATTTGTGTCTGGAAGGGAAAAGACTGATTTTGGGAGTTTGCTGCCATCTCCTGACTGGAATAAGTCTTGTCAAGACACCTATGAATACATTTGCCTGGGTTTCAGTGAAAGTTATAAGGTCTTGTTTGACCAGTATTTCAGTCTCAAAAACAGTTATCAGAAGAGGAAAACTTCAGGTCCTTCAGCAGTGCCATTTATTGTTTCCTACCAGGGCACTGTTCTTTCCACGCTGACCGTGTACGATGCAGACACCACACCTATCTACCCCCTTGAAAGCAGCAGAAAGAAATACACAGGAACCATCATTACTGATGATCCCTGGATAAGTGAAACATTTCGTGTAGAGCACATCTTTGATGAAATCCACTTCAACCCAAATGGCAGCCAAGTGAGGGGAACTCGGCATGAGTACAGTAAGGACTCTTTTCTTCAAATAAAGGAGAAGTTGCTTGTTAGTAGTTGACCAACAAGCTCTTGAATTTTTCTGAGCATTTTGTAAGTATTGAGCCAAAGAAACGTGAGAAATTTCAAGTAAAGAAAACACAGAGTTTTAAATATGTACTGAGAAAATGGAGCTTGTGTATCTCTGTGATGGGGATTGTGTGGGATGATGATGTATAAACTGATAAGAAACAGGTTTGGATTGTAGGATTCTCAGCTTGGTAGGCAGAAGGGAAGAAGGCCTCCCAGACATGTTGAATGACAGAGAGCATAACTCCATAAGAACATATTTCATATTTAACTTGCCTCCTATTTCCTGTTAGGAAACTTGGATGTGTGTAATTAAATTTGGTATATCTGTTTTTGTTGGGTTTGTGGTATTAAAAGATACATTTGCAGATAATGTGGGTTGCTAATAGACTAATCCTTTCCTTCGCAGAACTGGTACTGAATAAAAGCATTTCAGTCACAGAGCATCGTTCCTTCCAGCTGGATGTTTTGGTGAATGACACAGAATTTCAGGGCCCAGAAAGATCGGTGATGCTTCATTTCAATGTCTCCATCCTCCCTGTCAGCATCCAGTTTTCAAACATAACTTACCAGTTCACAGTGAACAGAAATGCTGAACGCTTCGCACAAGTAAGAGCCACGTTAATTATGCATCCTCTTTCTGATGGAGTTAACAACTGGATTGCTGGGGCCAGATGTGTTACATTGCTCATTGGTTTTAATGATTTTAAGCAGAATCACTGAAAAATGTGTTATCAGTGTGATTGTTGCTGGATGTAGGAGGTAGCATGTAGGCTGGACACTACCTCTTCTACCACGTAATAGCAGAGAAGGTGCCACACATGGAAGTACTAATGAAGGGAAATAATGTGTTGTGGGCAGGAGGACTTGGAACTGTGAGTGGCTTAGGCATGAATAACTGCAACAATGTCAAGGGCAAAAAAAGGGGATTTGTCCAGCTGTTGGAGTCTCAGTATATTAATGGCTTTTCTTTAGGTAATGGCTAGCTAGTAATTAATGTGTTTCCTAATTTTAACCCTTGTTTTAGCTTAATCACCACCATTGCCATTAATAATGCTTTCCAGAGACGCTTTCTAATAGGTTGACATTAATCAGGTGAAAATTACAATGTAATTCCTATGGAACATGTACATTAATAAGGAACTAGTTCAATATAATTAATATTATGAAAGTGGATATTAAAAACATCAGTGATGAACCCTTTTGGGAGAACTTCTGGAAAGCATATCTTGTAATGTAGCAGAGAGGAGGACTGAGATGAAAATACGATCATCCCAACTACAGAGAAAACCAGTTCATTAGAAGAATTTTAAAGAATTAAGTTTTATTAATCTTTAAGCCTCTGGCTAATTTTACAAAGAAAGAGAAATGAAAGTTAGATATATTGCATGTTCTTATATCTAATCTGTTGAACTGCACTGCAGCTTGATAGCTCTTCAGAGTACTGAACAGGCTGTACATGAGCAGTAAAAATTCTGCTGAACTGACAATGGACATTTTGTCCATAGTCTGCACTGAATATCCTAAATAAGAGAAGGGTACCAAGTGTGCTCGCACAGCAGCCTCACTACAAAAGCTACTCCTTTATGACATTTCATGATGACTTGTGGCTGCAATTTTTCACTTTGCAGTCTCTTAGAAACTTCAGAGGATAGTGCTTTCTTTTTGTGCAGATCAAGTTGTTTTTGATGTTAGGTTTGAGGCTTTTGTTGCGCCAGACTGTGAAAACTTCACCCTCAGGTGTTGCCTGGGGATAGGGTGAAACCTGGGTTTCCCCTAGAAGAAATAATAGCACAGGTATGTAAGATACCCATAGTCTAATCCTTGCATTGAGAACTCTTGTATCTGTGTCACAACATGACTGTATTAGAAACAAATGTGGATACTTACCTGTTAGGTATGTATGAGTTTAGATCAACTAATTGGTTGGGCTTTTTTCTGTGTGCATGTTTTTATATATAGGTGTATGCATACAATATTATGATGAATGAATGAGTTTCAGATTAAATTTGGACAACCATGGTTATCTGTGCATACCCTAGATTGCTTGAACACTTCAGTTTTAAAATCTGGGGGTATGTGTTCCTTTTTTAATTTCAGGGTGGAAAAGCAAAAAGAGCCAGTTGACTTTTAAAGCTACGGGTGTTGAATATTGTCATAAGAGTCAAACATCTGAAAAGGAATTTTAGGATCTTTGAAAACAGTGGCATTTCCCCCTCATTGTGCAGTTTCACTGGGTGGCAGTAGTAGCAGGGAAAACTGTTCCTGGCAAGAATTCCAAGTCTCTGGGAAGAGATCTTTTTCATTGTGCTGCCTAAACACAAATTCACAAAGAGATTTTGTTCGGATTCTTGAGCAGCAAAATGCAAAACTCATCCTGGCTCTGGAGATGGTGTTCTCAGTTAGTTAAAGTGTCATCCACTTACTTCTGAAACTGGGTTTGAATTTACAGTGTGCTCAGCTTGGAGCACAAGTCAGTATAAGCAGCTTAGTCCCCAGTACTTCACATTATTAAAGTTGGCTGCATAATTAGCCGTGATGTGCCAGAGTATTCAGGGAAAGTACTGGGCCAAATCAATATGAGGCTGAACTGTCTCTTGCCCTAAGGAAAACACAGGAGCGTGAAGAAATTATTAACTGCTGGGCTGATGCCATTTGTCTATTTGAGCAGCTAAATGAATTGAATAACAGAAGCACAGCCTGACGGTGCAGGCTTGCCCACTGGCATTTAACTTATCAAAGGACTTAAAGCTCTATTGACATTTACTGAGACAAATGATGAATAACATTGGCTGAGATTTTTAGAGAGGTTATATGTCCAAATGTCCCTGGAATTCAGTGAAGAGGAACAGTATCATTATCCAAACTTTATTAAACATTGGAGCTTGAAAGATGGATTTTTCTGTTCTTATTTCTAATAATGGTATTTCTGTGTTAACTATTGAGGATCTTGCAAATTTGTAAGTTACTCCCCTGTAAGCTGATGTTAAACCTGACTGCTCTTTACCCTCACGAGAAGAGGGAAGTAGGTGCTTTTCCCCTTCTCCCCTGGAGTTGTGCTCTTCTGCACCTGAGAGCTGAGCTGGCTCCAGAACTTGTGGAGCAGAGCAAAGTTCCAAGATTGGGCTTTCCTTAGAAGAATCAGGCAAAAAAAGAAAGTGTCTTTCTTATAGAAATTTCTTGAGGGAGGCCCTTATAGCTTCTTCTCAAATTATACAGAGAAATCAAAACTGGCCAATATGCTATTCTAAGGATAATCTGCTCTTCAGGGACCCTGAATTTGCGGAGTCTTCTCCAACCCCATTGAAGGAAATTGCTGCAATCAAAAAGGTGCCTGGAAAGACCAGTTACAACAGAGTAGGCAGAAGGGGCAGTTTAATGTAGTTAAAAGTAGTAAAAATGCCATGGATCATCCCTGTGTTCTCCTCCTGCCTGGAAGGAGCACCATCTGAGCAGCTGCAGAGTGCTGCCAGTTGCAGTGTGGCACCAAAGCTGTGGTGACGTGTTCTGGAAGGGACATGTCTAGACCTTGTGTCTAGACAGAGTTTATGAACAGTGGAAATCTTGTCTTCTTCCTTGCCAGTCCCAGCAAGTCGTGGAGAGGAGACAGCCAGGAAGAAATGGCCTCGCTTCTGATGGCTTTAATTGTCTTTCTGTGTTATCCTGCCTCCTAAAATCCCAACAGGAATAGTGCCAAATGAGCCATCAGTAATGTGAATGGGAATAAGTTAGATGAAGTGGGATTATTCTATAACAAAGTATGCTTCTAGAACTGCAAAGGCTTCCTCTCTGACTTTAAATAGTCCAGGTTCACAGGAAGAGGTCTTAGTACGCAAAAACTTACTTTTTGTATAACATTCTTTAGTAAGAATGCTTGAAACCAAGATGTACAGATATGCTTTCACCAGCAATGGTGTTTCTTGAAAACATTCCTTAACTGCAGCATTTGAAAATAATCCATCACCAAGTTCCTTTCAATAACACCCCACCCTTCACATTGTGGTTTTCTCTGCAAAGAAAGCCAATGCCTCTGGGCCTGATTGAAATCCCACTCTTGTAAATGGAAAAACCAAAGTGAGCTTTGGATCAGTTCCTGTAGGAGCTGGACAGGAGATGGGGCTTTACATTCCTTTGCTTCTTAGATGGTGTGTTGTAGACCGAGGAGTGTTCTAGCCTAGATACTCTGGCCCACAGAAGTTCAAATACGGCAAACCAATGTATTTTCATTTTTTAGATTAAAATGTTTTAAAATTGCAGATGGGAAACAATGAGGTTCTTATTCCTTTTAAGGCTTTCAGAGAGCTCTCCTGGCCAGAAACTTTTTGACTAATACTGTAAAAATTTTGTAATAGAAATTTCTATGTTATTAGAAGAGAGTCTCAGCTTTGTTCATGCTGAGCTCTTTGATTTCTGAAAGATGACGAAAGTTTTTTTCAGTGGTCAGCCTGGGACAGAGCAGAGATTGAACTCAGAATTTCCCAAATCACAGGTTCTTGTTCTCACTGAGCACTGCTGACCATCAGCTGTAGGCACGAAGTACCACTGAGTCTGTCAAGGCTTTTTGCATGTCCGCTGCTACTCTGAAGACAACAGTAATGCTTTGCATCTCATTTTTACTGAGGATTAATCACATTTAAAGCATTTACATACTGCATTTGTAGAAAAATGAAAGAATCTGTAAACCCCAAATAAATACTGTATTTTGCAAGGTAAAATATGCTCCATTTTATTTCAGATATTTTTGGCAAGCACTAAATATTTTTTGTGTAGAGTTTTGTTCCTGTCTGTGATTTCTTTGTTGGTGTTTGAGCCTAGATAGGAAAGATCTGCATTGAGAACTGCATGAAATTCCGTGGTGTAAACATCACCTACAAGCTGCTGTCCCCCAACGCGAGCTGCTATCCTGTCAGCATTCTGCAAGGCCGAGAGGACAAATATGGGAGCCTTTATGTGAACGATTCCTCTGTGCTGCGCAGACCTGAGTGCAAGGAAATACAGTACACTGTTCAAGCTACAGACAAGCAGAGCAGGAAACACACCAAAACCCTCCTCACTCTTGTCCTGGAAGGGACTCGTAAGTACCCCAGTCAGAGCTATTTATTTATTATTAACAAGTGTTAGCGGTATGAGTAACGCTTGTTACGGTATGAGTTGAATTAGCAGGGTGATCTGTAAAATGATGGCATTAACAGTGAAAACGGGTCTGAGCTACGAGATACGGATTACAGAGTATAGATTTTGAGTTTTGATTTGAACCTTCCTATAGTAGCTATTTGTTTGAAGAACTAATGCACAGAAAGGTGGGATAGTACATGCAATTCATAATGTTCGTGATGACCTTTGATTTAGAAGAATCTTTAGTGTGTGTGTGTGTGTGGTCTTTATTTTGTATTTCACATATTCCTGTGGAAGAAGCAAAAGTGTCTGCAGGTATATGTGTGTGTATATCTGTCTATAAGAAAGAGCTATATGGTCTAAGTATGTTTGTTCATTGATTTTTCTCCTCCCTTCTCTCTACAATTTTTTAATAGCTTTCTTGGTATTCATGTAGCAATCACACAGAATTTAAGTTCTTAAGGGCAGTGTGATGACCCACCCTTACGGGGAAGGAAGTTAGAAATATCCTGTAACACCCACAGAAGAGGGTTTCTCTGGAAACATTTCTCTGCAAACTATATTGCATTTTATGCAAAACTGTACAATTGTACCTGAGAAAACACACCTGTTACATTTTATCAGATCAGAATTCCTATGCCAAGAGCAAGTGGGTTGAAGAAAAAGAAACAAATGCATGCAGTGGACTTCTTGTTTTGTACAAGCCTAATGCTGTCTGAAAACACACATTTCTAGCTGGTACTCTTTGGGTTACTGCTGTGGTAGCCCAAGAACTAAGTATTTTCCCCTAATTAAATGTTCTGTATGAAGCTGTAAGGATTTGTGCTCTACCATTCTTCTGTTATTGGTATGTTTGCACATATCTATAGTTATAGGCAGTGACAATGTGCTGACAAGCAGACATAACCATGCCTTCATGATCTTGGTGTTTATCTTTTCTCTCACAGGAAAGGAATATCTGTGCTTTTCTTTAGTTGTTCTCTAAGTATACTGATAATTGAGTCAGTCACTTTCACTGCTTTCTTCATCTTTCTTTTGTTCCTATCTATCCCTAAAACCAGAGTTTTCCTGGTTTGAGCTTACCTGCTTGTGTGTTCATTTTCTTTGTCCTGCATTTTTCCCAACAGTTTTAAGAAAAGAAGAGGACTGCCCCGACTCTTGTGCTATAAGTAAGCACCGTGCTGAATGTGAAGAGTGTGGTGGCCTGGGAGTGCTAACAGGAAGATGCCAGTGGAGACAGGGGAGTGGGAAAGGTACATTTATGTTGTGTGAGGTCAAACTTCTGTTTAGCTGTAATTGTGCATTTGACTTCCATAGATACAAACTGATTTGTTCTGGCTGGAAAACATGATACGGTAAACTACACAGAAGCTGGGGCTAAAAAGAATAATACCCATATGAAGTATGCATGTGAAGCTGGAAGGGCCATTCTTCATCTTGTCCCTGGTGATGCTGAACATGATACATAAACCAGCAGGTAGTGAACTGAGCTTGCATCAGTGTGGCTGGAGCAGGTGCTGAGCAGGTGCACCCAGCAGACAGGAGCACAAAGCAGTGTCTCTAACTGTGGTCTGTAGCACAAATGTGATGGGTGACAGCACTCAACTCTTCCAGAGCAATGATTCTTTGTCAGTGCTTGATCCCTTCAAACTGTGTAAGTGTCATAAATTCTCTACAGCCACTTGTAACCCTCGTATTCAAGTGGGTGAAATTGTGTAGAGAAATGCTCAGTTGTAAAAGCTGCTCTTCAGTCTCAAAGTGGTCAGCCAGCTCCTTTTCAAGTGGTATTCACAGTAACTGCAAGTGACATGACCAGAGGGCTGTCAAAAGCAGGAAAGATAGCAAAAAATTGTTTCTTCCAGTTGCCTTTTTCTGTTGTCTTGCCTGTTACTTTAGCAGGTGTTTGTAGTAATAGATGGTCATTTTAAAGGGCACTGTAACCTGTGCTTTGGAGTGTTAGTGTGCTCTGAGAAGATGTTAACTTTCCTTCCTCGTGGTATTAGTCCAGCTGTTTCTCTGTTAACAGGGATCACCACAAACTATTCCACGTGCACCCCCAGCATCAAGACTTGTCCGGATGGCATCTGTGATGTGGTGGAGGGCAGAGACCCGGCTGTGTGCCCCCAAGACTGCACAAGTAGGGAATGTTTTAGGATGGGCTTTTCTGTTTCACCTCTGGTCGCTTCTCAAATGTCGCTTTCCCAAGTTCAGATACTTGTACAAGCTCAACATCTCTGCATTGTCACACTTGCATTTGAATCATACAAGAGAGTTAAGGTTATGGGGATTAATCTTGACCTTTTTTGAGCCAGGCAGGTGACACCCATTGGCTGACTGATGGAGGGATAAGATTTTCTCAGTAATTCCCATTCTGCTCCCTGTTCATTCACAGGTGGTGTTTTTCAGTGGAGGTACTTGCTGAAGAGGTATAGGCTCTAGGCACGTTAATGCCCCACTTCCTAAATCAAGTGCAGTATGATAGGAGCCATGCCTATTTCCATTTAAAATAAATCTGTTTACAAAAGATCAGCTGGGGAAGTGTACCTGCCCTTTTTGACAGGTGGCTGTCAGAATGATCCAATGCCTTACCTATCTGAAGATGCAGGCAGAGACTCACATGAGCAGAATTTATGGGGGAAGAACTGAAATGCATTTCTGGGTATTCTTCTTACTTGAGCATATATTTCTACACTCCTCTACATCACATTCATATACCTGGAATACCTGCAAGTTCACAAATCATCCTGAAGACATATAGGGTAGAAAAAACAGTGTCATTGTCTTGAGCAATTTCCATCTTCTGTGAGATGATAATTTTTAAGTGGCTTTTTTATCTGACAGTCTAATTCAGGAGTAAAGACGTACATATTTCTTGAATTCTTCTTCTGACTCTGACATCATATACTCCCAAGTTTAGATTTTAAAATGGAGTCTTAGAGGAACTAGCATTTTCTAACAGGCTGGGACTTAATGTTCTTCTATAAACTTAATTACTAAAGAGGCTTCTTTGTATTCCTTACATGCAAGAATGGATTGTGTATTGTAAGTTAGTGTTATCAGAAGGATAATTATTTCATCAGAGTGCATAAAAACAATCCCTTAAGTAGCAGAAATGCTTGAAGGAAATGCAAGTAACCTCTCTTATCATCTGAAAAGAATTCTTTGTTGGTAATAATTGCAATAATTTGTCATTTTGAAAGTGGAAATATTTGTGCCAGGGGCTGCAATGCTAAAATATGTACAACATATGCAACATCAAATGTTTTGCTCAACAGAAGCCTGAAAGAAATACTGACTGGATAATAAGCAGGCGAGTAAGACATGTTTTCACGATGTTATGCACGTCCTTTTAACACCTGAGTTGAATAATTGTGTATATGACTTGACACAATTGAGAACCTGGGCTGGTGCCCAAAAGCAGTATACTTGCAGACAAAAAAATGAGTGTGTTCTGGGAGCTCAGAGCTGCAGGAGTACCATTTTATCAGCTTTTACTGGCAGGAGACATTTCTTTGGGAATGGCAGATAATAAATAGGCCAAGATGTGTTAAGATCAAGGATATTCTTTAAGTACAGACAGTTGTGGAAATACTTATTTTCGTAATTCATTTGTCATTAAGATGGCTGTGTCCTTGAGTCCCAAAATTGCTTTCTCACAGTAGCAGTATGAATATTACATTCAAGGGCACTCAGCTGAAGCAGCTGGTTCTGTGGCTGTGCCTATCAAACAGAGGCAACCTAATTGTATTCTGAGCAAGGGGCTTCCATGTAGTAAGCAGCTGCTCAAGAATGAGGTTAGGTAGGGCTCATTCCCTGCTTCCCAGTTCTTCCAGGTCTTCAAACATAGGCAGATGTAAATAATTACGATTTTCTATGGCAAATGGAAACTTTATTTCATCACCTCTTCATGATGGAGGAAGTTGGCTGGGGAGAGGCAGGGAGGATAATGAGGAATTTTTGGGAACACCAATGCTTTTAAGTGTCAGCTCAGAGGGCAGTGACTCAGCAGAGTCTCTTCCAAAATTAACCACCTGAGCTGTCTGTAAAATGCTGTTTGCGATTAAGGCAGTTTAGAGATAAAAATGTCACTACTAACTGTCATTTTTATAACGTGTACAGAAAAAAAAATATTTGCCTGGAAATGCAGTTGCTGTAACTCTGCACGAAGAACTACTTGAAATCAAGAGTTCAAGCTTCTGCTCTTTTTCTAATATTAAATAATGCATTTTTAGATAGTGAGATTCATTTTGTTTTATCACTTGCACTTGGCATTTACTCTTAGTGCTTTGACTAGACTGTCCTGTGGCATTTTGGAGAGGGGTTAAATGTTGTTATCTCGATTTGACAGTGGAACAAATGATACCTAGAACAGTACTTGACTTTTCCAAGGTGAGGGGAAATTGGCATCAGAAGCAGGAACAGAACTCAATAACTGCTAGTGAGACTAATGTTTAAACAGTGCAAGTTCCCCCCCATTTCAGGATCTCAGAAATTTCAGAATTTAGAATCTTCTATCTTCCTCAGGAGTCCCTGTCATTATCTCTGCCCTGTGCTTGCCGGTCAGATTTCAGATTCGTACTGGGGTAAACCCATGGAAAATGGAGCCTTTTTCTTCTCCCTTTACCTACATGTAAGAATCTTAGCCTGTTGTCTGTATTTGATTAGGTGGAAACATTATTGGTGGCCATGGGAAGGGCATTGGAAATCTTGGAATTAAGTCGGGACATGGGATTTGTTACTGCTTCCCAAGACAGAACTGTTATTGTGAGAAAGATGATATCAAAGGTAAGTCTGTCTGCTGTTGTATTGTTATCTTTTTCTCTGTGTATATCATGTGTGCATATAGAACTGTCTACACTTGTGGCCGTATTAAGAAGACATAGCTTTGGTCAGAGACTGCTAATGCAAAACTTGTGAGGAGCCTTGACATCCACTATGGAGCCTGAAAATTTCCAGAGCGGGTTGTTTATAGCCTTGGCTAAGGATTCTTTTTTATTCATCACTGCTACAAGTCGGTCATCCTTTGATTTCCAGCAGCATTTGCACTTCAGTGAGACTTACCTGATATGTGCAAAGGCAGCTAGGAGAATTAGAATAATGATTTCTATTACTTTCAAGTAATTCCAGCTTCCTGATAATCCCTGATTATTTTCAGCTTCATAATACCAGAGATAACCATCACCCATGGTTTTAGGAGGAGGAGTGCATTACTTTTTTCCTTGCCCTTTGTTTAAACAGAAAAGCTTTGTGCGGCTGTTTGAAACAGATAATGGATATTTTAAATTGTTTTTATTTTGGTTAATAATAAACAGAGCATGAAATAGTTTGCATCTTTAAAACTGAATTATTATGCAGAAGTAGGAGAGCACAAGGAAAGTTCTAAGATGGTCTGCAGAGTAACTCTGAAAGTTTTTCTTGATATACAGAGCAACTGTGTGATGATGTGTGCAAGACCGTGATCACAGCAGCAGTGGTGCTGTGCTTCGTCATCTCTGTGCTGGTTTCTTACTATTGCATCCACCGTTACCACAAGAATTCCCCGAAGCCGCCCATCGCCTCCGCGGAAATGACGTTCCGGCGCCCGGCGCAGTCCTACCCCATCAGCTATTCTTCCAGCAATGTCCGCCGGCCTTCCCTGGATTCCATGGAGAACCAGGTGTCCGTAGACACCTTTAAAATCCCTGTAAGCCTGATGCCATTTTGCGTGCTGTGTTGTGATGTCAGCCTCGTTTATGCATGCAGATGATGTTACTGGAACGCCATTCATGGAAACACCCATTACCTTCAAATAACAGTGCTGGATACTTCAAGATTAATTGGATAAACATTTTAATTTGCTCTATGAGGCATATATATAGTCTTCCTTTTTTTGTTATGTTTTAATGTATTGTAACATTTTAGGCCTAATTTAAGCTGATTATTTTTACTAATGTAGCTGCATTTTACTAATGTGGTTTTACTTCTAATGTTGTCCAGTTAAGTAGTAACAGTCAGCAGGTTTGTGCTCTCTATGATGTGCCAAAGTACTACAACAAGGCTAAGTTTAAAACATTACAAAAAAATCCCTTCTGAGATCTCTTCCTGATTTCTGATATACAGATTGTACATCTCAGTTGGTGTGGGAGTTTTACTTACATTGAAGGACTTTTGTCCAGTAATGCTGTCATACCTTTACTCTGTTTTTTCCTGCTTTGAATCACACACTGCACAGGATTCCTGCCAGATGGGGTGTTTTCATGAACCAATGTGGTAGAGGAACATGGCCACTTCATATGGCAACATCAAATCTATTTGAGTGTTAGGTAGTGGGGTCTTAACAGACCTTGTGCTCTGCTTGCTTTAGTTTCTTGACTGGTTTGTATGTCTGTCATCATTTTGCAACCTTAAGGCTTATTAGCAGTAATTTTATAAGAGGATGATTTCTGTCTCTGATCAGTCCTTAAGAGAAGGCCTCACTCTCTGAATAAAACAGATTTACTTCTCCATGAAAGTCACATATTTGTAGTTATTCTAAAAGCAAGTATTTATACTATATCACTTCATTTTTAATTTGTACTCAGTTTCCAAGACCTATAAATATAATCCATTATCCATAGATTACATGTACAGCCTGTTTTGAAGGAGTTGTTTTCAGGTAAGGGAAAATACCTCGATATCTACTGACGCTGATAAAAAGAGCAACCAAACACCGTACACTGAAGTGCACCTATTCCTGAGGAATGGCCACTCCTTTCCTTGCTTCATCTTACAGGGTTTCTTTTCTCTCCTGCAGGAAGATCCAAAGTGGGAATTCCCTCGGAAGAACCTAGTCCTTGGCAAGACTCTTGGAGAAGGAGAATTTGGGAAGGTTGTCAAGGCGACAGCGTTCCGACTCAAGGGAAGGGCTGGCTATACCACTGTGGCAGTGAAAATGTTAAAAGGTACCTTCCCATCAGGGCTTGAAATGATTTGCAAACTATTTGTAGTAATCTCTGAATGGATTTTTAGAGGGGCTAGTGTGAAAGCAAAAGGTGAGCTAAAAAACCCAGCAGTGTCACAGCCTCACTTTCTTCCGGCATTCTGATATATTCTGACAGTCACAATCTGCAGATTTGTGACTTTAGCAGTTAGCATCACACTGATCCAAGCAAGTAATTCTAAATCATGATGTGCAGGGAGCCTCTGTCTTAACATAGCAAATGTATTCAATTTTGTTTGGCATAGATGGAAATATTATAAGGGCTTGTTAAAGCTTTCTGATTCTTTTCCTCTATTCAGTTTCCTTGGACAAAGCTTTTAAATGAATCATGTTATAATCATGTGAAGAGAGAACAGACCTGTTAACTTACTCTCCTGATTGAGAATTCTGTCTAGTTTTATACTTTCTGATATGCTTTTCAATCACTAGGAGCTCTGTCAAAATGGCTTGAATAACCCAGTGCTGTCTCCTGCTGTCTTCAGTTTTCCCTAAGATTTTAAACCTGGGGGAAACAAAGTATGTCTAGATAATGTTAAGATGATAATATGAGACCTTGCACTGAACCTTTCACTGCTGCTTTTAAGTAAAAGCATGTCATTACAGGAAAATTTTATGCTTCTTATTACCATTTCTGTTATATTCAAAGCACATTTGAAGCTCCTTGGGAGGAAAGATACTGCATATCCCACCACTTTACCTAAGAAAATAATGCATTATGTAGTGCATGCCTTCTTTGCAAGAGGTTCAGTGCGCAATAGGTCACATGGGAGAAGTCTAGGAACTAAGATTTTTCAGAAGTGAAGATTAATTAACTATTGTAATACTCAAGTAATGACCTGTATTGTATTACATTGTCAATACAATAGTCACTATTTCATCTCACGTTTATTTGTGCACTTAGTGGCACTGCTTTTTCTAGCACATTTTCATCAGTGTGTGACTGAGTTCAGATTCTAAGACGTAGTGGTAAAAATGTTGCTTTCACTTCTGATGGTTTGACATTCAGTTTTCCTTAGTTATTATGAAGGAAAGAATTGACCAAATGGACAATGCAAAGGAGTAAAACTTCTATTTTAAACACCTTATTTTAACAAATTGAGCTGACATTTACAGTAATACTTCAGGCTCTAAAGAATCCCTCTGTAATGTAAATTAAATTGCAGATTGTCACCTGAAATTCCGTTTTCCAACTTGACTGCGGAGAACATTTGTCATTCTGCAGATATTTATGTGCTTATTATTGGTTTAACTTCACACATGGCAATTGAAGCATAAGGACCGGTGCACTGCCTTTCAATGGCCTTTGCAATGCTGCCAGGAAGGATGAAGGGCAGTTATTTTGGATCAGGACAACACCAGCCATGCTTTCTCTGTACCAGATGCAGAGCAGGTCATTTCTCCAAGTGTTCAGGACTGTTACATGCTGACTGATCTTTAAAAGGCAATGGTAGGCGCACCAGTATGTTAATGGGGAAGCCTCTTAATTGCATAAAAGAGATCTCCTTCCTCAGCTGGGTAAGTGGACACAATCTGGTTAAGAAAAGACCAGGGCAGGACTCTCACTACTGTTACAACTTGGCATTAGGAACTGGGGAGAGAACAGGGAACAATTAGCTGAGCCAAAATAGTCTTGGGAGATATGGAAGTTTAAAGGAACAGATGGATAATTTTTTCAGCCCATCATTACCACGTTTCTCATATGAGTTAAATTTGACCTCCTGCCTGATATGAATGCCCTAATTACAATAAAATTAATGGGGAAAACACCAACCAATACATAAATACAAATGATTCACAGTTTGTTAAAACAAGTGGCATAAAGCTTTAGAGCGAAATGTTTCCATTTGAAGTTAGTTTTTTTCAGCAGACAAACAGGCATGGTACATGGGGAGCTTTGCTCTGTTCTGTTTGTTCACATCACACAGCTCCAGAACTACAAAAATAAGACTTTTCTTACAGGTATGAAGTTGACGTTCTTTATTTTTGTTTTACATAACTTTTTGTAGTCTTTATCAGTAGTGAGAGGCCAACTGATACCGTGCTCCCTGGGGCAGAAGAATCTCTACTCTGAGTATAGATTCAGACTACAAATATAAGGCAGATACAAACATACAGTTCTGATAAAAACATAACAGTAGAACAGAATAACCCTTTTCACAAGGAGGGCAAACAGGTCACACGTGAATAGGTAAATAAATCCCTTGGTGCTCACAGCCTTTATGAAAAAAACATACAGTACAGTACCAAAGAGCAGAAGACAAGCTTGTTTTTATTATTTTTAAATCAGGATGAACATCCTTGTCAGAGCCCTGTAATGACACTGGAGGAGCTATCCAGGCCGGTTTTGTGTGTCAGAGAGATTAAGGATGAGGAAGAAGAAGATCTCTGACCTATGGTGTCTTTATGACTAGAGACCTCCTTTAAGCCTCGGTGCACTCCAAGAGGAAGCTTGTCAGTCTGAAGAATTCTACAAAAAGGCAAAACACTTGAAAGGCTAAGAAAGCCTCTTGGGGCTATATGTTGCCACGTGATTCTCACTGACATCAGTGAAGTCTGCACACATGTCCCCTGGTAAAATCAGTCTGAACTGAACATTTAGCTTCTGAACTCTAAATCTGGATGTATGCCAGAAGAGTAAGCCAGTAGATTTGTGGATTTTTACTCTGTTAGAAAATGTATTTAGGAGAAGGAGTGAGTTTTTTTTGTTTGATCAATGTGAGATCTTGGTTTTCATATGCTTCTGAAGCTTTTATTGCACTGATCCACCCTAAGAAGTTGCTTTAGAACGCTGGAAAAGTAATAATTTCATGGCATCTTTAAGCATTACAGACTCCGCTCCTGATTCTTGCCTGACCTCCTTGTTCTGCAGTCATTTGTATCAGGGCAGAGCAATGCTTAGAGCAGGCTGCTACCAAGCCAGAGCAGCAGCAGTCTCATTCACTTTGTTCTGATGTGAATGACTGCAGGACACTGGACATGGGAAAATTTCTCTTCTGTGGGGAGAGAAAACCTGTACGGAGTTTTCCAACCTCTTTCTAACTCTGGGAGAGATGGTAGATCTCCTATTTCAGACTGTACATAGAGAAGAATGCTTGGGTGATGCTTTCCTAACCAAAACTGTGTGTTTGGTCACTTTCTGCAGAAAATGCTTCCCAGAGTGAGCTGCGAGATCTCCTGTCAGAGTTCAACCTTCTGAAACAAGTCAACCATCCTCATGTCATCAAACTTTATGGAGCCTGCAGTCAAGATGGTAAATACTAAAAGCTTGTTACTAAGATGAAACCACCCAGAAAGGAAATAAAATACAGTTGGTTGATGGATTTCAACAATTGCTTAATAATTGCTGAGCATCTTTTAAATTTGCTGTTGGCTGAAAAGAGGGCTATATTAAAATAACAGTACCTGAAAGGAAAGGGAAATACTAATTTAGTGTAAGTAAGCATTCTTCTTGTGGTTTTCCTCAATGCACATTTTGATTCTGAAGTTATTTTAAATAAACAAATCTCCTACAAATTCTCTTCCAATCAATATACATTTTTTTATTACATTAATAATCAATGTTTTCAAATATGAATTATATTTCAAGTTTGAGTTTTCATTATTGTTGTTATTATTTAAACTAAAACAATGTAAATAGACAACTACAGCCATATATAGACAAATACAGCTGGATAGTTAGGTTGATACTCAGTTTTCTTCCACTGTCATAAAACTGTTGTCTCCCTCTGGTTATGAAATGGTTTCTAGAGGCCATAGTCATCAAGAAATATGTTTCAAGGGGAAAAATCTGCAGACACATGTATTATAAATTGCCAATGAAGCAAATTCTGTTGTGTATAGGAATTTCTCATTTTAAGTGAAGTGGCATGGCAACATTCTCTTCCTTTTGCATCTGCAGTTGTGCAGCCTAAAATGACAGCATGGATTCTGCAACCTCGGGCAAAATCCTGCCTTCTTTTCCCACCCAGTTCTGTTACTTTTTAGTTGTAGACAGAGAATGTAATTCAGGAGTGAGTCACCCCTGAGTCTTAGTAAGGTAATGAACCAGTGGGGTGGTTTAGTGTTTTTTTTCTTTTCAGTACAATGTATTTTCCATCCCAGAGAAAGTGAAATGTTTCTGAGTCACAGGCTTTTAATAAATATCAAGTTAATTCATTGGCATATGAGGTAGGAGGGCTTTGATACAGCAGACAAATGTATTTAGCATTACAGCACAGAGTAGGTATTATTCATGTGGGTAATGGGGAGGAGAAATTAATGGATTGTAATGACAGAATGTTTCTAAGTGCTCTCAAAAGGCACCTTAAACGCAGTGCTTGAATTAGCGATGATTTGAGCTAAGTATCACAAGCTCAAGAAGATTATTTTTAAGTTTCTCTAAGTTAGGCTGTTTCACAGGTCCAATTGTATTAAGGTTGTCTGTTTTTTTGGTCTCAGATTATCTAGATGAGGGATTATAGGCAAGAGCCAGCATTCTGCTTTGATTTAGCCAGAAACTCACTCTCTTTGCACAGAGGATCTAAACTAAAAATACTCTAATTTCATGGCTGACTCAGTGCTTTTTACATAAAGGGCAGAGGTGTTCAAACACCTGACTGTTTGAAGCAATGTGCTGATTAGAAGAGATTTGTTTGAAAAAAAAACTTGAAGTGGTTATCTATTAATTGTTTACTGACCTGTGGGTTTGTTTATTTCAGGCCCGCTGTATTTAATTGTGGAATACGCCAAATACGGCTCCTTGCGCAGTTTCCTCAGGGAAAGTCGAAAAGTGGGCCCGAGCTACGTGGGCAGTGATGGCAACAGAAATTCCAGTTATTTGGATAACCCTGATGAGAGAGCCTTAACGATGGGAGACCTGATATCGTTTGCATGGCAGATATCCCGAGGGATGCAGTACCTCGCAGAGATGAAGGTAGGGCAGCGAGATCTGAGGTGCGGCAGACGCGGAGCAGCGCGTTTCTCCACGAGAAGCATAAACACTCCTGTTGTTTCCTTCCAAAAGCTCGTGCATCGGGATTTAGCAGCCAGGAACGTGTTGGTGGCAGAAGGGCGCAAAATGAAGATTTCTGATTTTGGCCTCTCACGTGATGTATATGAAGAAGATTCGTATGTAAAGAGGAGCAAGGTAAAGTGTGTATTAAAAGCAGTAGTGGAAATTGTTGCCTGATCAAGAAAATTAATTTATACTGTAGGAGTTGAGCATGGATGAAAAGGAGAATGGCTGCTTTCATTAACTTCAGATAATTATTTTAAGGAAATAAAAATGACAATGAAGCAAAATCATGACCTTAAACAGTAGGCTAGAAATACATACACACACACACACACACATATATATATATATATGTAAAATATGTATCATCTTGAAGTAACTATTACCTCTTCCACTCCTCATTTATCCAGTTCCTCATCAAACTACATGAAAACACAAACAAAGAACCCCATATTTTTTTCTTTCTCTCTTCCTATTTATAATTAAAAATATAAACTAAAAATACCAAAGAGTTGAAAAAGATACAGACAATTTATATCTAGTTCCATACAACTTCCACAAACCAGTCCTGGGCTAGACTGTGATGTTCATGAACACAGCTTCCCACTGACTGTGTCAAATGAGCAGTGGTGGTTCAGTTCCCTCTATGGCTTAATATGAAAGAGCTGCCAACAGAATTTTTTGCATGTGATAATTTTAAAATTTTATGAGAAGGCTTCCATAAATACTGTGAATTTTTAGTTTAGCTTTCCCAGTTTTTAAAGGCCAGTGTATGTGAATGTTGCATAAGTCAAAATGAGTTGTGAAGAAAAAAAACTTCAAGAAAATATGATCTTATGTAAAAGGGCATTGCCATGTTCATTTAGCTGTCTTGTGATGGATATTTTGGATGTTTTTACATTGATTTATACCAGTTGCTCTGTATTTCAAGAGTAATGCGTTTGCATAAAGGCAGTTTGGCAGTTTAGTTTCATTTGGTGGGGCATGATGTACTGAATGGATATTTGCTCTTTACTTCTGAGACGCTCATCACTGTAGTATTATTCAGAGCCTAACAAGCATCTGTCTGCTTGGGTAGGGAGACAGGAAAAAGAAGAATTTGAGAAGGAAGAAGTTTCTAATCCTACTGAAATACTTTTTGCATAGATATATATGAATTTCATGAGAATGAGAAGTAAGGCATATGAATGCTAATCATACTGTGAAGGTTATGAAACGTCTTGGAAATTTTGCAGACCTAGATTTTCATGAATATTTGGGGCGGGTTTCTCAGATTTTCTCAGTGAACTTCAGCCAGTGAAAAATAGCAACTTGTAGATTCCACTTAGAAACTAGAAGCCAAATATGACTGTCCAGGTTTAGTTCTGAAACCAAAGCATCCAGGTACTTCTATTTATGCATTATCTCTGGTATAGATGGGATAGCTCTTCTTCTTTAATCATCATTCCTCATCATTTTTGCGTCTGCACATTTTCAACGTGCTTTGTAAAGAGAAGAATTGAGATTATCAGACATAAACTGGTAGCCATCTGCAAAAAGCCACCCCAGCTTATTGCACATAATTAGATTGCTGAAGTGTGTGAAAAGACATGAACTAATTTTTTACAAAACTGTTACATTTATTTTCCTCACTGTTTTTCTTATGAAATGCCAAATCATAAGTGCATTGGCAAATGCTGCAGTGTGGACAGAATGTCTTTTACCATTTTGAAAATGACTACCTTGTTTTTTCACTTGGAAACTTAGTTTTCTGACCATTATTGCTTTTTAACCTCCTAGGGTCGAATCCCTGTGAAGTGGATGGCCATAGAGTCCCTATTTGACCATATCTACACAACACAAAGTGATGTGTAAGTGTACATTCTTAAATACTTTCTGGTTTGTGTGCTTGTTTATGGAGCTGGGGGAGGAAGCACAGCAAGGCGTGTAGGAGCCAAATCCATTACTCTTCAAAGAAACATGAGGGAAGTCTGGATGGCACCATCAACTGGTAATGGTAGTTAAGATTTTTTGCTGTTCAATTAAATCTAAATAAAAGGTTATCAGTTAGTTATGTACATAATTCCTGTTGAAATCATCTGTTCACGTGACATGATTGACTTTGCATATATAGACCGAGTTTACTAGTAGAGTTTGCTACAGATAATGGCCATACCTGAATTTCTCAGTTCTGTTCATCACTTGTCTATAACACTGAGTGGCAGAAAGGAAGGGGAATTTAATGCCTGACCTCTCCCCTGTTGAAATCAATGACAGAACTCGAGTCAGCTCAGTCCAGTTTCAGTGCCAATATACAAGCTTATTTTCATGGTTAGAGAAGAAAAGACCCTGAGGATGGATATGCTGGAATTTCCACTTGTGATGAAAAGGAGGCAAAGCAACCACAGCTAAGCTATTCCCATGCCTGATAAGCATGCCAAAGGAGTATTTGTAGACATTTTTAATTCAGGATTAGATACTTTCATTTCTTTCTCTCTGGGGTTAACGATGCATGTGACTAGTCACCAGGCAGACTCTAAAGCTAAAGATTATTTATTTAGGAGAAAAACCTCTAAAGGACTGTAAAAGCAGCAGTACTTAGGCCTGATTTTCTGCTAGGTAGCATCTTGATACCTTCTAAGTCTGTCTTGAAAGAGAGCATCTGACTAAAGTAATGTTTTTGTTACATTCAAATGGAGTAAAACAATTTGGGCAGCATGGCACTTTGAGGGGAAAACCACTTTGATAATAGCAGCATGTCAAAATATGCACCTTTAGATTTATACTAAAATTATTACCATTCACTTCCTACTCTTCTCTCTGCAGATAGAGCAGTTTTAGTGAAATAAAATATTTTGCATGCCTTGGAAATTCCTTAAAAAATGTGTTTCCAAAATATTTTCCTTTACTTTGTTTCTGTTGGAGTAAGAAAATAAAAAAATAGGGATAATTCTTGAGAGAATGTCAGTTTTACTTAGGTCTGCTTACAGGTTTCTTTGGGTCCCTTTTTATCCTCCTCAGAGCACCCATTGTGCTGACTTGCTTCCCTAAATCTACTTTTCCCAAAGAATTGTTAAAATTCCTTTGAAAACTTCTTAGCAAATTTTTAATTTCTTCATTTTCTGCAAAACAGTTTTGTCACCATGGTTTGGGGCCAGAACAGATTGTGTTGTCATGTAACTGCCTCTTCTTTGATTGCTGCTCAATCATCTGGATCCAATAGCCTTCCTCCCATTTCCTGATGGGCTGCTGTTAAGCCCAGGAGCCTGTTTCCTGTCCATGGGATCCAGCACCATGCAGAGGTTGCCCAGCTGCCATCAAGCAAGCCAGCTCAGAGCCCTGGGCAGCACAATGTGTCGGTGCTGTGTTGCTTCCCTGCTTCCCAGGGCTGGATTAGGATCTCCATGTAGAGCTGTGCTGATTGCCCAGCTTCCCTGGAGATGCCCCAGGAGCGTGGCATTGTGCTGTGCACGTCAGCACCCAGGCAGTGCCAGAAAGGGTCCTGCTGTGCTTACACTGTGCTTCTGTCTCACTGCTGGCTTACCTGTGCTGTGTCACTGTATATGCAATGATCCAGGAGTGCTGTATAGCAGCTCCTAATTTAGCCCAGTTCCTGCAGAGCAGAACTGAGACACACACACACAGAGCTGTAGAGCAAATCCTCTCCAGCACCAGGTTCCATGATAGAATTTCAGCAGACTGATCAATTAAGTACTTTTGCAACGTTGATTGATATTTTTAGATCATTGCACCCACTGAAAGTACTCTTCTATGGCTATTCTTTGTTGTTTGTGGTGATGCAGCTGTATTTTAGGTGAAAATATTACTCAACAACCATTCCAATATGCTCTTTTTTCTGGTATTCTGTGTTTCTGCTTTGCACCCTCTTCCTTCTTAAGCTGTCCTGTATAGTTAGTGGCTAGCAGAGCTTAATAACAGTACCACTTTCCAGCATTTACAAAAACCCCATTCTTGCTTCAGAGGTCAATGACATCAGTGGAAAGCTAACCTACCATCTTCCTCTTCACATACTTTCTTTCCTGGCTTTTTGTGATCATGTTTTTATTCAGCAATAAGAATAACGGTGGGAAATTCTTCATCTCTCATTTCTCCTTCTTAATTTGTATAATAGTCTGAAAGTACTTCAGCATTTTACAGCATTCTATTCTAATATGTTCACTTACTGGACAACTTCAGTTAAGAAATTATTCATCTGATCCCTCCTTCCATATTCTGTAAAATTCCACTTAAGCAGAAGTGGATTTTAAAAATAAAACCTGCCATGCTCCAAAGTTTATTTGAATTAATCATGGACAGAATTGTAACCTGATGGCAGAGCATAATTGTCTTAAAAAAGAGTATGAGGAGAAATATTAATAAAGTATATGAAAATGCTATAAATATTCATAAGCTTTCAAGAATGTGCAGAATGATTAAAAATTAATTCAGTGAACGCCATTAGGGAGAAGAATGGTAGCATACCACTTGAGACCATATGAGAGTCACTTTGACTTCTCTGACAATTTGGGAAGTTTTATTGCTGTACTTTTGGGCTTACTATTGTTCTTTAAAACATGAGAAGTACAGGTGGAAGGGAGTCAGACAGGAGGTGAGGTATTTGGCTAACATTTTCAGATGGAATTTTCATAGGGAATTAGACACGGCTGTTTGGTTTGGCAGTGGGTCTCTAACACTTCCTAAAATTTTCTTAAAAATGGAGTTTACAGAGAAATTGCCCAAAGCTAGAATTTTTCATAAATTGTATGCAATTTTGCTTCCAGATGCATCCCATTGAGCAGCCCTAGTGTTGGCTGGTTTCCTTCCTTTCGAACATCCAGATTTTGTTAGTTGTCAGTTGAGCAGATCCAGTGATTTGTAGCTTCTTTGTGAAGCTTGTCACAAAAAGCCTTTCACTAAGAAAAGAAAAACATTTTTTCCTATTTTCTGGCTTGCTCTCCAGAAATGGACTAATTTATCTAAATATTTCTCACCCATTGTGCAAGGTCTTTTTGTTTGAGCTTGGCAGTAAAGTAAGTTTAAAAATTCACTATTTCTTCTGTTCATTTCTGAAAATGGTTTCTTCTGTTCTGTGGAAAAGTTCATTTTAGGCATTTAGTATTTCCAGAGGAAATTCTTTCCTCTTCTTTCATCAAGTCTAAGAAGAAAATTAATCACTTCATCACTGAAATCACCCAACAGACCTGCTGAAATCAAAGGTGTTACTTATGATTGGAATAAACACATTGTGTTGTCTCATAGTCGAGACAGCAAACCAGTCCTGTGGTAACTCTGTTAATTTAATTTAGAGTTATTTCTGAATACAGGGGCTAATGAGGGAGGTCAGACTGCTGCAGGAGCACTGTGCAGCAGAGAAATAAGTCTTTGGGCCACCAGAGGAAGGACTTCCTCTTTCTGCTGTCTAGAGAAGATGGACCTTCCCAGGGTATAATGAGCTTTTGTCAATGGATAAAAGAGGGGTATCTGTTTTCTCTACTGTCTTGGTTGCTAACCTTTTCAATAAACAGTATTTGGGAACAAGGATGGCATCTGTGCAGCGCCTCTGGATTGAGGTGTCATGAACTTTGTTGGGTTCTGAAAATGCTAGGAGGAGATTTGTTGTGTAAATGCCACACTAAGCTCCTGAAACTTACCACTCTGTATAAAAGCTCATTTTGTCTCTTTCAGATGGTCATTTGGAGTTCTGCTATGGGAGATTGTTACTTTAGGAGGCAATCCTTACCCTGGTATTGCTCCTGAAAGACTCTTTAACCTCCTAAAAACAGGCTATAGAATGGAGAGGCCAGAAAACTGCAGTGAAGAAATGTAAGTAACTCTTGATCTGATTAGATTCAGAACACATTAATAAATACACTTGAAAAAAAATTTAAATAAATACCTCATAAATACTACTCTGTATTTCTTAGAGATATAGTAAAATATCTTGTGCTTTAAAGAATTTCATTAAATTAGTGAAGAGTAAAGTGAGGGGAAAAAAATTGTCCACAGAATGCCTACAGCTATATCCAAACCATTTTTAGGTATTGAATAACATGCTTGCCAAACAATTAAAAGAGTTTGTACATTCAAAATTTCTGACGGTGGGAGGAGGAAGAAACTTCCATAAAACACAGTGGTAGCTGAAATATTCAAGAAAATGTTGTAATACTTTCTGCAAATGAAACAGATATTCTATGCACAGTCATTGTTGTTTTGGCATTCCAGAGGAAAAATGATGCTTTGCCCCAGAAATCTAGACCCTTGAAGATAAAAATTTTCAGTGACTTGATAAACCCATGGCTTTGGAGACAGTTCACAATTTGTTGGCTGA
Source organism: Pseudopodoces humilis (assembly GCF_049639895.1). Taxonomy (NCBI): domain Eukaryota; kingdom Metazoa; phylum Chordata; class Aves; order Passeriformes; family Paridae; genus Pseudopodoces; species Pseudopodoces humilis. The sequence goes on along the minus strand of NC_142208.1, from coordinate 11,704,661 downwards.
TTTATTAAAACACAATGTGAAATATCTTTTGTCTGTGATCATCCATGGCATTTGGAGATGAGGCATGATTTTATGTTCAGCCTGCAAATCTGATCGTGGTTGTGGTTTTTTGAAAGTTACCAAGCTTCAATCATTGTGACCTCTATTTTGACTGATTTTCAGTTGGAAGGATGCTTTGACCACATCTGGGCTGCGAAAACAGTTTAAATAAATAGTAGTATAAATAATAGGGTTTTTTTAATCATACAGAGAAAAACATTAAATATTTCCAAATTTAGGGTAGTATAGGAGTTTACAAGAATGAGTGGCAAATATCGTCTAAAAAATGTATAATACTGATTTTTTATTTGTTTCATCTCAGTGAGGAATACTCATTCTGCAAACATGTTATGTCATTGATAATTTTTAGTTTAGGCAAGCTGACCACTGAGTTTCTGGGATTTTTTTATTAAAGCTAAACCATGGTTTTCTGACTTCTTTCAGATTTTCTTCTGTTTTACTTAGAAATTTTTCTGACAGCTTGTGAAAGCCCACTTTAAGGACCATTTTTCTCAGACTGCGTTCTCTCCTATATCCAGTCAAGTATGAGAGGCATTGTGGATGAAGGCAGAAAATGCAGGGCTTCTCAGTGGCTTCCTATAGTTCTCATAGCTCACTGTTTCCACCATTAGAGCACTTAAGTGGACAGATCACTCAGTCCTGAGAACAGCTGAGCTAGAAAAATTACATGAATGGCACAGGTTGGAGAGTTACACTTCCAGAACATGCCAATGTCTGTCTGATAGTCACTCAGCTATAAAACTTCAATTCTGTTCCCCTTTCTTTTCCACAATCTGTGCTATAGAAGGCAGTTAAAGAGAGAATAAATATAGGTTTAATCAAAAGAAAAATAATAGAAGTAATGAAAAGAACATTAGTTTCTGCAAATACTCTTAAGCTAGGCTTCACCTTGAAGAAGTTTACTGAAACTAAAGAATTTGAATCAATGAAAAACAAAATTCTGCTTTTTGGTGTAACAGCAGAGTTTTTCAGGTTGATACACAAGAATTCCTCAGTGTCATATACAAAGTGAATTAGAAATCCGGCATGCTGCCCTACACTTGGGGTGGTCCCTTGAGAAAGTGAAACCTAAGACTACAGTCCTTCAAGGACAGCCAAGTGCATCATCATTTAAACTCATGGAGACTCTTGAAAATAAAAGCCCATTGTTGTGAGTGTCAGTTGTTAATTCTAGGGAACATTGAACAGAACTCACAACAGAGACTGAGTGGATAGCCTTTGTGCCACAGTTAAGTTCAGTACTGTAAATCATTAGAGCAGAAGCTCTATGAATGACCCATTTCTAACATTTTGGGGGTTTTTTCACCCTGTGATGGGTCCCAGGTACAACCTTATGTTGCGCTGTTGGAAGCAAGAACCTGATAAAAGACCAACATTTACTGAGATCAGCAAGGAACTAGAGAAGATGATGGTGAAGAGTAGGGTAAGTGTGGAAAGCGTGGATTCTGAAAGTTTTCATGGCCTTCTGAGTTTGAATGTACATAAATAATTACTTTCTAATTTTATTTTAAAGCAAAGTAATTTATTTTTCATCAAATCTTGAAGCATTTACATGCCTAGTTCCTTCCACATGCATGCAGCTTTTTGAAAGCAGTACTACTTCTTCTAATAGCTTTGGTGACTTCAACCCAAAATGTGGATTGATTATCCTTAACCTGTCTGTTTTATTTAAATAATAGTAATTATTTAAAAACCATTGTGAGAAGTTATTCCTAAATTTCACTCCTGAATAAATAACATTAGAGAGCCAGAACTAGAAGAATGTAGTATTTCATGCATTTTAAATTAGTTGAAAATGCTTCACATTCTTGTTTTTTTGTTTTTTTTCCATCAAAGCAATTCAGCAACTTAAATAAAAACCAATGAATTCTTATTGGTGACCTAAATACTTAGTTTTAGAACAGCAACTAAAGCTTTATTTGGCAATATTTACATAATTATTTTGGTGTAGTAGCTTTTGAAAAACAATTTTGAGATTTGGGAACCTTGTCCTTTAAGCATGCATATGTATCTCCATGTATATATTTCAGGCATATACATATGGATCTGGCATACCAGAAGCTGAAGGTCAAACAAAGCAGTTTGTTGGGTGTTCTGCTGATGTGCAGAATTAAGTAGGGGAAGTATTCATACATCTCTAGCAGGGGCAGTGTTCAGGCAAATCAGCTGCTTCCAGAGCTGCTGTGGCTGCTGGAAAGCAGAGCCTCCTCAGGTGCCAGAGGTTCTAGAGAAAGATACGTGCAGTGGGTCTGTTCTTTCCTTGCTGTAAAGAAAGCAGGTGCACACTTAACCTTTTTTTACCCAAGCAGCAGCATTGCCACACACATTAACGCAGCTTTTTGTGTATTCATTTCTCAGGACTACTTAGACCTGGCGGCTTCCACACCCTCCGATTCCTTACTGTACGATGATGGGCTCTCAGAAGAGGAGACACCTCTCGTGGACTGTAATAATGCTCCCCTCCCTCGAACCCTCCCTTCCACATGGATTGAAAACAAACTCTATGGTAGAATTTCACATGCATTTACTAGATTCTAGCAACACACAAAAAAAGTTGATTTTTCTTCTGCACTGTTCTCAAACTCTGTAACCCCATTACAGTGTTTCTTGTCTGAATGAAGCCAATCAAAATTTGCTTGGAAGCTTCTTTTGGGTTTTTTTGTTTGTTTGTTTGTTTGTTTGTTTTTTCTTTTGGTAAATGTCAAAGTTTGCATCAGGATCATCCTTTAGTCATTTTGCAGCTGTGTCTAAAATAAGCATTTTAAAAGGATGTGAAAATAAGTAAAATGACTAGATATCATACAGTAAAAGTGAAAAAAAAAAAGATCAGGGAAGTATTCTCAGGGGAAATATAAAATGCTAATGAGTATCTAATTCAACTATCCTGTTGGGGGAGGCTACAGCATTTAAAATATGTTAGATCCTGCACCTCTAATTTAAGCAATAGACTTTTTTTTTTTAAATACTGTTTTTTACCATAACTCAGTGATAGGATTCATCTGCAACATTTTTCATTTATTAAGAAGGATGTCTAAATTTCAGCTGCTATTAGTACATTTTGGATCTATAAGCTGAAATGTATTTAATGTATCATAGGATGAAAACAGATTATTATATACAGAAGGTAGAAATACTGTATATAAATATTATATACAGACTAAACTGACTTGTAAAATCCTTTGAAAACTTAATTAACAATGGGCATTTTGAAAATATCACCTGTTTTCACGTCCTTTGATTTGTTATGAACATGTTAGTACTAAACCTCGACTGAATGATGTAGCAAGTGTTTTTAAAAAGAGCATATGCTTTCATATTGTGATGGTGAGATGGACAGTAAAAATGGTTCTTGCCAAAACTCCTATATTTTGTCTTCTGATTAAATATTCTACATGGTTTTAGATACTTACTAACATCACAGATACTTTTTTCATTCTTCAAGCAGTATGACTTTTGCAAAGTTGGATCTTTTAGTTTAAAAGTTGCCATTAATACATGGCTTTGGGTCTATTTTTGATCTACACCTTCTTATTTTCTATTATTTTCTTCATTAGGTTTACTCAACTGTTGTTGATTTTGGGGCACGTAGTGGTCAGATTGTTAAAAGAATGAAGTAGCAGAAAAAAGTTGCCACAAGGTTGATGGCAGATGCTGAATGCTTAATAAGCAACAGAATCAGATTTCTGTTTTTGAAAATCTCAACCGTTCTGTTGCTGCTGGTTCTGTGCTTGCACAGCTGAATCAACATGGCACTAAGCACTCTGCATCCATTTTGGTGATCACTTGTGCCTAAACACAGAAGCAGTTACTGCACTCAATGCAAATAATTACAGGCCTGAAATACAACTTTAAATGCTGAATCAAGACAGGAGTGCTCAGCACTTTGTTGGACTTTACTCAGTTGCGCTCCTGGGATTTTCTGAAATTAAGCAGGGGATCCCTGGTGGGGGTGTGAAAGTGTCCCCAGAACCTCACTGAAGCCAAAGGAAAAGCACCAGTTTAAGTAAATCTCTATCATTGAAATGGACTTTGGATCCTGTCCCAAATAGGTTTATTAATTCTTGGAGCATTTCCTGTACAGCAAGAACTTTCTCTTGCAAAGCAATATATTGTTGCATGATTGTTAAAACATAAAATTATGGAAAGTTGGAGGCTTATGGGAAGAACAATTCTTAGCATTTTATTATGCACATGTGCATGCATGCACACAATTTTTTATTGAGTAAGCACTTTAATTTATCCAGGGTTTTTGCCTGCATCTGAATTTCTGCTTCAGGGATTTCAAAACATCATTTATATGAATTGATTTGGGACAAAATCCAGTGGACTGGCTTAAAGTATTGAAGGGAGTTTTGCCAAGGGCCTTACTGTCTGCACATGAAGTTATGGTTCTTCAGTGCAGAAAAAATTATCTGTTTTCATTTTTAGGCATGTCATACCCGAACTGGCCTGAGGAGAGCCCCGTTCCACTCACAAGATTCGATGGCACTAACTCTGTGTTTTCAAGATATGCAAATGATAGTGTATATGCTAACTGGATGGTTTCACACTCAGCGGCAAAATTTATGGACAAGTTTGATAGCTAAAATTTTCTTTGTGAAAGGTAATGGACTCCTGAGGAAAACAAGGAGGCAAAGAGTGGGAAGTCCATTGGCTCGTTCTTTGTACAATCAACAACTAACTTTTAAATTGGCAAATCCCTTTATTAGTAGTTTTTAAAGTGTGTTGTTTATGCTGAAGACTATAATTGGTACTCTTCCCTTTCAGAAAACATATCAAGCTGGATAAGAGTTGTAGTTCTGGTACTACTTTCTAAGTTGCCAGTTTGCAAATGGTTCCATTTGGCAACTTCTTAGTGCAAAGGGCCTTGCACTTCGTCCTCGGTGTTTTTTTAGACTAACCATCCTGTGTTACAGCATTCTGGGATGGTAATATGTACTTGAACTGCTACTTTTATAGTTGGCTGTTAGCATACAACCACTTGATTTAAGCAGGAAGCACAAACAATATATAGAAGGGAGGAGGGAAACAGGCTCCCAGATTACTGAGCTTGCTATCAAATGACAAGTGTTAGAATGATGTTGGCACTAACAAAGCCAATATCTTGGTTTGGAAGCAAACATTTAGTAACTCAATAGAGGACTTGAGATTCAACATTTGAAGTCTTGTAAAATGTATTGTCTTGTCTTAATGAGAAGAAAATTTGTTTTATTAGTCTTAACTTCTTACCTTTAGCACAATGGAGATAAATTTGATACAAGATAAGCTGTATAGACTGATGGCAATCAAGAGTGTTTGTCTGACACATTTACTTTACATCATTGACATATTAGTAATGTTAAAGCATACAATCCTGTACAACCATAGCTTCTTTTATGAGTTAAAAATAGGCCATACGGGATTTTTAGATTGAATTCATAGAATAGAATAGTCACATCATAGAATGGTTTGTGTTGGAAAGGAACTTGGAGGTCATCTAGTTCCAACTCCCTGCCCCCCAGCCCACTTCCCTGTTGTGGGGAGGGATACCTTCCACTAAAGCAGGTTGCTCAAATTCCCATCCAGCCTGGACTTGAACACTGCCAGGGAGGGATGTGGCATCCACCACTTCTCTTGGAAACCTGTTCCAGTACCGCACCACCTTCACAGTAAAGAATTTCTTCTTAATATCTAACCTAAACCTGCCTCCTTTCAGTTCAAAGCCATTCCCCTTCTCCTAACATTACATGCCCCTGTAAAAGACTCCCTGTCCAGCTTTCCTGTAGGCCCCCTTTAGGTACTGAAAGGCTGCTCTAAAGGTCTCCCCAGAGCTTTCTCTTCTCCAGGCTGAACAGCCCAAACTCTCAGCCTGTCCTTATAGGTGAGGTGCTTAGCCCTGTGATGGTCTTTGTGACCCTAGTCTGGACTCACTCCAACAGGTCCATGAACTCATTATGCTGGAGCCTCCAGGGCTGATGCAGCACTCCAGATTGGGTCTCACAAGAAAAGAGTACATGGGGAGAAACCCCTCCTTGACCTGCTTCCCATGCTGCTTTTGATGTAGCCTGGGATACAGTTGGCTTGTTGGGCTGTAAAAGCACATTGCCTGGTGATATTGAACATCTTTCCATTCTCCAGCCAGCCTTTGTGCTTGGGATTGCCCTGACCCAGGTGCAGGACCTTGTCTTGCCTTGTTGAACTTCATGAGGTTTGTGTGGGTCCACCTCTCAAGCCTGTCAAGGTCCCTGTGGATAGCATCCCTTCTCTCCAGTGTGTCAGCTGCACCACACAGCTTGGTGTCCTTGAAAAACTTGCTGAGGGTGCCCTCGATCCTGCTGTCAAACATTGCCCATCCCAATACCAACCCCTGAGGAACGGCAGTCTTCACTGGTCACCACCTGGACATCAAACTGTTGACAGCAACTCGGAGTGTGACCATCCAGCCGATTCCTTATCCACCACATGGTCCATCCGTCAAATCCGTGCCTCTCCAGTTTGAAGACAAGTATGTCACGTAAGACAGTGTCAAATGCTCTGCACGAGTCCAGGTAGATGGCATCACTCTTATCCACCAGCACTGTACTTCTGTCATAGAAGGATATTTGTAGGGTTTGCCCTTAGTGATGCCATGTGGGCTGTCACCACTTTTCCATATTTTGTCATCAGGTTCCTTAGCTGGTTTGGAACCTGATCTAACCCTATGGTGGGTGGTCCTTTATTCTCACAGTCCCTGCCTTTGCTACCTCAGCAAAGGGGCTCGTGTAAACTTGGGCCTCAGTGGCTGAAGAACTTGCTGGTGAAGACTGAGGCAAAAATGTCATTGAGTCAGCCTTCTCAGTGTCCCAGGTAACCAAGTCTCCCATTTCTTTCTGGAGAGGGCTCTCACTTTCACCAATGTACCTGTAGAAGTTTGTTTTTTGTTGCCATTGATGTCCCTGGCCAGATAGATTTGGCTTTAGCTTTCCTGACCTGATCCCTGGCTGCTTGGACAATTTATATGTATTCCTCTCAGGCTATGAGTCCTTGCTTTCACCCTTTTTTTGTGGGGGAAACATAGGCTTCCTCTTGTGTTTGAGTTTGCCCAGGAGCTCCTTGTTCATCCGTGCAGGTCTCCTGATGTTTTTGCCTGACTTCCTCTTTGTTGCATCGCTCCTGACCTTGCAAGAGGTGATCCTTGAATATTAACCAGCTTTCTTGGGTCACTCTTCCTTTCAGGGCTTTATCCCATGGTACTCTACCCAGAAGATCCCTGAAGAGGCCAAGGTGTGTCCTCCTGATGTCCAAGTTAGTGAGCTTGCTGTGTGCCTCCTCGCTTGCCTGAGGATCTTGAAGTTCACCATTCTGTGTCACTGCAGCCAAGGCTACCCTTGAGATTCACGTTCCCCACCAGCCTCTCCTTGCTGGAAAGAACAAGGTCCAGCATAGCAACTCTCCTCGTTTACTCCTCTGTCACTTCAAGAAGCAACCTACCCATGTATTCCAAGAATCTCCTGGATTGCTCATCCCCTGTGTCTTGTCCCTTCAACGGATATTGGGGTAGCTGAAGTCCCCCGTGAGGACCAGGACTTGTGAATATGAGGCAGTGCCTGTCTCTCTGTAGAGGGTCTCATCTGCTTGGGTCTCATCTCCTGGCTGGGTGGCCTTAGACCCCCACTATAATGTCACTTTTCCTTGCCCTCCCTTTAATCCTGACCCATAAACTCCTCATCCAACCCCAGTACAGCTCCAAACACTCCATGTGGTCATGGACTTAGAGGGCAACACCCCTTTCTGCTATTCCTGTCTGTCCTTCTGAAAGGGCCTATATCCTTCCACTCCAACACTCCAGTCATAGGAGCCATCCTACCACATATCTGATGCCAGTAAGATCACAGTCCTGCAGGTGTGCACAGTCTCCTACTGCTCTTGTTTATCCCCCATGCTATGTGCATTTGCACAAAGGCATTTTTGTTGAGCCCCTGATGGAGCAAACTTACTGGCAGGAATGGCTGGAATTCCCTTGCACAGCACTTCAGGTTGTCTTGCAATCTCTCTCCAGGCTCTGGGCATCCCTTGCTGGTGCTGGCATCAAATGAGTAGGAGTGGAATGGATTGAGGATTCCCTCTCCCAGCAACTTCAATTTAATGTCTTCTTCACCAGCTTGGCAAGCCTGTGACCAGAGATGCTCTGCCTGTTCCTTGGCAGATGGGCCCACATCAGATTCTCTCAGCCCAGGTTTTCATCGCGAGTCCCCAGGAGCAGCCAGAGCCCTGGCTGTGGCACTAGACCCCTAACCATTTGCTGATTTGCTAGATTCACCTGGCCCTTTCAAAGCCCTTCTCTTTGACAGGGAGGACTGATGAAAAAGCTGCCAGCACTTGAGTCCCTCACCGCCACTCCCAGGAATCTGTAATATCCTTGGTCTTCCTCAGACCAATCCTGGCTGTATCCCTTGTGCCACGTGAAACAACAGCACAGATAATGGTCAGGAGACTGTGTGAGGCTTGGCACAAGGCTCTGGGTGACATCCCTGCTACAGCTCTCTGGTAATCTGTCAGATTGATAAGTGGGTCCCTCTGTGCCTCTCAGAGGAGAGTTCCCTGCTACTCTCACCTGTCAACTTCGCTTGTGCTGGTTGTTACACAGGGAGCAGATGGGGCTGCCTTACTCAGCTCCAGCCTCGCTTCTGATGTGATGGGTCCTTCCTCTCCAGCCTGCAGAGTGCTGAAGTGGTTCTGCAGGGGCACCTCAGGCTTCAGGGAAATCTCTTCCTCCCACAGGTCATTTCAAGGGTTCATTCTTCTGCCTTACTGACACCCCCCCCTCCCGTCTGTGTGTGCGTGGTGGGGGAGTTTTTGCCTCTTTACTGCAGGCTGCCCTTGGAACCAGCCATCCAACTTCTTCACAGCCTGAAGTTATGTTGTCTTCTCACCCCCTCCTGCAGCTCTGCCACAGGACGTCCTCTGCCTCAGCATACCTTTTGCAGATATTCAAATACAGAGATTTTGTTTGCAGTATTCTTAAGTGGGTTGGAGACCCAGCTCTCAGCTCCAAAAGGCATATACTGCCATGCACAGAACACTGCCATCATATAATTCCAAATAAATCTAACACCTTGAAAGTAACAAATAAAAAACCAGTTGCACAGCAAAATTGGTCGAAAACACTACTGTTGAAACTACACAAGGAAAATGTCACTGGAATTATTTAAGGGGAAATACAAAAATGTTGTCCTTACAAAAGTGACTTGATATTTGGGAGAACAGTCAGACTGTGAGTCATGTTCTATGTGGAAGAGTAAATGATCAGCACTACTTTTGTCTTTATTTGTAATCTACCATGGTTAAGGGTAACCTTTAGTTTGCTACAAATGTTGGGATGTAAATCCCGAGTGACTCGTTGTTAGCGTTGTGATGGTTATTCTAAATAATCCAATTCTACCAAAGCTTGCTCCTGTCACAGTCCAATTTAGATGTTTCAGATCTGTTTTCGGATGTTGTTTTGTGTATCAACTTTATGTTTCCATTAAAGTCTGTGATTTCAGAAACATGGTCTTGAGTCAGACTGCCAAAACCTGAACACAGATTTTCATTTTGCAAAAAGTGGGATATAAAGTGGTGTGTTGGAATTCCCTGTTGGATTGCATACTTGAGCCTGTCCTGTTTTTGGACAAGCAGTAGGCACAGCAGCTTTTCCTTTGCACAGACATTTGCCATGTTGAGTAATGCTTCTGCACAGCAAACACACAGCTCTGTATGCAGGAGTGGCTCTGCTGTGATACCACGGTGATCTTCATTGGCATGACACGTCAGAGTGCATGCTTGGAAAACAAAGGGCACTGAAAATTAAACCCTTTACATGGGCTGTTTTTTTCTATTGAGGGATCTATGAGAAAGTAGACAAAAATTACACTTGTGGTAACTTCATGCTTTGTCTAGTTGTTTTCCTATATTTTATGTCTGTAAATGGGAGTTCCTCACTTGCCATGAGTAACAAAGGCATCAAGAATTTTGGTTTTGTCTGGGTTTTTTTCTTCCTTAAATGAAGAATGTAACTTTATCCAGTAAGTATCTTCAGCAACAGTATGCAACTGAGAGATGTGAAACACCCAGTGTCTAATCCCAACAGCCCTGTGACAACATTGCTGGACAGTAGGTGAGTGGGACAGTAAGTGATGCTGAAATAACCAGTGGATGCAGGGAGTAGTGTGTACTTTAGACTTTCAGCATAAGTCAATGTTGTTTCAGCCATTAATTTGTATGAAAAATTCACTAATAGTTATTGCTACCTATTCTACTGGACATAGATGATGCACATAAAATACATACACGGTCCATAATTACAGTTTCCATGCATAATAACCTGCATTAAGTGCAATTTAAAGAAAAATTACGTGTTTCCTAATCCAATTAATTTTTACTCCCTTCCTGCCTCATGAATGTTGGCAAGAAATAGATTATTGCTTTTAAGTATTCATTCATAATATGAAATCTTAGGTCTTCTGTGTAGGCTATTTTTGTAAATATTTCCCTTTAAGTGTTTCCTGTTTGTTCTGTGTTGCCACTGGTCAAAATGGTGACAATTTTGTTTCAGTTCCTCTTTAGAGAGTAAATGTACTTCCCACATGGGAAAAAAGTGATACGGCAGATGATTATTTCCATCGGTGCCAGAAATACTTATGCACTTGGCTGCCCTGAGGAAAATGAATTCAGAGGGAACAAATGACTCACCTAAATATACAGGTTGGAGGGAATAACTTTCTTAAAAATTCTGTCAACCTTTTCTAAATATCTGCAGAAATGATATGATTTACCTGATCGTGCTTTGAGTTGTGACACATGGGGGAGAGCATGAATCTTACATGTCAGTACAGTGCTTAGAACAGCACAAGGACATTATTGCAGTATTGGTTTCTACAAACTTCCAGAGGTAGGATACTCAGAAAATCTACTGTGAGCTTCAAGTTTTAATTTGCAGACATTAGCCTGTTTCATATAGTAGAAGTTCTTAAAAATATTATCCCATGGATATGAGGTATATAATGTTTAAATCATGGGGATTTCATCTACAATTCGTCATGCAAAATATGCATGAATCTCTGGTACCCTCAACTGGACCATAGCAATTCTCAAAAACATACAGTAAAAGCAAGCTTATATTCCTTATTGATTAAGTATCAGTCTCATATGAACAATACAAGCTTCTAAATACATATAAAAAGAATATTTCTACTCTAACTTTTCAAAGTTCAAAAAAAAATTGCTTATAATTTTGAAATACTTTGTTTCAAAACTCAGCTTACCTGAAACCATTGTTTCTCACTGTAGCTGCACTGGTAAATTTATAACAAAATACTGGAGATAATATTCAAAAGCACCTGCCCTTAAGTAGCACCAGGGAATGTTCTCCATGAACAGAGTGCAGATGGGCCATAATGTGATGAATGGTTTGATCTTTTCAGCCCAAGCAAACTTGCTGAAAAAGAACCAAATCATTCCTTAAAAATGTATGCAAGTACTTAAAATCTTAACAAGAAAACCTAAGCTGTTCACATCCTCTCTACCTAACTTCATAAAATTCAAGTAGTCCCTCTGAAGTTAGTGGGATCATTCATAAATACATTATTCATAGACATTTTCTGGTCTAAAATCCAATATCCCAAGAGTCAGCTAGCAAGAGTACAAAGGGTATTACCAAAATGTGTACAAAGCCTTGGTGTACCCATCCCTGGTACAAATTTTAACTTGCCTGTTGGGAAGCAGTCTGTAGAATTAAGTACTAGACACTGGAGAATAGGTAAGCACAAATAAATTTCTAATTTATACCTAGAAAAGACAGTGAACGGAGTATTTTTTTTGTATTTTTCAAGTTTTCCATTAAAGCTGAATTGTTGTTTTAAGCTGTGTTTTGTATTTCTCATTTCTAAACTTTGGGACAGCAACCTGTGTCTTCCAGTTACAACAGAGAGATAAATATGCCTAATGCATTCTGAGAAAATTAATAGTTCCTCTCTTTTTATAGTGTGGTTTTTTTTTTTGCTTTACCTGGTCTTTTAAAGGGTTACATGTATCTTAAAACAACAAATTTCTTGCTGAAACCTTTTTCTTTGAGCTGTTATCAAAGTTAATTTTGCTGATAATGTTCTGAAGTTAAATAAAAGCATATTGCCTGCCTGAGGATAGATAAGTAAATCTTCCCTTAAGATCATCAGAAATAATTAGCTCCTTATTTGGGTTAAAAAGGTACAATTCATAGAAATGCAACTTTATCTCATCTGAAAGCGGTTTCGTATGGATTACAGAGTAATCTAAACAGTGAGAACAGTTTAAGAACATTGCAGTTGTACTTGCCATAGATTTGAAATCCTGAACAATTCAGCCTTGATCTGGATATCAGCCAATCATTGCAGTTCCTAGTCTGATTTTTCTGCACTCAGCAGGTCACATAAATGATTGTTAAAGCTCTTATATAATTTTTCAGCTGTTCAGGACTTTCCTTCCTGACATGATCACAATCAAAAGAGTTTGATGTGAACACTGATTTTCATTTGGAACATGTTCCACTTTCATAGCTTCTTGCCAATGCAGTTTCTCTTCTGAATTGAGTGTCCTTAAGGATGGAAGTATTTTAAAATTTTTAATAAAACTAAATCAAATGAATATGTATTTTAAGCATTTGGTTTGTAAGAATCTGGCTTGCTTGTGTTTAGGTATATTTGAAAGTTATTTTGGGGGGAAAAAAACCCCGAAAACTCCACTTAGTCTTTCAGAGAATGTAATGTGGTGTAAACTATAGCCTAGCGAAAATCAATAAACCAATAGGATACACTCATCCTTCCTACTTTTTTTGCCAAACTGCTGCCAATGACAAGAATAGTATCCCTTTATTGAAGAGTATTTTACAAAAAAGGAAGAGATTCAGAATAAATTCTTGTCTGTTGGAAAAGCACAAAAATAAAAAGGGTGGCATCTCAGGTAAGGGGTGGCTGATGAGACAGATGAGGAGGCTGAGTGGGAGAGCTGATCTCATTCATTAAGAAAGCTGATAAAGATTCATCTTAAAATTAGTAAAAAGCTTGGAAGAGCATTGTAAAGACTGAAATATGGGAAAAGTGTATGAAAAGATCCAGGAGATCACTACCAGAGCTGTAGTACATTTTTTAAAATATATACAGAGCTTTGAGAACCAGCCAGTGACAAACAAGCAGGGTTAACTGTTCTCCAAGATAGTTTTTGTGTGGTCAAGAGTGTGTCAGCAGAAAACAAGAATTATTATTTCTGGTACAGGGTATAAATAATTGAGATTTTAGCATCGAGTCAGGAATCAGTTAAACGCTTACTTCACTGTTTTTCCTGTGCAGAGGGTTTCTGAACAGTGGCCTGGTCCAGCCAGCAAACAGAAAGGCATAAAGTTTATGCTGACTATAAGGGTTTTTATTTTAAAACATTGCTGTTGGAGGTCTAACCCAGTGTTGTTCTTCCAGGATAATTTGTTAAAATGAATTGTGACAGTTTGTTAAATACTGAGGAAAAACAGATGATGTTAGTTTTTGTAAAAACACTACGAAGGATACTTTAACTTATACTACACAGTATTGATTCCCATTTTTACATGCACAAAGATAAAGCAAGCACTCAAATTAGGCTACAAGAAGTTACCATCAGAGACAACTTTAGAACCAAACAGAAATTATGTTTATGGAATCTATTCTATTTGCTTACTGAGTCTCCATTATGGCTTCCTCATGTTAGAAAATCTGAAATGCATACTTTGAAATGCTAGACCTTAAACTAGATATTGCTTCTAATTGTTACCATTTCAAATGTAATTATATTTACTAGGCAACACATAGCAGAACATTTTTCAAAGGTATTAAACCTTGAAATGCAGTGATATGAATAGCACATATTACCTTCATTGCTATGAAAGGCATCAAGTCCACATTAAAGACCTTGTCATACAGGATTTAAACATAGTTCAGGAGGAACAGAAACATACATAAAATTATCAGCAGCATTTTAGCATTCACAAGTTAAGCTATTTTTTTTTGCCTCCTACACGTGGCCAAATTTTACGATTTGCATTTGTCTGCACTCATAATGAACATCTTCATGTTTTGAGTGTACATCAGTAATTTAAACACAGCTTGCACACAGCTTCTAAGATGCTTGAGTTGCAGAAAAAGTCAGTTTAGAAAAATTTTTATCTCTATGCTTATCCTGTCATAAATATGATTTGTTTTTTAAAATAGTGCAAATGCTTGCTTGTCTAGCATAGTGCCAGAACTGGTAACTGACATTCTTTAAATTCAAATTAAAAAGAGAATGAAACTGAAAGAGAAATGTCATTTACAACTATTCAATTCCATCTAGTAAATACTTCTGAACTTGATATTCCATCATTTAAATGGGGTGCAGGCTGCCAGATCAGGTCTTTCTCATTCTTGTTCTAAAAATAGGGACAGGAAAGGAGAAGCAAGAACATATTTTCCTTGCTCTTGAGAAGGAGTGGGAACAAATTCAAGTGATTTTCAAAGTATCTTGCTGTTCAGCTCTCCTGTAATTGCATTTCTAATGTAAAATCTTGCTTTGAATTAATTTGATTGGGAGTTTCATTTTGCCAACAGATGTGAGTCATTGTAAGGTGCTCATTAGCAAAACTTTTTCGTAACAAAGATAAAACAATAGTTACAAGTCAGCAATTAAAGAGAAGCTTGTGAGACTGCAAGGAATGCAGTGACATTTGATCCTTACTTTGCAAATCAGTTCATCCTTACCCACTGCTTTTATAATGATAACAACGAAGTCTCAATAGAAGATTTGAACGCTTTTCCAAAATCAGCCACTGCTTTTATGCACCACAGGAACAGATGCCAATTTCCATTAAAATCTAAACAAAGTATTTTCAACTGCTCAACTGAGGTGTGGTATTTTTTTCTGGTTGTCTGTTGCTATTCTGTGGCACCCAGGAGGGTTCTCTCTTGACAAGGGAACCTTCCTATTGCCCCGTGTTAACACTGTTACAGCCCTGTGGGAGTTTCCCAGTCATTGGTAAAGTACTGCTAATAAAATCAAAGTAGTTAGGTGATTTTATTATTACTTCCATGTCATTTTATGGGAGGAGTTTAAAAAGATGAAAAATGTTGCACTTAAAAACATTTTAATGACGTATATGCAACAATTAATAGCACCAGAAACAAGAAAAACAAATAATTTGTTTTTTGAACTGGCTGGAGTTTTCACTCAAACGGAGGAAGATCTTTTTTGGCCTGTGACAGACAAGTCACTAGCAAAAAAATCCCACATCCTAAAATGGAGTAGATAAATATTGCAAACAATGGACCAGCACAGTACAGACAACGAATAATAAAAGTTTCTTAGTCTCTGGTCCTGTCTAGTGAACGAATAAATGAACACTGGCTTTGTACTAACTGCTAAGCTATCAGCATGGATGATCATCTCTGTACTGGACCTTTGTACAGTTTTGTTGTTATTTTGTGTGGAAGGTAGTGGTGGTTTTATTGACTGTTGGGCAGACTCAGTGGGTACACCTGATCATGCAGTAAGACATTTCAAATACTTACATACTGAGTATTTTGTATAAAACATAAAGCATGTCAGATTAAGAAAGCCCAAACAGTTTTCTCTAGAGAGACTTGAGATACTTATGTGAATAACTTGAGCTTTGGTGAATGAGGCTTTCAAGCACAGAAAAAACACCAACCGGATAACCAACCAAAAGACCTTGATAATTTATATTGTTATCTCATCAGACAAGGAGTGTTCATGAAAGATTTTCTGACTTAAATCTTCTATACAGAATGTTCTAACTTCCTTCTTTTGCTGCATCCTAGGTAGTCAAGTCTACAGTTTAAAAAGTAATGTAGTAAAATTTATTTTAAATATGTTACTTTTTGGTATTCATAGGTTACTGTTCTGCAGTACTGAAGGACCAAAAAAAAAGGAATGTGTATTTTTTAGTGTGTTTTGCATAACACTGAGTCTTCCAGTCAAAACCCTCGTATTTGTTTTCCATTCTAGGTACAGAATAGGGTTGCTTGGACTTTGTTTTAGAGCTGCTTTGCAGTCAGTGTATTTGTGACAAAATTTTCATCTCTTTTTAGAAGAATGCCTGCAGCACTTCTTAGTGCTATTAGACAGCAGTAAAGTATAGTAAAGGTGTTTTTGAATAGTCAGAAATAAACCAGTACAGAATTCTAGCATTGCCTACATGGATTACTTTCCATATATGCTGTTACTGCTGACTCCAATGTGATACCCTGATGCAGCTGTGAGTGAGCAGTGGAACCCTGGGCACACAACCCATTGTTCCTGCCAGGAAAAATAAGGCCATGTGGCCAGGAAAAATGCTCAGCCACCACTGCAGAATATTGCCTGTTGCTCTCAGCTGGAGCATTTAACACAGCTCCCTGCTTGTCCCTTCTGTATTCCTTTTCCCCTGTGGCACCAGCCAGAGCAATGCTGTATTGGTGGTACAGGAATGTTTCCACAATCCATTTGCTACTGTCACAGAGCTCAGCAAACATTTGTTGCTAACAGCAACTATATGTTGGTTTCAAAGAGAAAAAGTTATTTGAAGAGGTTGTATCCAAAAAATTCTGATTTATCCTTCCATACACTTTTCCAAATGCTAAACTACCACTATTCAAAGAAAAAAGCAAGTGGACTACAGTAAGCACTTCTGTTATCAGAAGAAAGCCTTTTCAGATAGTAGATAAAACTAAATCGTGTTTACATTCACTTACAGCTCTGGTTGTATTGATTATGTTTTTATGATAAGTTGTTATGGTAAGTCTTCTTTCATGACTTAGTACCATAATTATTGAGTCTGCTTTAATGTATGGAAGGACTCTATATAAATTTAAAGTCAGTTGATACTGTTTTCTAATGACAGTTTTTGAAAGGAAGTAATTTAGCAACTGTGATCCCAAAACAACAGGAAAAGAGCAATCCATAGCAGTTAATTTCCCAAACATTATATAAATTATATGCTTCTGAGTCCAAAATTTAGTACATTATAATACCAAAGAATTACTTAATCCCAAAACACTCCATGAAAAAACATAGTCCTTCAGCACTCGAACACGTAGAGGCCAAAAGCCTAGGCATTGACAAAAAGAAAATGTTGCTCAGTGCAAAATAAAGGGCACAGAAACAATAAATACAGGAAGATTTTTGAGTGGTATGTTGGTACAAACTAATTTCACAGATGCACTGTCTCTCCTAAAGCTAAATCAAGAGATTATTGCAGTCTCTGAAAGCAGCAAGGTAAAATGCCCTGACATTCCAAGCACCTTTAACACACGTGGTTGATGCCCCACGAGGACAGTAAGACTGAGTCCTTTCAGAGGTACAGAGCAAGCCCTGGAGTGGGCTTTCAGTGCCCCAGCTGGTGTTGGCACTGCTGCACTGCCAGGTCAAGCTTGGCATTGCCCAAGGCAGATGGGAGTTAATTCTGTGAAACACATGGCCTCTCCCAAGACCCCGTTTCACTGCCCAGAGCAACAGGATGTGATTGGACAGGAGCAGTGACAAAGAGTTACAGAGTGTAACTTCATGAGAAGCTCAGATTGAGGATTTTAAGGGATATAAATCACAATGATAAAAATACTGTAGGAGGGTTGATTTCAGGCTATTAAAAATCCTTCATGATTTTGGTTGCATTGTTCAGTATCTGTTATAAATAATTTGCAACACTTAAGGAAAAAGAAAGCAGCTTCACATGGGATCATGTTGGAATTGTGCCATCAGTAAAGCTGAGCTGTGGTATTTGACAAAGCGCCTTGTGTCAAGACAAACTAATGACTATTGTTTGACAATTAAAGCTCAGAATTTTCAGGCAAAATAATGAACCATTTTTCTTACTCTACATGCACGTTTCATTTTGGCTCAAGAGGTTAATAGAACAAAACTATCCTTTGTTGAAGGATTGCTTTTTTACTTTTCTCCTTTGGCCTCATTTACATTACTCCTTCACTGTCGTATCATGTTCTCAGATCAGCTCTTCTCTTTCTTTTTCTTTTGTTTCTCCCCCTCCAGCCCACACATATGCTTAAAAAAAAAAAAAAAGGCACGAAAAAGAAAACCAAAACCACTAGAGGCTGGAGCTAATGCTGTTCTGGAAAACGCTTCTTTTTTGAATAAGCTATTGCCAGCCACTTCCTTTCTCCCAGCTGCACCAATTTAAGAACAGTGTTTAGCAAAGTTTAGGGAAACATTTTTAAAGTCTGTCTCCTAAATAACCATCCCATCATAATATTTTAGGAAAATTCAAAGCTGAGTCACATAAATTATAAATATATAATATATGTAATATTATATAGCTATTATATATAATATATAAATATATATATATATTATAATATATATAAATATCTATATACTATTGCCCTCAGATGCTAGGAGGTCTGCAACTACTTTAGAAAAATCCCCAGGCTGAAATGAATTGTGTCTTAAAACACAGACATTTCCTAAATGTTTTACTGCCTGCTTTATTCACAAACAACGTGGGAATTCCTCTGTAGGGGCCTGCTAAGATTAACACCAAATAGGAACTATAACATCTGTCAGCATAAATATAGGTCTGAGTTATGAAGGAATATCTAATCTTAGAATATTCTTCTGATAGAAGAATCAGGAAACTATACACAACATCACTGCAAACGCATCATTTTTCCTGACATGGTAGACCTTTCATACAGAGATGACTATGAATACTCATGTTGTTCCTACAAGAGGTTAAGAAATCTATTTTTTCCTTCTCTCAATCTGGAAAAAAACAACCTTTCTGGTAGAGAAGAAATTCTGGTAAAGAGAGAAAACTGGCACTTAGAGAAGAAGAAAAAGTGTTCTGTATAATCTGGAAGGCCCTGTATAGCTCTCCCCATATAGCTGCAACAAGCTCATGTGCAGGATAATAGAAGGACAATATTCAGAGTCTGGTGGCTCTCTGTAGGCCAGCCAGTGGGTGCTGCAGCATTGTCAGAGTTTGTTTCAGATCTAGAATATAGGGTTAGTTGACAAAATCAGTAATTTCAGTTATTTCCATTCCGTTATCTTCTTGTACTCACAAATATTATGTCTACAGAACACTGCCGTCTCCAGTGTGTCGGTGTCTACTCAACTCCTACTCATTATCCACAACAAAGACAACAAGCAAGATGTTCAACAGTCATCTGTAACATGCAATACTGAAACTTTGCATCAGGTCAGGTTTAAAATAGTAATGAAGCCACATTTAGCTAGTTTGAGGAGTGCATACGTGAATATTTAAAACCTGATAATTCTCTTCTATGAATATACTTTTCAAGTATATTTTTGAGGGATACTTAAAATGATGATCTAACATTGCGACAAGTTTTAATGGATAGGAAAGTGCCTGGATGGTACCTGAAAGTGCTGGTCATACCTGTCAAGTGTCTTTTCCCTGTTCATTTAAGGTATTCCCTGGAAAGACCTTTTCTGTCTGAGGGCTTGAAACGTAGACTGAACAGATCTGGTCCTTGGACACCCAGTCCCCTCCCACGCTATATGCTGTAACTATTTCTGAACAAATGGATTTCTGCCTGCCTGAAGACAAAGGGCTGCTCTGTGCTAAATGGGGTGCAGACCTCGGCAGAGCAGAAACATGACAAAGCATGCAACCTCTGCTGCTCACACCATCGGGGCTCTGTTCTGAAAAGCCCTCAGTGCTTGCCTTTGAGGCAGGTGAGCAGTCGGGCAATCCAGCAGAGTGATGTCAGGTTAGGGGATGCAGGCCTGTACATAATAAGCCTTTACTGGCTTTCTCTGTTCTTGATGAGTGGGACCAAAAACATTTGGTATATAGCTGTGGAAGAGCATTCATGCCTTACCTGCTTCCTGAGCTTTACCCTTTTAAACTGCTACAGGCCACCATTCATGCACGTGGCTGAAAGCTGCATGAGTTCCCAAAACTGTCTTCCTTTCAGGTCAAGCCTTGCAGAAAACTAATAATTAAAAAAAAAAAAATAGGGTAATGAAATGTTCTTCTGGAAATACAGAACTGTTCATAAATACTTGGATAAATAGAAAATAATTATTGGTAAATTCTGCTTCTTGTTTCCACCAGAAAGGCTACATCACAATTTCACGGTTTGGCTAACATTTGAGAAATCAGCATCACTGTGCTGCTGCCGGACCTCTGCGAGCCATAGGACTGGCAGAGCAGCTGTGCTGTGTGCGCTGGGCAGTGCCGCGCTGTTCCCGACAGGGTCCCTGTCCGGTGGGCAGAGCGGTGTCCCAGAGGTGCAGGGTCCCTGTCCGGTGGGCAGAGCGGTGTCCCAGAGGTGCAGGGCCCCTGTCCGGTGGGCAGAGCGGTGTCCCAGAGGTGCGAGCGGGCAGCGCACGGGCCGCGCCCGCTGCGGGAGCGCTCGGTGTGGCCGCGGCGCTGAGGGGCCCGGCCTGCGGGCGCTGCGGGCGCAGCTGCGGAGGCTGCATTGATCCGCCCCGGCTCTCGCCCTCAGGCGCGGGCTTCTCGCCGCTGCCGGGGCGCATCGCCGCGGGCGCGTCCCCGCCTCAGGGCGGGGGGAGGGACCCCCCCGGCCCGGCCCCGCCGCCGCGCGGCGGCGCCGGCCCCGCTTCCCCCGCGCAGCCCCGCGGGGGACGCGGGCCCGCCCCGGGGGCGGTCGGGGGCGGCCGGCCCGTCCCCTTTAAGCGGAGCGGCGGAGGGTCCCGCCCGCTCATTTCCGAGCACGCAGGAAGTGCAGCCGGGGCTCCGCGCCGGCCCGCGCGGTGAGTACGGCGGCACCGCGCCCCTCCGCCCTCCCGCTCCTCCCGGGCCCCGCACCCCTCACCTGCCCGCCGCTCTCGGCCGCCCCTCCCCGCTGCCGGCGGAAGGTGCCGCGCAGCGCCCCGGAGCCCGCTCGGCAGCGGCACCGCGGCGGGCCCTGCCCCGTGTCCCGGCCCGGAGCGGGCTGCGGCCGGCACCGAGCGCCCCGGGCGGCCGTGGGTCCGCGCAGCCGGGGCCGCCGGGGGCTGCCCCGACCGCCCTGGCGCGGCGGCCTGGCACACCGGGCCACTCGGTTGTACCGTAGCGCTGTCTCAACAATAAAATGAATCTGTCCCTCACGGCTGCGTTTCCATTGTGTTGGCTGGCCGTAGGCGTGCTGGGAGCGCGGTTGTGCAGCCGCAGGCAGCGGGATGCAGCAGGCGGCCCCCCCGCCACAGCGCAGCGCTGGAGCGGGCACGGTGGCAGCGCTCGGCCGGGCTCCGGGGGGGGCCTTTGGGCTTGCTGGGGCCGCGAGAAACCCCCATTCCTTCCTCCAGCCCCCCCAAAATAGGGGAAATGACGATGGTGGTGGTTAATTATCCTCAGTGGAATGCTGAGCGTTGTTTAAAGTATGGTTGACATCTGTTCGTTTTTGTCAGACGCGTTCTTGCTCGATAAATTCTGTGCTCTCGCAAACTGAGAGAGCTGGAACGTTTGGGTATTGAACATAAAAATAAATTGTGTAATTGTCACCAGCCAATTCAGATATGCTAAAGCAGAAACGGGGAGAGGGGTGTTGTAATTCGCAAGACCATTTTACCCCTAAATATGTAGAAATTTAAACTTGATAGCGCATGTTTTCATTGAAGTGTTATTCTGTGGTTTTGTTTGTGGTTTCTTTCTCTTCAAGTCCCTCTGTCAGGTGGAAATTGAGACACTGATCTCTTCTGCTAAACTTGTAGATGATGGATAAGGACTAACTTTATTCTCTTCTCACTCAGAAGAACTGCAGACAAGAGAGTGTTGTTTCAACACTGAGTCAGTATCTCTCAGGTTAGAGTCATACAGTAAAAATACTTTTTTTTCCCCCCTTTTCCTTGAGGACTGTAATGCTAGGCCTTATAGGACTGTTTCTTCTTTTCCAGCATGCACTAGCTGTAAGTTCCTATGCTGCTTTAGTGTGTTTGAAGGAAACTTATGGCTTTCCTTTATTTATTAGCTAGACAGTGGGTCCCCAAGGAGCACCAAAGACAGCAGTTTGGAAGTATTCCCAGTAGCTGTCAGTGGACGTAGATGTGTTTTGTGGAGGGGTGTTAGCTATGAGCCTCAGTTACACCCTGAGGTTTTTATGGGAGACTGTGTGCCAGTAAGTCCTTATCAGAAATATCAGGAGAGCCACACTGAGCATTGCTACAGCACCAGTGATGAACCATCAGCAGCTGAACATGGGAGGAAGAACAGTGGTTGTTGAAGTATATGACTGTACAGCCCAAACAGACATTCTTTAGTGTGTTTGTTGCTGGAGAAAACATGTGAAAACTTCAGTGTGATTAAGATTAGTTGATCTTGAATTTTTTTTTCCTTCTTGCTCCCATGACTATGTTTTAGGGTCTTTCTCAGGCTTAAGGAAGCAAGGAATAAAGGAAAAAAAGTAACCCCCCAAACCTGTCTGTACAGCTGCTACATTGTGGTAGAAGTTGCACCAAATTACTCTTGAATTTAAATTCTTTGCTTTTATGTTCCAACCCCAGGATATGGGTCTTCCCAAGTCAGTGAGAAACATCATCTGAGGGCATGGTTAAATAAGTAGCTGTTGTCTGTTACCAAGAAAACCCACAAGCATATCTGGCACGTGAATTTCAACCCCTGCATCACAGTCTGCTATTTCATGCTTGCCAGAAGTGTTCTGTAGACCTCTTTATAAAAAGAATCCATCAGAATCACCTGGACTTTTTTAAAAGAGATAAAACTAAACTCCCAGGAGGGCGGGTATGAGAAATATGAGGTCAGTTTTTTTCACTGCAGAAAACAAATTGCACAATATTTTTCTTGTCTCTGAAGCAGCCTGTCATTATGAAGCAAGCTTCATGACTTGCAGTATTTTCTCCTTAAATAATGCGGAAACAGGATCAGAGGTGGGATGAAAGTCAGGCTTTGGGTAAGTGCTGGAACTGATAATGTCCTTGGCTTTTTGTTAGCTCATCTGCCCTCTAAAGGATCAGCCCTCCAGAATAAAAGTCTGGGAAAAGGCCATAATAATTTTGCTTCTGGAAAAATAGCATAGAAAATAGG
The DNA here is from genome assembly GCF_049639895.1 of Pseudopodoces humilis. Lineage (NCBI taxonomy): Eukaryota > Metazoa > Chordata > Aves > Passeriformes > Paridae > Pseudopodoces > Pseudopodoces humilis. Next base: position 11,681,602 of record NC_142208.1, on the reverse strand, counting down.
CATGGGTTCAAGAGTGCAAGACTTTCTTTTTTTTAAAAAAAAAATCATTCTTAGAGGGCACAATGGGAAGAAAACATTTTCAGGAGCATATTGTTCTTAGAAAAAAGACCAAACCACAAATAACTGCACTTTATCTATGTATCTAATTATGTTCTTTTAAGCTTAGTGCTGGAAATGGGGAAATGAGACCAGAACACATGTTGTTTATAAAACAACAGAACTCAAGATGTTTATAAAAGAAATAGAATGCTTTTTGAAAGGAATGGGAGTATAGTTTTATTTCTGAGTTGGAACCACAGCTTGTAAGAAGAATTTGTGGAAAAGCACTTCTTACTGTCTGCCACAACAGTTTCATTCTGAATGATGATTAGATGATGAATGATGATTAGAAAAGCCCAGCACATCCATTAATATTATAGCTCATAAAAAAAAAAACCAAAAAACTGAAAATGTGCATTTACTTTAATATTTTTGATTTATTTTTTATTAAGCTCTCTGGAATTTTGTTTTTTGAGGACAGGAAAAATTCTGCAAGTTGCAGCCTTCCAGTCATGAGTGCCTTTTGGTACAAAAGGAGTTGAACAGGGTACTGTTTTAGACCCTGGTTTAGAGGCCCATTTTAGGTGCAGCTAGATTCTGCTTTTATCCAGGCATTTTAAGAAATTTTTATTGCAAGGCTGCAGGTATTGTGTGTACCTAAAAATGTAAACAGACAAGTTATTCAGCTTCATATTTTTTGAGTATCTAATACTTTGTGGTGTGTGTAGTCTAAACTGGTGATTCTGATGGTCATTGCTAGCTGAGAACCTGCTTTAAAAAGAGTAACAAGGTAATCATTGCAAGCTATATATAGTCACTAAAGATGGGAGATTCAAGGGAAAAGAAAAATGGCTTTTTTCCCCCTAATCCTTGCCTTCAAGTAAGGTAAATGCTACATGTGGAAACATGGCACAATAAAATACTTGTGAGAAGCTTGCATTCTCTCCACTGTCTGTGCTGCAGCTCTGGGTTATGGTAAGGCTGGCAGGAGCCACTTGCTCCACAATTATTTCTGAATGGGGTGTGGTGGAATAATATTTTGGAACAATCTCTGCTTTACCTTACTTGTAAAAGGCTCTTTCCATTCACACCCCAAATCCTCTAAAAGCAAGTTGATAAAACTGGCAAGTTATTTCAAGCTGTGAGTGCAAATATGAGCTCTGGGAGGAGCATCAACAGAGTTGGTATTTCAGAGTGAGGTTCAGAGAATCCAAATCAGATGACATGAGAAAACTATCTTGAGGAAATCTTGTATGTACTTTTTAAATCTATTTCCTGATAATCCTCTCCAACTGTAATAAAAAGTGACTGTAGTGATTGGCCTGTTCACTGATTTGTGGCTGCCTGCAGTGTAGGTGCTTTCCAGCATGGTGTTGCTGGGTCTGATTGCTTCCTTTAGCCTTCCTGTGTTCCTGGGAAGGTTTTGTTTGGTCTGGAGCCCATCTCCCTGCCCAGCCTGTAGTGGAGGGTGCCCATGACTCCTTAGAGAGGTGTCTTTGAGGAGAGTGTTGGTGGCTGACAGTGGGGGAAGAGCTGCCTCTGTTTTACTTCAGCCTTTTCCCCCCTTTAGTTCTTTCACTGGTGGGGTGAGTGGGTGGTAAAGGGCAGGTCTGGTTGGCTTTTGTTCTTACCTTTCCTCCTCCCTGTACTAAATGGTGGTGTTTCAGTGGTGAAGCAGCTCGTGGCAGAGGATCCTTCTCTTTTGGTACTGGGCTTTCTGGTCGGGATGTCACTTAGGGCAGCTGTCGGGAAAGCAGATCAGCACCCGACAGCTACCATATGCATCCTGCTGTCAAAAGTGAGGCTTCCCATCAGCTCCTCTACTATGGCCAGAAATGACCTAAAATATCCATCAATGCATTGCTTCAGTAGATGGAGGGATAAGAATGTTTTCTGTGGGAGCCTGTGTACAAGTACACACTTGGCAACTGAAGAAAAAGTGTGCAGAACGGAAGTGCTGTAGCTGCCTTAGCAGCGTAGGGATGGCTGGGCTGATGCTGGGGGAGGTTTTGGTGGGCAGACACTTCTGGCACTTGTTCTCTCAAAATCTAGGGGAGGTAATTTTACTCTTCTCTGGCATACTGAAGGGAATTTCTGTTCAAGGAAACCAATATGCCAGCTGTAGAGCAGAAGTAAAATTCTCTCATGGCTAACAAATCCTCCGGAGATGGGTCCTACCCACATACTTTTAATCCTGTCACTGGCAGCAGTCGTCTCCTTTTGCTGAACATAGCTCCAGGCTGGTTCTCACATGTTCGCTGTTAAAATAATACAGTGCAGAACAGGGAGGAGTGAAAAGTAGCTTAGAAATACAATACCTGCAGTTATTATATTTCCAAGTAAAATTGCTGAATAGATGAGTCTCTTTTATATAGACACCTGCTTCTTGTATTTGACAAATGAACATCAGCCACAAAATGAGGTTAGTATGTCTGCACTGTTGATTGTGTTTTTTGTCAAGACAATAGATGAGTGCTTTCATAGAAGTCCAAAATTATAGGACACCTGTGTTCTCCTAAAGGTTGTATATGAATCTACAGCAGTTTGGTATTGACTAATCCCAGTTAATCATGTAAAAGGGCTGTAATAGTTTTTCCGATGCCGGTTGCCAAAGAAATGGAAGGACAGTTTCTGGCTTTCAGGTGTGTAATTGCAGGAAGACATGAAAATTTAAAGCTGATGGCTGAGGTGCTGCTGTACAGAGGTTCTGAGCTAATTGTGTGTGTAGATGTTGTGTTTGTAGTGTGTTGTGTGTGGTAGCCAGTTGCAGCCAGATGGGTAACCAGGCAGATTTTCTGCTACCCCGGTGCTCGTTTTTGGTGTTTGCATCTTCCCTGTAGAAACAGCAGAAATAATACTTAGAGAGTTCCGGGTGCAGTTTGCGTTGCTGCTGCAGGGGCAGGTGTTGAGCAGCAATGCACAGGAAGCAATTGAAGCTTGTTGGGAACACTGCTGAATTAAAGCAGAGGAAATGATGTAAATGAGCTTGTGTTTTGAAGCATGCTGTGAAAATACAAAACGCTAGTCTTGAGCACCGTTCAGAGTGAACCAACGGTTCTGAGGCTAAGTCATAAGTTTCTGTGAAATAAAATCTGTCCTGTAAGAGTGTTTCGGGTGACAGCTTTTAGATGACTTGTGGTAGCACTTCTGCTGTCTCCTGAAGGCTTCCCCAAGCAGTGGTGTCAGGAAGGATGGCACTTGTCAGCACCGCTGATGCTGCTCACAGCCCCAGGGGCAGCAGATGCCTTGCATGTCTTGTGCTCTGGCAGCATGAAAATTAAGAGCGCTGAGTGATAGTAGTTTAGTCCTTCTTTCATGTGCTCTGTGAGTTCCTGATGCACGTAGAAATCTTCTGAAGAAGAGAGACACAATTTGTGAAGTAGGAAGGTGAATATTGGTTGCAGTCAGTGCTGGCTGGACAGAGGCTGGCAGGTTTCTTCCCAGCACAGTCAAAGCATTGCTCCAGTAAGACGCCTCTGCGGGGCAAACTTTGCCCCAGTGTCCCCAGTGTTTGGCAAAGGACTGGGTGTTAACATCCAAAATACTGTATTAGATTCTCTGAAGTGCTGCTATGCACGTTTCTTTATGTTGGATTTTTTGAATTCGATTTTGGACATAATCCAGTGTTTTTGAATTCTTAGACATTCAACTCTTCAGAATTCCTCCTTAGTTTAAGGACCTGAGCTTCTGTTAGATGGGCAGTTGGCAGTGATAGGGATTTAAATCAACTGTGTGAGGGGAGAGGAAGGAAAGGAAAAAACCCAACTTTAAACCAGTGTTCAAACAGTGTAGTAGAAGTTGTTGCCAGTAGAACTGTGTATTGAAATACTGCACTCGTGACAAGTGTCTGTGGTAACAACCTGCATGTCCCTTGCTGTGAAGCAAAACAAGCAAAAAAAGTTAGAAAAAAAATAGTAGTAAAATATGAGCACTACAAAAGAAAAGTTCAAGGAACCTGCAAAAACTTAGCAGAGGTTTGCAAACACTCTTGGCTTCTCTCCCCATCAAACCACGATGGATCTCTTCCTGAACAAATGGGGAAGGAAGGCGGTTCAAGTGGTTCAAAGAATGACTTCAGGGACTTGAAAAACAAAACAAGAGGTGAAGCAGCAAAATGCAAAGTGTTCAGTGTTTGATGCTTCTAATTGTTCATACTGGCAACTTTTTCAATACAAGAAAAATACCAAGATAGATAGTTCTGACAAGCTGCTGGCTTTTTTCTTCCTGTGAAGCTTGGTATTGCTAGTCCTTTAAGAGTAAGTTAATGCTTAGTTATATTGTCAGTCTGAAAAATTACAGATGACATAAGCTGTGCTTCTGGAATGCACCAGATGTTTTTCAATTGTTTGGCATCCAGCTTTTGTGGCTGGTGACGTATTCATGGTTGATTTGTTGTGCTGAAAGCAGAACCTGAAATACTACGCTGAATTTTAGCCGTTCTAAAAACATTTGTAGTTTGTGTTCCTCCTTCCATCTTTGATTGTGGACTGAAGAATAACAGAGTGAGCACAGTTTTGAAAACCACATGCGAATTTAAGCTAGCTGATTCAGTTTTATATAAGAAAAACAGGACGGTGGTTGATTCTCAAAGCAGCGTTTTCTCAGGATTTCTGGATCAAGCAGTATTTTAAACTGGTTTTTGTTATTTTAAAACTCTCAGGCCAAACTACCACTTAGACAAAATGTACAGAAATGTCTTCCAGTGATCACTTCAGAGTCTTTGAACTTGCACTGAGGAGACTTAGGTACAAATATTCCCTGGTCCAGGTAGCCCTCCAAAATTTTGACAATAAATCCTGTCTTCAGTGAGATTATTGCTGTGGTGTATAATAGTTGTCCAACAAAACTTTTTTATTAAATTTCAATTTCCTATAAACATTTCTGTTTTTAAGATGGATATTAATAGAAGTTTGAAAGTAGTTTTAAGAAAGTTTTGGATGCACTTGAAAATTTAACTTCTCTCAGTTTTCACTTTAACTGCTACAGCTGCATCATAGTCTGGAATACTACAACCTTGAAAACAGTGTCACTCTTACCATAGAAAAAAATTCCCAAAAATGGAAAAAAAAATGAACTCCTCTACATTATTAAGTCTCTGACTTTTTTTTTTAAAACACTGGCCAATTTGCTGTGCAGCTCTTAGAAAGAACACTCTGGGTATGGACTGCCCTTTTTCATCTCTTCATAAATTAAGAAAAAGAAATCTCCATGAGAGAACCACCTGTGAGGGCCTCAAAGGATCTTTTTTACTCTACAGCATTTTCAGATTTGCTTTACAGTACGAGGAAACTGCATGTATGACCTTTATTATTCTCTCCCACATTCAGAAGTCTTCTGCTGGTTCCATGCATGAACTTGAATGGCAATTATTCTTAAAAAACAGCTAAAGAGTTAACATAGGTTGGTATTTATATTTTCACTATGCTTAGGTTACAGTAGCTATGCTATCTTGATCTCCATATATAGAGAAGTAGATGACAGAGAGATCTGAGAAAACAGAAGATAGCTTGATTCTGAGAATGTAGTTAGATGTGGAACTACATTCAAGTGAAGCAATTGCAAGAAAACCACATTATTCTCATCTCTTTGGTTTTGCCAGCTACCATTCAACAGTGGAATACTGTCATTCTCAGCAATTGGTTTTAATAAATAGAACATGGCATCAGTGGAAATGTAGGTGTGCTGTGCAAATGCTGTGCACATGAGCTGGGATCACCACTTCCCTTTTACTCTGTTGCATTTGAGGGAGCATGCTCATCTTCTGTGGGGGAAATATTTAGCTGGGGCCCTTAAAGTTGTTTAGACACTTTGAGTGCCTAAAGAATATTTCACCTTTCCTCATTCACTTTGATTAAAGGTGATGCTGTGTTGCTAAGCGTAACTGGTTTTCTGTCTTTCTAAAGCAGGCTGTTTTCTGTGCAAAAAAGCCGTACCTACAGCATTACCTTTTTGGGTGCTGCTCGGCATCTTAGATTTAATTTCTGCCTCTTGCTGCAGCTGTTGCCCTGTCCTGTAGAAAGAAGTATAAACATCTCCCAGCACGTGGCCTCGTTGAGACTACGGTGCATGCTTGAAGATAAGCTGCAGTTGCTGTAAGAAGTGTGATTTAGTTTTGCTTAAGCTGTCCTCCACAGTCTGTTTCCCTTCATTGGGTGAGCAGTGTTGCACAGGCTGTTGGGAGGCTCTGCCACCTTTCAGTGGACAGACTGCTGGGTGTGGTTGCTCAGGTGTTGTGCCCTGGCCCAGGAACTCAAATGCGGCTGTTAAAATGTATGCAGCCCCTTATGGGGGCTGTGTCCTTAATAAGGATTTAACAAAGCCTGTTGTAAAAGTAGGCTGGATTCTTGCCTAATGCTCGTGTGAAAAACAGCATTACTTACAAGATACTGGGAATACCAGGAGAAAGATCTTCCCTGATAACTGCCCTAAGGTAGCTCATGTACTTCTGTTCTTATTTCTAGCAACCAACAAAGTAGACACAGTAAGTGTAGTTATATAAAACTGCTGTTCCTTTAATTCCCTGACAGTAAAGGGAAGAAGACATGCTTCACCAAACTTGGAGTTTGTGGTTTTCTTGCCAAATTTAAAAAGAGGAATAGCACCAACAGCAGTGCAGGAACCCACAAGTTAAATAATGTAAGCTATAGGAAAAGTTGTGTCATATAGAAAAGCTACTGGCTTGTGAAAGCTGGAGGTAGACGAGCCTTTCATGATAGCTGTTTGATACAAGATTTAAAACAAGCAAGCAAATGAAACTCCTTCAGCTGGTCCTACCTCTAGGGCATTTTAGCTAATTTTTCTTGCCAAGCAGATGTCTCTGTTCATAAAAACAATAAATAGACTGTGAGAGCACTTTTTGTTTCCTGGTGTTATCTGAAATGGAATAATACTGACCAGTATGATTAAGGTGTAGCTTGTTAGATTTCAAGTTTAAATCTTAATTCAGCTTTTTCCAGACAACTGGGCTTGCTTTGGAATCACTGAAGCCAAAGAAGGACTTCTATTCATAAGCTCATTGCTTACTTTGGATTAGGTATAAAGTAAATAATGTGAATAATACTGTTCTTTCATTTGTCTACTTAACTATGTAATAGATTAAGTTTTGTTTAGGAGCATCAAATGCCAGAACAAGCTGCAACTTGCTTGCTTCTCTCACTTATAGGTGACAAAACTGCTTCAGCAAAAGGTTGCTCTTTTTCCTTGTTATTTCACAGCAGATGATGAAAGAATTGCATTTAAACTGCTACAGTACAGTTAATATTTCCTTCAAGGATGGCAGCGTGACTGCTTTTTCCAGGTATTGTCGTGGCAAAAATACCACCATTTTTAGGTTGTTGGGTGTCACCTGCTTTCTTTCTCTGAGAACAGAGATAATAAACCCCACAGTATTTCCTATTCTGTCAGCTTGGCAAGCTGATTTATTTTTTGGCCATGTACATGGGGCAGGGAAGGGGTGTGTGCTGCATGAGCAGGATGGGTCCTTCCTGCAGCCCCCGTGGCCTGTGTTGCTGTTGTAAAAACACATTCCAGGGAACTTGAAACTGAGGCAGAAATTGCAAGAGAGGGTTTGGGCAAGCTGTAAAGAGTGTGATCTGCTTGATTGTTCTTGATTTCTAAGATGATTGAACACTGCTATTAAAATGAAACCCTACTCTTTTCTATGTTTCTGTGTTTTAAAAGTTAGTACTAAGTGTATTGCTTTAGTTGCATATTCTGAAAAGATGTAATTAATAAGCAGGATCTGGTCCTTGGAAAAGGCAGGGCTTTTTATTGATTTTATCTCCCTGGTGTTGAGAGTGAGTTGATCTACCACATGAAACAAGGGAGATAAGAAACCTGATATATCTTCCATGTATACTGCATTCTTTAATGTGGCAGTGGAAATTTGTGGAGGTTTGGTCTTTATTTTGGAACACAGCATTTCTGCTGGCAAAACAACAATGTTGCTTTTTGTAAGAGTAATCATTTGCATGGAGAATATTATTTTCTGAGTAATAAATCCTGTGATCATTGCACCCTTCACTGAAGTAACTTTTTCCTCTGGTTCCCGTGCCTGAACTACTTATTTCTTGTGTACTGTGAGTTCTAGAATGGTCCTTGTGCCAAAGGCATGATTTTTTTTTTTTCCTTCCCATTTAGAAACTAAAGAAATGTCTGAAGTTACTTACCTATTGCATATATGTAAAATTTATCACAGGCTGTTCATAATGTGGACAGTTTACCACTGTTCATTGTTTTTTCCATGTCCTTCATTAAAAATGAAGTGACTTGCTCAGTGATCAGTGTACAGTCATCGTTGTCCCCGTTTCCCCCATGGGACTCTAGCTTTGGCAGAGGAAAGGAAACTGATGAAAATCAAGAGGTAGCTTGAAGAATTCCTTTTGGTGTCAACCAGGTAAAGTGAGCAGTAAAACTGAAATTCAGTGCTTACCAACTAAAGGGGGGAGTTGGGATGAATTAGATCAGTGTGTCATGCTCTAAACTTTGAAAAAGTTGAAAATAAGCTGCTGCGTGTGTTTGATGTGATTGATTTACCATAGGCAGTGGTTGAAATGTGTACAAGCAAAATGTTCAGATTTTTCAGAATTCAGTGTGAAACTGATAAGGTCTAAAATATATTGTGATTATTTTCACTTTCCTGTTGGTTTTATTGAATGCAGGTTGTCTTTCCGTGAATTGATAGTGGCTTTTAACTTCTCTCCCATTCAGCAATGCATATGTGTGTATGCTTGGGAGGCAGAGCAATAGCTGAAAATCAGATGGCAGAATTGTAAGATGATCAATAGAGAGGGTGAGATTCTTGACTAGTGTTCTGTGGAAAGTGAGAATTTCAGCAATTAATTCTTGTGATTTTTTTTTTTTCTCTCTTCCTTTCTTCCTAGTAGCTGACAAGTCTGACTTAGGTGCTGGCTCAGCTAGGACTGTGTCATAAAACCCTGGAGAAGTTATTTTGTCTTTTCTGAGACTATACCTCAGTGGACTGTCTGAGCAGTGATGATGTGGTACTTAAAGTATGATTTGAGGTTTTTCACTCTGGAGTTTATGCAAAGATTCTGCAACAGCAGATGCCCAACTTGCTTTGTGTTTGGTTTCAGCAAGTGAGAAGACAAAGGTGTACACAGTGTTCCTCTAACATTCCAAGCTATTCTGTTCTCAGTGGCACTGTTGTTCAGATTAAGAAGGGAATATGCAAGGGATGAGATTGGACCTTATGTTTTCATTGTATAACTTGCCAAGAAGAAAAATATGTGTGTGGACGAGGCTTAACACAGTGGCTATCTCTGGCATCTGGGTGAAATTATGAACAATAAAATAACTCTCAGCTGGAATTTCATGAGTAGCTAAACAGTGACCATCTAGGGCATGCTGAATGAAAAGGACATGTCTAAAGTAAAACATGCTCACACAAGGAATGTCCCCACGGTCTGGCTTGAAGCCAAGTGAATACTGAATTAGGTCACTGCTTTAAGTGTTAATGTTTCCTCACTTCAGAAAGATGTACTCACCCTTTGCAACAAGGAACAAAACCAGAATGCTAATATAATAAAATAAATGTAAAGCATTTTCAGTTGGCATCCTGGTCTATTCCCTTGTGCTTAAAGAATCAATGAACTTTTTTGTAAGGAATAGAAGTATTTCCATTGTTGAATATAGGGAAGGCCCTGGAAATGCAAAAAGAATTAACAACCAGGTGCTTCAGGAAAACAAGCAGATCTTCATGAACATTGTATAAGCCTCAGATGTCTCTTTCTTTGGAGATCATACAGACCATTGCAAATAGACATGTTCTGAAGAACTGATATGAAATTAAATACCAGCATGTGCAATTTAAAGTTTTGGAACTTAATCTTTAAGCGCTGAAATTCTAGGGACTTCTTTGTGATTACTTATTACCTGGTAATCTTACTGTCTTTTTTTATAAACTTCAAAATGTTCCATGTAACCCAATTAGTTTCCCTACTGTGATTTTTGGGATCCCATGTGCTTTTGCTTGTTCTGGGGTTTCACAGCCTGCTTTCTCTTGTAATCATATTCTACAGCCTAGTTACTCGAATTCCTAAAATAGGGCTGTGTCAGACCAAATTCATATCAAATTTGGGTTGTAAATATGCAAAAACAGGGCTGCCCCCTTTTTTTTTTTCTTCTGAAAAGAGAGGACAGTGCAATAGAATACTCATAAGCCCTTCTTTTCCAGTGGGATAATAAGGAAGATTCTTACTGCTTTCACTCAGTCTTTGAAGTATTCAAGATGAAATGTCTTCTTTATGATGACTTCCCTCAGCAGAAGTAATCCTGAAAGAAGAAAGAAAATGTCAATTGGCTCAGTTCCCACTGCTTTAGCAAACTAACCCATTCAGCTCTCCATGTGCAATTTAAAATTTTAATGTTCAGCATAACTGGTTGCACAAACATCCCTAGCCTTTAAAGGCCACGGTGAAGCTCTAGTGGGAAAAACACCTGTTCTTTATAGTCTATTGCAAAAAATGGCCAAACCTAAATAGGCAATGCCTCTCTCTGTAAAAAAGGCCATCTTGTTAATAGGATTGTCACTAGCCCATAGATAAAGGGTTTCAGCTAATGAATAATTAGAGCCTAGAAGGAAAAGTACCAGTGAGCTCTTTACAGCCCAGCTCATGTAGTTCTCATTGCTTCAGAAGTGGCTTATTGTATCTCTTCCCTGAGCACCCCTCAGGGCAGTGCTCCCCCAAACAGCCCTCTGCTGTAAATAGGTCAAATGCCAGTGGGAAGGGCCAGAAATCTGCAGATACCCAGCAGCAGTCCCGTGGGGTGTGTTGGCCTCCCTAATCCATGCTTACCATGATTTTTACCATGGTCTGTTTGGCCACAGTGAGGAAAGGTATTGAGGAACAAGAGTTCTCTCTCTGCCCCCTGCTATTCTCCAAGGGGATCTTAATCTCCTGGTACATTGTGTCCTCTTGACACCACATCAGGAGATCTGTTGTCCCTTGTTTCTAAGACATGAATGAGACCTAAAGTTAGTGACTCCTCAAAGTTGAGCACACGGCCATTTATTGTTAGAGCTAGGATTGGCTACAAAAGCCTACTAGAACTAATGCTCCATCTTCAGAGGTAGTGGTTTGTCAGTTCATGACAATTAGAATAGTTGGGGCTTGATTTACTGGTATTTTATACAAGTTAGATAGGTTGATCATTTTTCAATATGCCTTTACTGATTGAGGATGTATCAGCTTCTTCATAGAGTAGCTTCAGTACAGTTTAGCATTTACTGAGGTGTAAAGAAACTTATGGGTCTTTATGCTCTTAATTGTGGCTTCACCCCTTGCAGTCTAACAGAAGAAGAATTTGGTAAAGAAACATCATATGGACAACTTTGTACTGAAGAAAGTTTGGGATGATACTATGTCATTTCTGTGAACTGGTTTTATCCTGTAGATTTTTTTATTCTGTCTCCCTTGATCCATCACATCTGGACACTGGTCACTAGTCTGAGGATACATCTGGTGTTGATCACTCTTCATAGGCGTTCAACTTGCATTTATATAATGTTGTGTTTGTGCAGTGAGGAGTGACTAACTTCTGGCTTGTCTGGACTGGAAAGCATGTTATCTAGTATTCAGTTGATAAAACTGTTACTTATTTTGTATCAAAGTCTCTAGTAGCTTTCCATGAGTTCCAAAAGCTTCAGTTTTAGATGAGTAATTGTCTTTAATCTACTGTATTAAGACTTTCTACATAATCTGTGTACATTATTTATTAACATAGACTTTAGCACTACAAATACTAAAAGCTGCTTCAAGCAGTCCTATAGACTTCAGCAGGACAATTTCAAGGTGTGCAGCTCTTGCCCCAAACTTGGTGTGTGTGATATGCCTGCAAACTTCGGGTTGGCTGTGGCAGGCGTTGTGCTGGTGGTATGAGTAAGTCACTTAATCTTTCAGGCCTTGTAATTGGAGCTTTCTCACAAGTGAAGATGCTGAATATGATGATACCACTGGTATCAGGGGTATCAGTGTGAGTCAGGGGTACCTGATTCACATTGGAGCAGTATCCTGGTGCTGGAAGCTGAATGGGAAGGGAGGAGTGTCACAAAGACCCAACTGGGGAGACAGTGCCAGGTGTTTGCTGTAAACACATGGGGAGCATTGTGGTGCCCTGACTGACCCACAGGGTCAGCACAAGATGGGTGTGGGTGGCACCTGGAAGTGCCAGATAAGTTTGTCTAACCCATATAGAAGGAGTATGAGAGTGAGCATTTTTTTTCCTAGTCTCATAAGGATAGTGAAACTAAACTGGGACTCTAAGAACTTCCCCCAAACCATAATTGCATAACACAGTCAAAATGGATGTAGAGCTAATAGGTCCCTGGATAAATTTTAATGAGCTTCACTTATTTTATACAAGCAAATTTTAAATGAAAGAATTTTATTAATTTTGAAAGTAGACTAACATGCACTGAGCTTACTTCTTAGTTTTTTCTGCTGTCATTGTAAAACATTTATCTGGCTCTCAGTGCTGAGTAGGATCCTCCTCTTGCATAACTGTGGTCTGTCTCTCTGGTCTTTTGCTCTAGGCTGGTTTGGTCAGTCACATAAGAGTGTGACCCATGAAAATGGTCACTGCCTCTTCATGCTGCCCTAACCATATCAGAAGATGGAAGTATTAGCAGATGGATAATTTCAGGATCCCTTTCATCAGTCAGGGATTGGCGTTTGAATTTTAATTTCTGCTGAATTTGACTTAATCTGAGATGTGGTTTCTGTAAGCTTTGATATTTAAATCTATAATACTTTATTCATGAGTGAACAGTTATACCCTGAAAGATATTTACCTAAAGTAAAAACAAATGAAATTGCAAGTTTATGCTACTTCAAAATAGTTCATGGATTTTTTTTTTTGGTTGGTTGGTTGGTTTCTTGTTTTGTTTTGTTTTTTTAGTTTAGAGGAGTAGGAAAGGCATGGGGTTTTGGTATCTTTTTTTCCTCTCACAGAATAAAACAAAACAGAAGCCCAAGGAAGAATGGGGGAGTTAAGACAAACGTGAAATAAACTGTGGTGAGACTAGAACTGTTACTGCTTTGGCTAGCTGTGTGACAAATGTGTTTTATTGGACTGTCCATACTATTATTTTCCAGACACTATGTCAAAGGGAGTTGCTGATGGGTAATGCCAAGGAAATAAATGTTTTTTCTTTCTCCCTTTCTCACTCCCCCCACCAGCAGTCTTTTGCATGCATGTGTTAGAACTTTGTTCATGTGTTTCTCAAATGACTGTTTGCTTTGTAGTTCTAATTGCACCTTTCTTTTAATTTTAGGTTCTGTCTTCATTTTGCTGACTCAAACCACAGATTCCAAGGAAAGGAGGGGAAGTGGAATAAAATACTCAAGTGCCAGAGGAAAAGCAAGACTAGCCAATGAAAATTACTATTACTAAATTGTAGATTGCTCTCACACACAGTGGGGGGGGGGGGGGAAATTGCTATTCAAAGCTTACAAAATTACTTTTGCAGATTTCCCTCATAAAACATCAAATAAGCTAAGCCACTTCAACCAGGGCTGAATTAGGAAATGGAAATATGATTCCTTGCTGGTATCTTCCATCTTCCTCCCTCTTCGCAGTTTTTTTTTGTTTGGGGTAGGAAATCCTGAACAAATTGTATGGCGTCAACCGGACTTACAGTTGATGGTTATGGATGACATAGGAACTTCAGATTTACATCTTTGCAATAACACCTGATGCAAACACTTAAATGCAAAGCTTGAAAACTGCTCATCAGCTATGTTACCAGAACCTGTAGTAGCTATTATAGTTATGCTTTCTCTCTTTTTCTAAGATTTCAAGTGTGGGGTGATGTCCCCTGGAAAGCAAGAGCAGATAAGTCATCTTTTAGGATTGGAAACAGAAATAATATGAGAATGCCCAGAAGAGGCTTAGTAATTCAAGCCAGGACTCGTTGGCTATTGGTGGGCCTTGCTTTACTATTCAGTTTAGTCTTGCTCATGTATTTGCTGGAGTGTGCTCCACAAACAGATGGCAACGGATCTCTGCCTGGTGTCGTAGGTGAAAGCATGGGTAAAGAATACTATCAAGCTCTCTTGCAGGAGCAAGAAGAGCATTATCAGAACCGAGCTACGAGTCTGAAACGTCAGATTGCCCAGCTAAAGCAAGAGCTTCAGGAAATGAGTGACAAATTGAAGTCCCTGCAGGAAAAAAAGAGCCCAAAGGTCAATGGTATGAACTACCAGGGCACCAAAGAACAAACATCCAATGATCTCCTAGAGTTTCTTCATTCCCAGATCGACAAAGCTGAGGTGAGCGTGGGGGCCAAACTGCCTAGTGAGTATGGAGTCATTCCTTTTGAAAGCTTTACATCCATGAAAGTATTCCAGTTGGAGATGGGGCTCACTCGGCATCCAGAAGAGAAACCCGTTAGAAAGGATAAACGAGATGAATTGGTGGAAGTTATCGAGGCTGGCCTAGAAGTTATCAATAATCCAGATGAAGAAGATGGACAAGATGAAGATGATGGAGTAGGAGACAGGCAGCTATATAGTGAAAATGATTTTTTAGAAGGTATGTTCACATGCTTCCCAGCCCCTTAGCAGAATGTCACAACAGGCATTAAATGGTGTTTTTATTTTTAGATGTTTTACCTACTTGGATAGAGTCTTGAAGAGTAATTGCACAATAAGAACCTTTATTTCTAACGATGAGAATGTTACGGCTTCATTATCTTGGGTTTTTAGTGGAGTGACAAATGCATTTCAGAAGGGCTCACCACAAGAGGTGTACAGGGGAAGCTGTATCTATTTAAAATATGGGTGCATTCATAATTGTAGCCAAAGTCAGTGTGACACAGCTGCTTATGGTACTAAATAACAGAAAGACTTTCAGTGACACTGATGGCAGTGGGAGGGAGAAATTGATTCATCTCTCATGTACCAGAACAATTAAGCAATCCACTATGAAGCTACATGGTTTTTCTTCACTCATCTCTATACCACTTTTAGTTAATATTCAGGCATTTGACTCTCTTAGCGTTGACACAGTCAACTGGAGTCACAGTCTCTGGAGGGAGAGGGAGGCTGTGTTCTGGGCCTGTCAGCTGATGAACTTGGTGTCCTGAATAGACCTTTCATACACTTATGGGGTCTGCTAAGCTGTGCAGCCTTGAACTGTTCTCTTGCTCTCTCTTTTGTCTCGGTGTCTGTAAGTTTAATTGCAGAACACATATTATAAAGGCATATGTAGCAGTTAAACTTTCAACACTTTGTAAGGCCCTTAAAAGATGCAGTAGTGACAAATCCTATGGCAGGTGGCCTTCAAGGTATGGTCTCGTGCAATGGAGATCAGTATTATCAAAAGCTGCCCTAGTAACTCTGCTTTACACTTACTGTGTTAAATATAGTTCATGCTGCCATTAAAAGCCAAAAGGTGGACCACGATAAAAGACCATTATGTAGAAGGGATTCTGGAGTAAGTACTGATGTCTGTATTATTAAGCAAACATGCTGGAGAAAGGTACTGCTGGCTTTGAAATAATGGGTTCTTTCAGTCTCAGATGATGTAATTGGTCTGTAGTGCAAACAGTTTTAACAGCTACTGACTTTAAAGTTTGATGCAAGTTCTCTTCTTCATTCCAGAAGGTGGTGCAGGGCATGGAATCCACTCAGCTGGGTCAATGCAACACAGCCTGTGTTAGGCTCTTAGTACAGTTCTCATTTAAAAACCTCTTTATTTTTTCCAGGGGAAGTCATTCTTGCACTTTATTTCTACATTAAATATTCAGCCACTTTCCCATTGATGTTCTGGATATTGCTTATACTCTAGTAGATTTTTATTTTACCATGACTGAAATAGCTGTTGATTTTCTAGTGTACTGTCTTTCATGACAGACATTCAAGAAAGCAAATAGTTCTAGGACCTTAGAATTTTACTTCATACCTCTGCTTCTATTCACACCAGTATTTGTTTTTGGAAATCAAAGTGATTTCATTTTTCTGTAAAGACAGTAACTTCCAACACAGGGTTACAGGAACTATAGGGAAAGACAAGTCTTTCATGCTGCATACGGATGTGTTAGCAACCAGCCATAGCATTATCTATATCTACTAGTATCTTTCTTCGACAGAAGTTGTGGGCTGTGTGGGTATTCTGTGGGTTTTTTATGTGCAAATACTACTGGCTAATTTAGCCAGCAAAAAAAGGCATCTTCTGAATGGT
Organism: Pseudopodoces humilis; assembly: GCF_049639895.1. Taxonomy (NCBI): domain Eukaryota; kingdom Metazoa; phylum Chordata; class Aves; order Passeriformes; family Paridae; genus Pseudopodoces; species Pseudopodoces humilis. The sequence continues at coordinate 11,665,360 of NC_142208.1, read as the reverse complement.
AGCATATTTTTCCCCACGCTTATTTTTCCAGAACACAGAGGTAAGAAGCAGACTCAGCAGGTGTTGGTACATGCAGGTCCCTTGCCTGCAGCCCCATGAACAGGCTCTAGCACTCTGCCTCCACTGCCTGTGCATCCCCCTTTGATGGAAGTTCAGTTGGAAAACTAATGCCTTTCTGTTTGTAAAATACTACTCCCTTACACTGTCCTAAACTAGGATCAAATTGCATAGCAGACTTGGTGTGTCAGCTGAAGTCAAAACAGGTCCTGTAACTGTCCTCAGAGCATGTCAAAATTGTTACTGAATTAGTGTTGCTTATTTAGAGAAACAGTTTTTAAAGTTGGCTTCAGTTGAAGCAAATAATTCAAGTTCTACATCCTCTTCAGTTGGTAATTATTTTGTAATAAGTGGTTTGTGACTAAAACTAGAGTATTGTGCAATTTGAAACTGGAGGCTGAGAAACTTGGTGTGTGGATTTTCTTTTTTTACTTCTGGGACAAAAGAGAAAACATGGTACTGCATTAGTTAATACATAACCATCATGTTTTATGCTCAGTATAGATAAGTTGATTTTATCTTCTGACTTGCAGGATTTTTTTTCTCAAAACTCCTGTATATCCATATACAAAAACTTACCCACAAAACTGTGCTACAAAAAATAGGCATTTTTGTTCTAAAGTCTTCTAGCTTGTTACCTCAACAGGCTATTTTTATATAGGTCAATATTTGGTTCTGGAAATTATGTCTGCTATTTTTCTAGACTTGTGAAATAGTAGACTAAACTTTGAACCAAGAAATTTTTTGTGATATGTACTTTCAGGTACTCTCTCCTTAGAGAATTTAGTGACTGTTTAAATAAGTTTAGAATACATTTTCTTACAGACTTTTTTATTTAGCAGTGTCTTTTAATGTCTGCTGAATATGTCTGAAGTTCTTTCCCAGCATTTATGTTGCTTCTGATGCCCAGTCAGTGAATTGTCACTGTCTTCATTTGAAAAAGCATCAAGATCAAGAATGATTTTTTTTATACTGTGTTTTAGGATTTTTCTATATTGGAGTAACTTGACACAACAAATGCCATTAACTTGAATTTAAAATTTATTTGTTTTCTATTTTATAAATAGGAATTTCCTAAACAAACTTTTTTTTCTGAAAAAGTTACACTTAATTAGCCAAGAATATTTGTGGTAGTCTGAATCTACTGTCTTTTATTACTCTTAACACTGTGCAGGCCAAAAAAGTTCCAAATACCTGCTGATGGTTGCCAACTTTCTTGTTGCCACTCTGCATTTTTGCTCTGTGTCCTTGATTTAACTGTTCACCTATCTGCCTTGCTGCATGCTCAGCTTCTGTGGGCTCTGCATGAAGATGTTGTCTTCTACCAGTGGTGCAAGGAAGCTGTATCCACAACAGGGAGCACTCTGGCCAAGTGTTTTCTCAACTGATACAATATCTTTAGAGTTGCAGGACAAAGTGATGATCCAAATCTACTTTGGAATTGTGATAAGGCAGAGCTGCCACAGCCACATCTTGGTTATATGCAGGCCTTGAACAGTAACACTAGGTAAAAAAAAAAAAATAAAAATTCTAAGTGTATATTACAACTACAAAGATACTTTCTGAAAACTTCAAAGTATTTTTCACAAAGTTCAGTTGACTTAATCTGCTGATGAAGAGAAAACCAGCAAATTTTTGAGCTCTGTTTGCTGTACTTGTTTTCCTTTTCAGCAACCCATAATGAAACTTCCAGAATTCTAACATTAACAGAACAAAAATCTGACCTGAAAAAAAAGTCTTGTTCTGCAGTTGTTCTTTGAGAAACACTTTGAAGTTGTTTTGTTTTTTTTCCTTAGTGTTTACATTAGATCTAAGTGTATGAGAATCAAGAGTATCCTATTCTCTAGGGATGAAGAGTATCCCTAGAGAGGATAAAAGATGCAGTTTTACATATTTTCACAAATGAATACCTTTAGGATTATGAACAAGGGACCTAATTGCTGAACTGCACGTTCTATGACTGTACTCCATTAAAAATAGATTTCTTTGAGATCAGTATTTGATAATATTGAGAAATGGAGAGTAATTCAGAGGAGATAATTATATTACCTCTGTCTGTTCCCTTTCTCCAGAAGCCTGTAACATTGAGTCTTGAATGGTTGATAGAGAAGCCTTGACGAGCCTTCATGGACACACTTCACTATCAGTGTAACTGGCTTATTTGGGTTTACATTTACCAGTGTAATTGGCTTTTTTAATCAAGAGATTAAAAGCCCTTCCATTGCACAAACATTTAAAATTAACCTTTGGAAAACAGAAGCACCAGCATGTTTTCAGAAGCTAAATAGCAATTAGCTAATTGCTAGTAAAGGTCTTGTTATTGAATATCTAGCAGTGCTGTTCAGGTCCATTTCTCCTGCTTCTGTGTTTCCAATTGGAGCTGGGCAAAGTCTAGAAACTTTCTTTTAGGTCATCATCAAAAAGGAAGACTCCCCACCCATCCTTGTCATGTAAAATTCCCGTGCTGTCAGCTCCAAGTGCTTACCATCCATAGAAGAGTGGATGGTTGTTGAGCAAGCAGCCCCTGTCGTGTGTGCTGCATAAGACCAGAAACTGGCCACTGTCCTGGGAACTTCAGTGGAAAATTCTAATACACACCAAGAAAATCAGGTCATACATCTTAAATTCCATAGACCGAACACCTCTTTGGTAGTTGTAAAACAAGTAATATTCAAGGCAATAGAAGAGCAGCTTTTTGGCTTTGATAGTAACTGATCCCCAAGACTCCTATGTTTAATTTGTTTGGTGAGAAACAGAACTTTCTGCAAAGGGAGTAAAGCTTTGTGGACCAGGAATAGCAACTGTTAAATTATTTCTGCTGCTTTTTACCTCTTTGCTTGTGGAGTTCTGTTTTGGATGGCAGCCAGTGCATGCTAGTTGGAAGGTGAGATAACAGGTTTTATTAAATGAGTCAGTTCCAAGTGTTAAAAACCTGAATACACTAAGAAGTAAAGCAGATGTGGGTTCTTTTTCTGGCTATTCTCAAATCTGGCTTCTGTGTATAGAAACTTTAGTCCCATAAAAGTATTTGAATTAGTAGATTAGCAACATGAGGCTAGCTCATAGCAAGGAGAATAACTCGAGGGGTACATACTATTTAAAAGAAGTCTGGCTCTAGTAGCATGTTGAGATTCAAAAGTTTGGAATCTCGTATTTCAACATTTGAATGTTGGCAAGGCACTATTCAGATTTGAATTTGCATATTCAGGTCTATATGAAGTTACAGCACTGGGTTTTGCTTTTGGTTTTTCTTTTTTAGTTAATCTAGAAAATATTACTCTGTACTAGAGCCTTCTGTTGCAGACTGACATCTGAGCTTATCTTTTGATTAAAGATAAGCTATTGGCAGCTGATATGCTTTTTAAAAACTTCACTTACATTGTAAATGGTGTTTTTATCTGTAAATAGCTATTGGATAGCAGAGAAAATAATAAAATATGAAGTACTGAATGTTACTTTCCCAGGAGTCCTGGTACAGAGTATTTGCTTACATGAAAATGATGTACAAGCACAGTGGTGCATCAGCTGCTCCGATAACCAAGATGCTGTTTTCAAGCTACAGTGCTGGACTGTGCAGCACAAAGGGTTGGAATGGAAAAGGGTTAAGAGGGATTTAAAATCTTTTGCTCCTTCTGGCAGTCAGCTTTGTGGACTTCCATTGTTTGAAACACCATTTTCAGTGCTTGTAATTGACAATGATCTGAAAATAAGCATTAAAATGTGGTACATACTTATGCATCAGCATATGCTGACAGAAGCATAAATGTGAATTTCAGTCTTTTCAAGGAGAACATTGCAGAACTTTGTGCAAAGGGTAAAAGCCTCTCAGTTAAGAGGTTCAGTCATCTGACTTCCAGCGTGATGGACCAGCTTGTTCTTCTACATCATGTCCCACAGCCTCTCTGTGGTGGTCATGCATGTTTCCCACTGCATCTGCCAGTGCTTGTCCACAAGACAGGATGGACTACAGAGTGAGGATGGGAGGGGTGTAAGGAGCTTGCTGGAAAAGAGGGACTGCTAGGCAGAAGGAGGGAACATCAGTGAATGCAACTGGGTTTGGTTTGGGGATGGAGGCCGGAGCAGAGGAACACAGAGGTAGATTTAGGGAAAGGATTCTTTCTTTGTAAATGGAATCTGGGATATAGAGAAAAGTCAGGTCCGGGTGGTGTGCACAGTCCTTTGCTTCTTGTATGGAAAGGGAAGGGAACATGGAGAATACTGGCCTGGCCATAAGGAGAGACCCAAAGCTCTATCATCCATTCTTTCTGGTTCCTGAGACAGTCAAACCCAAGCTGCTCTGAGGCTGAGAGCTGTTTCTTTTACATACCTTGTCCAGTGTTGATTTAGGTTGTAGAAAAGATGACAAAAATGACAATATCAAAGCTGGGTACAAAAGAGAGCCTTTTGTGTTTCCAGAATGGCTTGTCTGCTCTGTGCTCTGCCACCAGCTGCTTTCTGGGTGGGAGGCCTGGGAGGGATTTCAGCTGCTGAGACTGGCTTGGAGAAGGGGCAGTTCAGGGCAGCCAGGTGAATGGAAAAGCATCGTGTGAGGGCTAGATGTGCATCACGCTTGGGAATATGCAGCTGTTTGTAACTTTCTCTATGGTCTGGGTGGCCACTTAACTGGAATGTAATGCCAGTTCATGGTATGGCTTGTGGTTCTTTTGGATTATACCTCTTTTCCTTGCTGGTGAGAGGAGAGCAGAGATGGGATGAACATAAGGCATTTTTGATGGAGGATTTTTCCTGTCATTGTTTCTTACTGTCAGGTTAGCATAGATGTGGAATTAGCAACACGGAGCTTAGCAGGGTCAAAAACGAAGATGAGCTTCAGTCCTTTCCTGTGTAGTGTAAAATTAGAGTCTGTTGGTTTAACTTCCTTCTTTGATGGTCCTTAAGTAAAAGGACCGTGTTCTGAAAGAAGCAGTTGGTTTTTTCTACCCATTAGGAGTAAAATATCTCTCAATATACAGTCCTGTTTCTGGAGGGACTAGCATTGTTGTCCAGAAGGTCTGCCTATGTCTTAAGAAGACTGTGGGTGTAGTAAAATACCACTTATTTATCAGATAGGAAGCATTAACTACTGCTCAGTAGTGAAAACAATTTAAAAGCATTCCAGCATTATCACACAGTTGTTTTGTTTAAACGGTACATGTCAGATTTTGCAGACTTTGTCAAGCAACTTACTGTCATTTGTTCTGCCCACAGAACAAATTGTGATTTTCTGGCCAGATGATCTCAGATTTTACTGTGGACTAGCTCAGAGCTAGATTCTTACTGAAGGGCTTAAGAGCAGGCAATATTAGATTTCAGCCATCCTTTTCCATAGCACATAGCTGAATTCCCTTTTTGTTGGGAAGACCAAACTCTTAATTCTGTCTGAGAAATTGGCATAGGACCATGAAACCTGTTGTCTGTAAGAAGCAGGGGAAGCTGGAGTTCATTTGGGATTGTTTCTCAGGTCTAACCTAAAATGGTATAAAGGGTGATTGTGACTAATAACAGTTTGTGGAAGTTTCATATGTTTTTAGGAGAAACCCAGAAGCTTTGCCCTGCTTCTTTAGTTCTTAGGAAAATCAGTTTCTGAAATACACCTGCTGGGATCTTTGACTTTACATATTACTTGTGTGACTTATTCTTCAGGTTACTATCGTACAGAAAGAGATAAGGGGACACAGTATGAGCTGTTTTATAAGAAGATGGATGGCATGGAGTACAGGCATGTCACCTTGTTCCGACCTTTTGGACCCCTCATGAAAGTGAAGAGTGAAACAGTCGATATTTCTAGATCGATCATTAACGTTATTGTTCCTCTTGCTGGAAGAACTGAGGCATTTGCACAATTTATGCAAAACTTTAGGTAGGTGCATGAGATTATATAGTGAGCTATGTTGCTGATTTTCAGTATTTTGTTACCTTTTCAATATGAATTCCTTTTCTGGTTGATTTGCAGCAGAGCTAATGATTCCAACATTGTGTGCAACTGCCTTGGGATGTTTGTAATTGAACCTACTGTATGGAGAAAATTCCTTCTAAAAGATTCCTTCTAAAAGGGCTTAAGAGATTCTTGAGTTGCAGCACAATGACCAAATGTCAGGGTCATTGTGAACCTGGACACAGATGATCTTGAACATAATTTTTGTGTTTACATCCATTGTAGAGTGCCTGTTCATAAAATAAGGTATTGGAATGTGACACACAGTATTGGAACCTTCTGACTTACGTGGACAAGATGGGGAAAGAAGAGGGGGAAACATCTCTCCTTGTTTTCTTTGAAGCCACTTGATACCTAACCAGAATATTTCAATCTGCTGATACTTTTTAATGCAGTAGCTTTTACGTACCTGAAGTTTTGCAAGTAATTACTAATACCAGCTTATCTTTGTGCTTATAGGGATGTGTGTATTCATCAGGATAAGCGTGTTCATCTCACAGTGGTGTACTTTGGACAAGATGGTCTATCAGAAGTAAAAAGCATCATGGAATCTGTAGCTAGGTAAGTGTATCAATCCAACATCAGTCAGTACAAACAATATTGATTGGTATTTTAAACAGTTTTTTTAAAAAGAATGGAGAAATATACCAAATAAAGTTTATACTCCATTACAGGTTATTAGGAAATTTATTACTTATTTACTGTACACTATGGTTGCCATTTTACAGCTTAGGTTGCAAAAGTTTCCTGAAGGCTACTAAAAATCAAGTTATAGCCAGAAAAGACTTTGATGTTTCTGACAGTCCAAAAAGCAACAGGCATGAGTTTTGCAGTGGATATTCAGTCATTCTAAGAGATTGATTAGCATTTAAGTTCTTTGGAACTGGGATGTACATTTTAATAGTTACTTCACTGAAGAAACAATTTTATTTAATGATAGGGAAGAGAAATGTAGTAGTCAAAGTAGGCCTGTACTTACTTTCAGCTGTAAAATAACTTAAAGCATCATCATGGCTGTCTCAGCAGTAGCATTACATCAGTATGGATGTAAAATTCCCAAATGTGTCTTTTATGGTTTTTGCTCCAGAGAGATGGGACAGGTGTCAGCATCCTTTACCCTATAGCCAAGGGGCTCCTTCACTACCTGAGCTCTTGGCACTCACCCCTGAGCTGGGATCCTGTTCCCCTTGAGCTCTCCTGTGATTCCTGACTCACCATGCTCACCAGGCTCCTCTCCATGACATAGATTAGACACAAGCTGCTTTGTCTCCAGCTTGGAGCATGTGATGGAAGTTGGTCTGACAGGTACAGGCATCTTGTAGGAAGGGAAGAGAAAATTCCTGCATTTTTTGTTGTGGTCTCTCTAGCACCTGCTGTGTGCTGCACCCCTCCATTTTTGAGGCCTCTGCTGCCTGCCCTGCTGCCTGTGAGATGTCCCTCTGAGCACTGAGTCAGTGCTGCAGGCTCACTGGGTATTTATCTGGTTCTGTATCTTTTTACTGGTTCTACTGTTGAATATCTTCAGTCTGTTCTCTTCAAGCATTGTCTTCTGAAGTGTCTCTGAAGTAGACACTTAAATTTGCTTGAAGATGTTCTCTGAGTGTGTTTCCAGTCTTCCTTGGCTGCTCCATCCCTCTTCTGCTGTGAGTACAGGCATGTGTGCCGCTGTTAAACAGCGAGGAGAGGCAAAGTGCTTGGGTTATGGTGGTGCCACCACACAGATGGCCTTTGCCCCATGAGTCTGGTGATGCCAGGACTCTGGCTTCCTGTTTGCCCTCTTCTCTGAGCTTGTGAAGACAGATATTTCTCTGTTAGTCAGGACTTCTTGGTTTGTGGGGACAAATTTTAGATGCCATTGTAATTCAGGAGAGCATTTTAATTCATGTCAGTTAACAAAAGGCCTTTTAATCTGTATGAATGATTAAACACAAAGTGAAGTTCTAAAGTAAGACTGATTCTATCATTTTAAAAGGTTTGAAATTAAAATAGACAAGTGTAACAGATATATTTTTCTCATTCTGGTCATGTAACTTTTTCTTTTTAAATTTCTGGAATTAAATTCCTGTAAAATGTTAAAAAAACTATAAATGATCCATCTGCCCCTCCCCACAGATTTATTTTGGGTTTGGCTGTGTTTTTCTTGTAGAGAAACTGACTTCCACAATTACACGCTTGTCTCTCTGAATGAGGAATTTAACCGAGGCCGAGGACTTGACATGGGTGCCAGAGCCTGGGAAAAGGGCGAGGTCCTGATGTTCTTCTGTGATGTTGATGTTTATTTCACAGCCGAATTCCTCAACAGCTGTCGCTTAAATGCTGAGCCCGGTATGTTCCCTTATTGTGCTGGAGGGGAGCCTTGTCACCTTGTGCTTGACTTCAGCTGACCTGTGCTGAGCACACAGAAAACAAAGAAGACTCAACTAGAACTGTGGTGCTTATTCAGTACCACACACCCTGGGAAATGAATCACACTCTGCACAAAAGGCAATCAGACTGAGAAATAACTTCTGCCTTAGTGTAGCTTGTTTTAAGAACGCATTGTCTTTTTTGTACAATTTTCATGTTTTCTTAAGATTTAGTTACCTGAAAGAAAGCTGGACAGTTTTGTAATTGTTGCTTTAACAATTACACTGCATGTAAATCTGTATAACAAAACTCAGTGTAGCTTCCACTTCCATCCGTGGAAGATGATTTTTGTTGTGCTGAAATCTGTAACAAGTTATGTTTATCTCTTCTCACACATGTACGCCAAGACATGTCACATGTGAATGGTTTTCAGTAGAGCTGCAATGTGCTCCGTATGGAGACTGAACTAATGTTCCACTGTTCCATCCCAAGCTCTGAAATATTCTGATTGTTTTTCTTAACTTTGTATGATGCTTGCTTGTTCTCCAAGCTTCTGCCAAGAAGGGCAAAACTTTTTAGAGTTAACAAGCATGCTGCTGAAGGCTTCCTCCTGTCAATCTGTGTTTGGGTTCTTTTTTTAATGATTACTCTTGTTTCAAATTCGTTGCAGTCAGAAACCATTTTCTCCAAATGTCAATTTGGAATCAATAGATATTTTTTCTTCACCTAACAAACAGGCAAGAAAATTCTTCAGAAGCCAGATATTTGGGTTCTGTTTCTTGCTTTGTCTTCCATTTCTGTCTGTCTCTCTACTTCATGAAACAAGTTGTATAAATAATTGGAAAAATTTTGGAGAGGATTATTTTGTGAGCTTTAACAGGGAAGAGAGTTCAAGAGACTGCTGGAAATTCATACTGGAAGTTTGTCACCTTTGCTTGAAATGAGATCTGAGAATGCTTCTCAGTCCTTCAGAGTTCATGCCCAAGTCAGGATAGTGAATATTCTTGTGGATTGTTGTCAATGCCTTTGCAGCATTGGCAGTGCAAAACATACATGGGAAAAAAATTTACCTGCCTTCTGTAATAGACAGAGAACTGGTGTTTTTCAGGATTCTCATGATGCTTGATGCCCTTGCAGGATATCCTGGATGTACCTGCTTTTACACGTTTGTGGAAAGACACAAATTCATAAAACTTAACAACGCAAGGTGTTACTTGGATTTGGTTTCTTTTTAGTTTTACTGCATATCATTATTGCAGGAATTTTTCAGTCACCTTGAATGATACTGAGATACCTAATATTTTATATAAACATGCACAACTATAGATAAATGTAAATCGAGTGTAATATGTATAATATATGTACTTTTTTTTTTTTAATCCTATGGGCTCTGTCCTACTAGATGTTACAGGCTTCCTAGGTGGGAAATGTTAGCAGCTAGAACTTGTTTTTATTTATTTCCACTAGATGCCTAATAGGTAATATTTTACATTAAAAAGAATGTTTCTGGTTTCCTTTTGCCTTCAGAAAGCATGCCCACAGTTACAACAATTACCTTTTGACTTCCAGGGAAAAAGGTTTTCTATCCTGTGGTATTCAGCCTTTACAATCCTGCTATTGTCTATGCCAACCAAGATATACCACCTCCTGTGGAGCAGCAATTGGTAAGCAGCTTGATTTATTCTGGATAGAATTAGGTGTGCTTTGTAGTAAAACAAAGCTAAGTGTAACTTAATAGTCTGTTTGGGATATCTAAAAACCTCTGGCACTGCATATCTAAACAGTTTTCTCCATTATGGGCAAAGCACTTGGAAAAAAAACCTTGGCAAACAGTACAAAATTCATTCTTAGATAAACTTGGAGTTCCATCTAGTTTAAAACAATTGCTATTAACCAAATAAAGGTGATAGTTCTGATCTGCTGCTTATTCTGGCTTCACAAGCCAGTATTTTAGGAGGATGGTGGCATTGCATGGCAGCAACTTTCATCTTATGTTCCAGCAAACAAAGCATTGGTGAAAGGCAAAAACCCCTGAATGATGTGTCCAGTCTGACTCTCTTTCAAGGCACTGCATAGATGAAATTGGGTTTTGCAGCTGAGACTTCTGGGATGGACAGGTTTGGAGGAGGAAGGAAGAGAGTAGTGTGAAGAAGAGCTGTACTGAAAGGAAAACATAATGGCCTTCATCCCCTATGTTGTTTTTACTGAAAGCTGGAGGGATGGTTTTGCATATAGTCTTGGATAATCACAGCTGAGAGAGGAGTGAGTTCCTGCCTGACAGCTCTTCTGTTCACTCTTTTAAATTTAACAGTATTATGCTTGCTGACTTCAATCACAAAACTTACTTTTCATGTCATATCACATCAAGAGACAAATGTGGCCTTGGAAAATGGGTAGGAAATGGAGTGTTGGGAACAGATGATTTAGCAATGGACTAATTTACTGCTTGGTCTGGGAAGATGCATAGGAAATAGAGGTGGTACAGCAGAAACTGCTGTGAAAACTGCAGTGAGGGTGAGCAGAACTGGAAGGCAGAGGGTGAAGTGAACAGCAGCCCACATGCATGAAAAAATGATTGGAAGAGCTTAACTTTGTGCAAAACCAAGTGCAGTGTACTCCTTGGTTGTATTTTACATTTCAAAATGATACTGGTTTAAAATTGCAGGTACACAAGAAGGATTCTGGCTTCTGGCGGGATTTTGGCTTTGGGATGACTTGTCAATATCGGACAGACTTTCTGACTGTTGGTAAGATGAAACTAAAGAAAAAAATGTGTTTAAAAAGTGGTTCTCTGGCCTTAACTAATGACAGGAAAGTAACACATTTATTTCTTGTATTATTTCCCCAAGCGCAGCAGTCAGGCTCGCTTGACAAGTTTGACCAATGAAATAAATGAGCTTTTCTGGATTTTGATATCCCATCTGTTGAGTGTTTTAAAAGACACAGTAGTTTCAGTAGAAACATTTAATTCTAGAACTTTTTTAAATACTGCTTTTTCTTTTTTTTTTTTACTTCATGTCTTTCTGAAGCAAATGAATCAAGTTTAAGAAACATGTCACTCAAATAAGCCACTCACATAGACAAGAAGCATTCAAATCCTTTCTTTTAAATATCCTTGAGAAGTTGAATGCAGTTGTTGGAGTCTTTAGCAATGTGCTTTACCCCCCCTTGTGGCACCTTCTTAAAACTGAGAGCAGCTTGGTGTGCTTAAATGTGGAAGATGGTGGTGAGGATAGTCTGCCAGAAGATGTAAATCTGCCAGCAGATGTACCAACACAGCCCTGTGTGCTGATGTCCGATGGCCTGAGTGCAGGCTGATTGCTAATAGCAGTCATATTGCCATCTGTATGGTATGTGCTGAATGAAGACTTCATCGTTCTGGAGTTTTGAAATTGTACAGGAGCCTGGGTTGCTCTTCACTGTGGTCCTGGAAAAACAAGAGAACTTAAAATGGTGAACCATGTTCCTTTCCTTAATCCAGCCTCTTGAATTGTGACCTATGGAGTAGTTGCTGGCATTGTTAGAGAGGATTTCTCATGCGGTGCATGACTGCTTCATTTTCCAGCTGCTAAAATCCATTATGCTTCCTAAAAATAATCCAAAAGCATAGCCACTGAGATTTGCCTACAGTTTTCTGCAGCTGTCACATGAGCTGTCATGCATAATGCAATTTGGAGACACTGCTCTAAGAGACTTTCTGAAGTCAGCAGATCTGTGTCCTGGACAGTTTCCACCGCAAAGGATGTGGTATTCAAGGGAAGCTCCTGTCCCTCAAATTGGCATGCTATGGCATGGGAAACTCAGATAATGGCAGCACAATTTCTGGAATGTAATGCCAGATCTGGTAACACGTTAGGCACAAAGTGTCGCTCTTCTTGCCCGTGCACGCAAATAACGATTTCTGATGCTGTTTTTGTAGGGGGATTTGACTTGGAAGTGAAAGGCTGGGGCGGCGAGGACGTTCACCTGTACAGGAAGTACTTGCACGGCGAGCTGATGGTGATCAGGACGCCGGTGCCTGGGCTGTTCCACCTGTGGCACGAGAAGCACTGTGCGGACGAGCTGACCCCGGAGCAGTACCGCATGTGCATCCAGTCCAAAGCCATGAACGAGGCGTCGCACTCGCACCTGGGCATGCTGGTGTTCAGGGACGAGATCGAGGCGCACCTCCGCAAGCAGGCCTACAGGACTAACAGCGAGGCCGTGGGCTGAAGGGCTCCCCGGGGCCCTCGGTGACTTCAAATTCACAGTGAACCAGCATCATTTTACAGCCTTAATTCAGCTTACAAATGCAGTGCCTCTCTTTTTCAGTGAAGAAGAGTTTAGAGGGTTTTTCGTTCTCGTATTTGTTTTCTGGGTAATCCTTTGACTGATATGCTCTTACCTACGTATCTTGTGAGCTCAAGCACCTCAGCTAAGTTGGACAGCATATGTAGTTGAAGGAAAGTGTCTTCAGTATCAACTGGAAAAATCTGTGGAATGTACAATTCAACACTTTTCCATGTGGTACATTTCTGTTCTTACATTTGCATTCTTTTGAGAATTAAATTAAATAATCTTTCGTGTCCTGAGTATTTTCAGTCTGTATGGCTCACTGCACTGTGACTTTAGAAGGATACTATGCTTAGACTCCATTATAGAGGCAAGAGAAAGGTGTGGAAAAATAATCTCACCGTGAAAGGTGTATGGACATGCTGACCATGACACCAGCAGCTGTGCAGGGTGCTGATTCCGCAGTAAGGGCTTGGTGCCACTGTTGATTCGCTGTATCAACAGACATTGACGTGGTTGAATAGAAATAATTTGGGGGTGTGGGAACGAAAATCCTTTTAAGTGGAATTTTCGAGCATATAATGGAAGTTCACACTGCAAAGGATACTTCCTATTTCAGAGATGGATCAGACAAGTTGGGAACATTCCAGCTGGGTGTTTCTGTGCCTGCTCCTTTCCCACAGTAGATGCCACATCCCTTCTATAAACTGAGCTGTGCTATCAAACTTCTTTGCTTAAATATTTTTGGCCCCACTCCTTCTTATTCCAAGGCCCTGCCTATGTATCTCATCCTTTAAGTTGAGGAACCATCTTTTCATTCCCATATGAATTTATTAGAGGCCTGTTTGCTATTATGCCAATATTTTCCTTGTGCATTCTTTCTCTTTTGGGCATTTTCCTGACATGTTTTTGTAAGGTGTCATGTATTCTCAGTTGTTTCAGTGACTGAAAAATCAAGTGCTATTGCAGTCTTTCTTTATACAATGCTCTTCATTCCACTGATCATCCTGGTAGCCTTATTCTTCACTTTTCAGTTGGAGGATGTTTTAAAGTGTTTGGTTTTTTTTCCTCTGGGTTTTTTTTTTTTTGCTTGTTGGGTTTTTTTGAGCATGTTTAAGCAGAATTACACTGTGGTCTCATTAGTGCCTTGTACAATGGCACTACTATTTTGGTACTTCCCTTTTGGTTGTTTTGAGATGCATAAACAGTTCAAATGCAGGCAGGTCACTTTTCTCTGTGTTGTCTTATATGATACCATATGGCATGCCTCATTTTTTAACACATTTGTTTATAGAATGAATGCAGAGAATGCCAATTCAGTGGTTAAACCATTTGCATGGTTTCTGCTGAGTTTAGCTATTAGTTGAAAACCTTTCTCAAACCAGGTAATTAAGATCTGTTTATGGATTTATTTTGCTCAAGAATTCTGAAGGCAACTAAAAATTCAAGTGATTGATTTCTGAATAGCAGATATGCTGTGCAAATAGTTCTGGGCACTGATCCTTTTTTATATGTATATAAAATTTGCCTTTATGTAACTTATTGTGGAGAACAGTGTACTGTATTGTATTTAGAGTGAAGAGAATGCATTGCAGGACTTCTTGCAATTGAAATTCTCAATATAATAAATGGAATTTCTGCATTTTAGAAACTGTTCTAAGCTGTTTCTTTGAAATATATTTTTACAATAATATTGTACAGAGCTTAACACACTGAATTCAAATAGCTGCACAAGAATAACCATCCAAAAATTCGTCTCACTGATACTACCAGTGCCTGACACACCCTGGAACGGACACGGAGGCAGGGCACAGGTATCCAGCCTTGCTGCACCTCAGCTCTCAGGCGCTGCCTCAGGAGGATCCAGTTGTCCCAGTTCTCATGTTTTGGAAACATGGCAGAGTGCTGATAGCCAGATGTCTTAGGTTCTGCTGTTTCCACTGCGTGGTTGTGCTTATCAGCCACAGCGAGGGAGATCGGTGTCAGCTGTCCCCGTCTGGGTGATGAAAACCAGTGCATGGTGTTGATGGGGGAGGGCTGGAGATGAATGTAGTCACCAGGAGCCACTTTGGAAACTTCCTTCCATTCATTATCCCAAAAAGGGGAAGCAAATGCATTGGAATTGAAAGGAAGTCAGAGCACAGAAACGTTGAATGTGTGTGTTGGACAGTGTACACAAGTATTCTGAATGGCTCATGATTTGAGGGTTTCTGTACCTACAGGAGCCCTTGCAGGCCTGGGGTTGTTTTCCCTTTTCTTAGTTCAGCTCCCTGCAATAGGCAGCTGTGTGAGATGTTGCTGTGGCACTCAGCAGCTCTGTGCACGCAGTGTTTGAGTGCACACCATTGCTTTTGCTCTGTAGTGGAACTGGAACAGAAATAGTGGGATATGCCTTTTTTAAATACCAAGTGATTTCAGTTACCTGAGGGTGTTCAGCTTCTGCCTGCCTTTGGGCACAGCCAAGCTGTGCTACAAGCACGTGTTTGTGAGCAGCAATGTTGCTGTTTTCGGGTGCTGCTGTCAGCTGCAGGGCAGGCATGTTCTTTCCCAGTCAGATGGGTAACTCCTCCTTGGATGTGTTTCCTAACTTCATCCAAGACAGGGAGCAAGTTAGTTGTGCTTCAAATATGAAAGTCTCTTGTTTGGGAGCAAGACCTGCTCTTGGCTTTCCCAAGGTGTGCTCTGACTGCAGAGGAAAAATAAACCCCACATTGGTGGGGGGGTGTTATTTGGCCTGGGGTGCTGCTGAGGCACTGCAAAGGAGAGTGACAGTATCAGGTTTCAGAGTCACAATCTGTGTGCCCAGGGTCGCTGGCTCAGGTTACATGGCCAAGTGCTGGGCCTTGTCCTCCTGTTTTGACAGATGCTGTTTACATAACACACTTTTTTTTTTTGAGCTGTGGTCCGAGTGTTTTCCTGGAGGAGTCACTGTGTTTTAGTTCTAGAGAAGTAAATATAGTAACACTTATTTAAATAGGAGCATGCTCCACTGAATCATGAAGTAATTTTTTTATTCTGTTGTGTGCTCTTCACATAAATTGTAACCTTTTCCAAGGAATTTGCCATCTGTAGTCTTCCCTAGACAGAAGTGCTGTTCATTAAAGGAAGTCGAGATTAGCTCAGAGTGCACTTTTACTTGAGACCCTTGCAGGGAAGAATGTGGGTTGTGCTTTTGAGTTTGTTTAAAAATACATCATTCAATGAGACTAGTAGATACTGGTTTGGAGAATCAGCAAATACACATGGAAAAGTGGAAAAAGCTTAAGGAAATAATTCTGGGTCTTCTGCATCCAGAAAAATTACTGGGGGTTTTAATTTTACAAAAGCCTTTGGACTTGGAGATGCACACATCTATGAAAAATCAAAACTTATTTGTAAGTTCAAGAAGGGAATTGCATCAGGAGAGAAGGAGAAGTGGTAGGTGAGCCCTAACCACTTGTAATCTGAGTGCAGACATTTAAATGGCTTTAGTTCATACAAAATATAAACTTAGAACAAAATTTTTGCCTTGTCAGATCCATAAATGAAAGGAGTAAAACTTCAAATAACCTTTAAAATGGTGTTTCATCATGAAGTAGTAACTTACTAATGCATCAGTGTAATGATAAAAGCTTTCTGTGTATTAAAGGTGGTTGTAGCTTTCATTTGCCTGAGGTGTTCTTTCTGTGTGTGACTCCCAAATACATCTTAAGGAGATAAATCATTCCAATTTACTCAGCTGTGAAAGAAAATGAGAATAACGAGCTTAAGCAATGTTTAGTTCATGCCCCAACGATGCTCACCTTTTCCTTGTTAGGCCTGATTGCAAACTAAAGGACTCCACCTGTTCTGACTGGAAAAGCTTCATGGGAAAGGAGACTTTGATAAAATTGGTTTTTTACGTTTCTGTGGTTTCCTTTATGGTATAGCACATACTATAGCATCATTTTTCTGAAAGCCTGGCCCTGAGCAGTGCATTTGGGCTGTGTAGGGACACAGCTGGGAGCTGCAAGCACCCACACATCCCAGTGCCCCTCTGCCTTCCCATGGGCCAGGCTCCCGCTGGTGCCAGTGTCAGCATCAGCATCACCTTCAGGCCCTGGGGAGCAAGGGGCTTTAGAGTTTTCTTAGAGGAGGTAGAATACTTTGCATTTGTACTTGACTTCCTGCTGAAAGAGGATATTTACTCATTCCTCATTCATTTGTGGCGGTTGTTCGTTTTGGGGTTGCTTTGTCAATTGCTTTGCACGTTTAAACCTCGGTGGGAGCACGTGCTCTTTACTGGCACCGGTGTGTTCTCTGGCTTTGAGTAGAAGTGCTGCTTTTACAAAAGGCTCTATCTGTGGAGTGAAATGGAATTTAATGCAGAGGCTGTGGAACAGCCTTCCCAGATGTGGTGTCTGATCTGGCTCCTGCTGAAAACAGTGGCAAATGTGCCCAGGCAGCAAAGTCGCAGCTGTGAAACAACCAGGGAGCTTCTCCTGTGAGAAGCAGGGGGAAAACAATATTCATCACAATATTCATCACAATATTCATCACAATGGGTGTGAGGGATGTGGAGGAGGCAGGAGGTGCAGCTGAGCAGAGCTGTGGAAACGTGAGCTAACAGGCACAGCACGGCTTTGGGCCTGTGAGAGCCTCAGCTCTTTGCAGATTTCCTGCAGCCTTATGCAAGCTTAAGTGGCTTCTTGCTGACTTCATTACAATCCATGGGGAAAATGATCATGTTAAAGGGATAGTCTGAAGCAAAAATAAAACCCTTTGAGATTGCTTGGAGTTTGGAACACTTTGGAGAGCAGCTCTGAGGTGGCTTTTGCTACTCTCAGGTTGCAAGTCACAGCTTTTCCTGGGCCACGCAGCTCCTGGGGAGCAGCTGGGATGCTGTTCTGGCCTGTGAATGCATCCACGGAGCAGATGGTGGTGGTGCGGGGGTGTTTGTGTGCTCTTAAAATCCTTGTCAAAGTGATTTTTTCTGGCTGCTGGATTATTGTGAAATTCTTTTTGGAGTACTTGGATACTTTGAAATTTTGAAGTAGTAAAGTGAAGGGGTGTATAGAAAAACAAAATGGATGTGTTTGCATCTGTCAAATTATTCATTGCTTGTTTGAATTTTATGTTTTTGAAATGTGTTAGAAGTGGGGGCTTTTTTCCCAAACTGAGATCAGGTCTTCAACAGTGAGCTATTATGTCCCCAGACAAGAATAATTCACTGTTTCATTAAATTCTGGTATTGTCCTAAACATCCAAGACTTCAGTCAACTCCATCAGTTAAAACTGTGTTTGCTGAGTCCCCCGGTGCTCTGTTGCTGTTACTGAGGATCTGTTGTACTTTGATTTAATAGATATTTGTGAGGTGGAGTATTGTTAGCAGTATCTTCTTTGA
The DNA here is from genome assembly GCF_049639895.1 of Pseudopodoces humilis. NCBI lineage: Eukaryota > Metazoa > Chordata > Aves > Passeriformes > Paridae > Pseudopodoces > Pseudopodoces humilis. Next base: position 11,647,388 of record NC_142208.1, on the reverse strand, counting down.
ATGTAAACAAATGGATGTTGTGTAAATAGTTTAAAGGAAACTTTCACTGTTGACACTGATGGATAGCAAGATGATAGATTTAATTTAATATGCCTCAGAATCAGAATAGGACATAATGTGCTCATGTGACAGGGATTAAAAAGATGTTAAGTAGTTTTCTCTGTAATGAGGTTCTGTTGGAACTCATTTGACTTCTGCCCCCAAACAGAATTACATTACTTTTAAGATTGCTGCTTAATCTGAAGCAGCTAGATAAGATTAGGAATATTAGAAACAAATTTCCACTAAATTTCAAGTTTCTTCTTTTCTGTCCTGGATTAGGTGAGGATGTTTGAAGCTGGTCTTTTGGTTTGTGTTCACTTTGAGTTTTCTTTCCTGGAAGATGGTCTCCAAGCCTAGTGCTGAAGTAGGTTTGCAAACAGGACTCCTCTGTGTGGCCACAGCCCTGGCTTTTGGCTTTTTTGTTTGTTTGTATGTGTTTAGTTTTGGTTTGTTTGGGAGATTCAGTTTCCTGGTAGGTGCTACTAATAATTTCAAGTAAGTGTGCACTGCTTTTGCCAGTTTCTGACAGGACTTCTTTATGTAAAAGCTTTTTATTATTGGCTGTCAGGAGCCTCAATAACCAGTACTGTGAAGTATGCATCCTAACAGATCAGAAACAAGTTTATTGATTATTAACTGATTTATTGGCTGCTGCATTTCCTGGTGGTTTGAATTTCTTCCACTACACATCTTAAGGAGAGGGCAGAATGTGCCTCAGACTGTCCAGCACTCCCTGCTTGACATAGAACTTGATTGCTTTTTAGTATTTCTTTACAGAAATAAACCAATATCCCTAAGTTACCTTACAGCAATCAACTGCATCCATTTTCTGTGCAAAAGCTGAATGTGCTGTCTGGAAGCCATAAAAATATTGATGTCAAAAATTGTTTATAACATCGGGAGCACTCGAAATGCTTCAATTATTTATTTTATTTCCATGTTAGGGAGATGGTTATAATTTATGTTGTACCTCCACGTTACTGCAGAACTATACCCCCAACTGTGGTTTCTCTCTCTTCCAAAGGCCAAAGTCTACCTTGGGAAGCAGTGAAGGACAGCAAACCGCTGCACTGTCAGGGAACCTCTGTCAGAGGCCATTGGAACCTGCTGGGACCTCAAAATATTCCCAATTATGGGAATATGCCAGGGACAAGCATGAAAGAAGCTATTGCTAATATTGGCATGCTTAGTGGTCTGGAAACTTAAAATGCATTAACAGTTGTAGACTGATTCTTTCTGCAATCTGATTTTTAAAATTGTTTGAGTGTCTTGCTGTCCACACGGCCCTATTCAATTGCTGCAGAGAACAAGGTCAAAACTGTGCTTCCACACAAACTGCCTGTAGGCTGCTCTGGTTAGCTGGGAAACTGGGGCTGCCCTGATAAAATTGCATCCATTGAAGGCTGAAGAGAGAAGATCTGTCAGCAGACCCTCAGAAGAATTGCTGATTTCTCCCCTAAAGATGTACTGGTATCAGTTGGCAGCTAACTGCTCAGCTGAATTTTGCCCTGTGAGTCATCTGCTAAAAGAAAGCTGTTTCTTGGGAATTATTAACTTGATAAATCAAATTGCTGCTAACGTAACTAAGGATCCCTTACTGGCATTGAGCTACTGCTTGTCACACTGTTGTGCTCTAATGGCAGTGAAGTGCCTGGAAAGCAATTTTATTGTTTACTCTTATGCCTGTGTAAATAGCTAATTTATCCTAATGACTGGATGGGACATAATTGGAAGTGAGTTTTCAAGGATGCAATATTCATATTAATTATGAGTGTGAACTGGCCATCAGGAAGACTCTTATCTGCTCCATCCTCTTAATGCTGGTAAACATCATTATCTTTTCTGATGAGCTGTGGTGACTGAGTGTAGCACTGTTCAGCTCTGCAAGTGTGATGTGGGTGTCTGGTTACCAAAACCATTTCCTTAGAGACTTTCCAACAGATCAGAAAAGCTTATGGGGACTTCCAGAGCTCCTGTACTTCCAAGATGCAATTTAGTTGTTTTTCCCCCTCCAAGGCTTATATCCCTGAGAAGGGAGTGGCACTGGGGCAGGACAGCTGGGTTTTGCTCACAGCTCTGTGCTTGTCTGTTGTCTGTGTGACCCTGGAGAAGTGGCTTTGCTTCTGTACAGCAGGGCACGAAAAAGGGCAGTGGTTGCAAGCCAAGGTGCTGACAGGGGTGTTGAAATGCCAACAGAACCTTGCCACAGGAAACCAGCAGTCTGCTGCAGCCAGCAAATGTTCCTGTGCTCTGCTGCTCAAAGAATAAGCACAGGGGGAAGAAAGGAAAGTCAAATCTCAGGACACAAAATGCTTTTACACAGTGGAACTGTTGAACATTTCCATTGAGAGAACAAAAATATTCTGTAGCACAGAACCTATCAAATCCATAAAATACTACTGCAGAAAGAACATTAGAAGTGGCAGCATACTGTTGGCTTATTGTTGCTCTTGCCTTTGTTGAAAGAAATTTAAATATTTCATTCTATAGCTTTTCAAGTCAGAAAGTAACCACTTGGTTCATCGTGACCATGTTGCCTTCCAGACCTCATTCAGCTCCTGGGCTGTGGTTTGATACGTTTGCAAGTGAAAAATAACTATGGAAAAAATTAATCATGGTTGAAGCAATTTCTTTTTTTTTATTAATGCAAGCACATCCAGTCAAACACAGAATATCCTGCTTTATGGTACAGCTTTATATTTAGCATTTCAGCTCAGAATAGCAAAACACGGTATTTAAGGAATGTATCAAACTTAGGGAGGAAAAATAAAAGGGAACCAATGTAGATACTGCATGGATTTCAAGTATATACTTGGACTGATTGAAGTGCACATTCATGTGAAAGCTCTTTTATACATTTACAGAAAGTGTTCTAAAATTGAATTTCAAATATATATTTTTTTTTTCTTAAATTTTAAGCATCCCTTTTAAACTTCAGTTACATAAACAAAGCTGATATACAATCCCTCGTATAGTGTCCGACAATGTTACTAGCTAGAACATCTCTGAAAGTGCAAAACACTGTAATAATACAGTATAAATATTCTTTACTGGAATCCAGGGCTGAAGGCCAGTACTTCAGCACAGGAAAAATAGCAGCAGGTCATAAGAATTATCCCTTCCCCTTTCCTGGGCTGTTCTTGTTAACAGTTAATATTCTACTTCTTCCTTCCTCGTGGTGTAACTTGCTTTTGTTTCTCTTTGATGCCAATGCTATGGGAATAGCGAAATGTTGATTTGTCTCCCTTCCTTACATCAACTTACTCCTCTAATTTTAAGTATTTGTCAAGGGGGATGTGAAAGAGGGAAAGCTTTGTAATTTTTCACCGTGCTCCAGGGCCAATGGAGCAAATTTCTGCTAAGTGCTCTCAGCTGCTGCATCAAAGAGTGGCACTGCTCTTGGCTGTAGGCACTCAAGCAAGGAGAGTCTGCTGGACTGCAGCACACCAGACCCCCAGTCCAGCAAGTCTGGCCCCTTCTTCAACAGAAGGCAGAATAAGATAAACACCATCTACCTAGAGCTAGTAATTTTTAAAGAAGTCTGTTTGTGAGGCTGTAACCACTGTCACCTTCAGAGGGACTGGTTTTGTTTTTTGTTTTTTTTTTAAGAACAAAAAAAAAAAACAACAAAAAGGAAAACCCAGTCTAATTATCTGGCTCAACTTACTATCTTATATTCAGCCCTCAAGCCTTCAGAGGAAAAATTACTGGAAAAGAAAAGTAGGCATTTGTGGGTAATAATTTGTTCATTATACAAAATAATTTTTAATCTGAGCCTGTTTGTTTTTCTTTCCAAACTCAGAGATCAGTTGACAAAAATCCTAACAGTAAAAATACTGTTTTCATTTCTCCCTGGAAATGAATACCTTGAACTTAACAGAAGCTCTTCAGGTACTTAGTCAAATTAGGTGTAAACTCAATACTAAAAGGAGAAATTATAAATGGCAAGCATCAGTGGGTTTGCAGATCACCTCTAATTTTGGTACTGACCTGTTCAAAGGTTTGACTAATTTCTTAGAGTGTTTGCCCTTAGATTTCAATGAGTGCTGTCCCAGACAGTTAATCATGGCTTGCAAAAAAATAGAAAAACTTACATTCTAAGTTGGTCTTTGTTTTAATTGTCTGTAAGTGCAGAATACACTTTTTAAAGGAACCAGTGGAATTAAATAACCAATTCACAGAGACCATGAACTCTTCTTAAGCCTCTCATGAAACTTTAGCCTTAACTTTAAATTGGACATCTTGAGTTTACTTCCCTTTCCCATGCTGATTTTTTGTTTTCCAAAAATTCTTTTTAAAAAAGTGTATTAGGCCTGTTTTGCAGAGATTATAATCTAGGTTAGACATTCTTCTCTTCAAACAAAACAAAACAAAAAATTCCCTGATTTTTCAAAAGGAAAACACAAACTATTCTGACAGCCAGAATGTAAAGGATAGCTCCCAGAAGTATTAAAACTTAGACATGTGTGCATCACCACGTGAGCACACACACATACTCACACACAAACGCACAGACCCCAGCAGTTAACCCCTCTTATCTCTTTAAATCATGTAACAAAAATAGGTTTGCTGCACCATCAGTGTCACAGGCAGGCATACTCTACTTCATGTGCCGTCATTCTCCACTTTATTTAAAAATTACATTGTAGCTGGTTTCGAGACATCCATATTTTTATTTCCCTTACTTCCAGCCCAGTCAGAAGGTACAACTACACAAGCTCAGTACCTTGTAAGGCACTATTTGCTGATGGAGGAGAGGAACAAACACTTGTGAACAAATCTGTGAACAATTCTGCTGATTGGAAGGAGACCCTTGGTTTCAAAGCTAGGGAGACATACTGAGTGTTCTGGAGGATACTGGTCCAATGGGGTATTTAACCTGAACACTGGCTTCAGTTAGGATGTGTGTTTTAATTTGCATTTCTTTTGGTGGAAGTAATAAAAAATAAAAATTTGGATGCTGATAGAATAAGATACCATCTCCCATGATACATTTCATCTCTGAGAACAGGGCCCTGCCCTTGTATTTAAAATAAAAAACCAAAACCCTTCAGTAAGTGCCTTAAGGTTGACATGTGAAATATTTACCACATTTTATTTCATAAAAGTTACTGTATATACAAAACAGACCTCATCCAGTGAGGTCTTTCTTAGCTCAGTCCAAGTCTTTCGTTCAGGTTGTAAAAACATGTCCATTAGATGTGCTTCAAAGTCTGCAAATCTGATCCAAAAAGCTCAGGCTCTATTAAGCAGAGTTGTCCTAAAAGACGAAGCAATAAAAAAATAAAATTATCTTTTCTATTGCAACAAAAAGTTTTTAATTTTTGGCAATAGATCTATCTAGCATCATTAGTTGACAGCCTCTTTTCAAAGGATAGGTTTTCAACTGCTAGAAACTGGAATAAATCTGTGCATTTCAATAAAGATGCTGACATTAAATGAGATGAAAATTTAACTTGCATATAACATGCCCTCTGGATGAGCTCAGGCATGTAACATGTGTTATATGTCTGTCATCCTAAAGCACTGCAGGCTGAACAGTGCTGGATTTAATGCAAGGTGCATTGCACGGGGGTCATAATGAAGAGCTCCCATGGACATCCTTGGAAGCGTTGGGATCAGTGGGAACCTGTCTCTTGTCCAGGACAATAAAGTCCTAATGTGCCTCGACAGAGCTCAGGCCATGCAGGCTTTGTTCATCCTGTGTCTGGTACAGATATGTTAGGCCTTGTGTTTAGCACCATTCACAGATCTCTCTGCCTCGGCCTCAGTATTGGAAAAATTCTGAACAATTGATCTCATCATGTACACAGGAGGGGTGCTTCCCATTCTCAGAAGGATGAGGAGTCCTTGAGACTCTATCCCTTGGGCTAGGCTGACAATTAGAGTACTAGAAATTGTCATCCTTTTATATGATTTGTAAGAGCATAGCTGTGATGAGAGCACTTTCTTAGTGTCTCTATAGGTTTGCTCCCCTGAGAAAATCATGTCTGAACACTATACTACAAATGTACATTATTTTACTGTATTTGCCTAAACAAAGGATATTCTCTTTCACAGTCCCAGCAGTGATCTTGCAGCCTCAACAGATCTGGCTGGAAAAGCTGTATCAAAATCCAAGCCCCACTGATTTTTTTCAGATTGAAATTTTGAAGGAGAAAGAACTGTATTATGGTTTTAAGCTGGCTATGCAAATAGGACAGAAGAAGCTGATGGTTACATGCCTCTGTGGGTCTGCAGAAAGACTCATATTCTGAGGAAGCTTCATACCTGAGTGTTTTCCAGCTGTCTTTTTCCATGTGGTTTTCTGGACCTTCACTTTCAAAGGATGCAATGAACAGAGCTGGTAAAAAAAAGCAGTAACAATCAGATATGTGAGTTATACCTGAGAAATAAAATCTAAGAGTTACAATATAGCAAATATAACTTGGCAGTCTTCGCAATGAATATTGTTCTCATCAGAAGCCAATAGGCAAGTGGTAACACTTAGAAACATACTAATAAAATATGGTTTTGCATGTAGATATTTTTCATCTGCAGATTTTGTATTTTAACACATAGAAAGACTCACTAGAATGTTCAACAAAAGATTTTACCTTCTTCACTATAAATAGGTGCTGTGAGTAGGTAGGTCTGGATTTTCTTGTCTTTTTCAAAAGGACACTCAACCTGCTTCCATGTCAGGAAATCATGAATCTGTCTTGAAATTTCCCAGAACTTCTGCATGAAGTAATTAAAAGAATATTATTAAAGTAGTATTTGTTTTCTTTGAAATATTAGTTCATTTTTATTTCAGAGCCTCTCAGTCTTATTTATGCTGCTTTTCTTATTGTCCCTTACTCAGACTGACATGGAATTGGTCACAGCAACAACCTGACAGAATTCAAGAGGTATTTGGACAATGCTCTCAGGTACATGGTGGACTCTTGGGGGTGGTGCTGTGCAGGGCTGGGAGCTGAGCTTGGTGATCCCTGTGGGTGCCTTCCAGCTCTGCATATTCTGGGATTCCTTGTTATTCTATCTTCTTATGGCTCCCTTCATTTCCCTCTCTTGCTGCTAGTTCCTCATCTGCTGCCAGCCTCAAGTTTAGAACAGCCAACCATCTGATCTTTTGCCTTCAATTTTTTTCATCATCAACCCTTCCTTCCTGTATAATAGTGCCTATTTTCTGTGTTGAGTGTCTAAGGTCCTGTGACTGGAACTGGACAGTAAATAGCTTCTTCGTTTTACTTTTTACATTTCCAAACTAGTTTTAATGAAATATGACATACCTGATCTTTTCATAAAGCACTCTTTAAATTTAGGAAATCACAGTAACATACAGAAACATTTAGATATCCTTTCCTTCCTAGGATTTTAAGAAATCTGTCATTACTTAGGGTTTGCCCTGTGTCTTCTGTGTGCCCCCCCTCCACTTACACAGCCTTAATGATGACAAAAAAAATTTGCCAAGAAGTGCTTCAGATGGACTGTGTTCACTTGGACATGCACGTTTATTAACTGGGGAGAGAGAACCCAGAAGCTGTAGAACCTCCCTTGCAGACCTGATAAAACCATTTGCTGGTTATGTGTCATGTTTATAGCCAGCGAAACCAATGAGGTGAAATCAGCTAAGGTTGATGACTCAGGCTGAAGTTACCTATTAAACTTGATCAGATGTGATGGTTTGCTGCCACAGAAAAGCCACTGCTGGCTTTCCCAGAATTTGGTTCAAACCAACTGCTCTGGATAATGGCACCACTTGGTCCAGATCACTCGGGCACTGAGGGAATGTGTAATGTAATGAGCTAGAAGCCAAACGCTTGCAGGGCACCAGGTTGAAGTGGCAGTGCAGTTTCTGCAGCAGCAGAGTCCCACCTTGAAGTTTATCTGCCCGTTGGGCAGGCGGTTGGTGTGTATCTTGTGCAGGAAGTAGATGTCCTTGATGAAGAGGTTGAACACCGGGATGACGATTTTCTCGCGGTTGCTGTTGGCAGTCTGGGAGCGCTGCGCCGCTCCTTGCAGGGCTGTGCGGTAATTGCAGAAGTTGCTGGATGGGTCCATGTGGTGCTGTTTTTATAGAGAGGGGGGAAAGGCAGTCAAGTAATCCACGTCTCCTAAAAACTAAAAGCTTTGCTCTAACCATCAGCTTATTCTCTAAATTTTAAATTTTAAATCACGGTAGGGAACCTTTATACTGATCAGGTCTGGATGCAGATTTTTACAACTTCTGCCTTGCTAGAAAGGAGGGTTCTGCACTGGCTTTGCATCTATTCCATTAACAAACAGACCAAAAGGAAATCATAAATGACTGTCTGGGGGGGAAAACCAAAGTTCTCCTTTGCTGTCACCTCTGTTTCTGGTGAAGGTTTCAATTAGGTTTTGTTTCCATGCAGGTCTCCACCAGGTGGAGTCCTCTAATCAGTTTTAAGGGCAGCATTCACTGGAGTGGAAACTACCTTGAAGTTAAATCAGCAAAATTACACTAGGAAGAAATAATCTAGAGAGAGCTGGCATTCACTTCTCTTTGCAGACAAGTAGAGAATTTGAAATGGAGGAAAGATTCTCATAATGTTTATGTGCTGCTGACCACTGACAGAGGTGTCTCCTCTCCAACACAGTAATTAGCAGAGATTTGGATAAAACTATTTTGGCAGATTTCTGTGTAAAGTCAAAACTTTATACATACCTCTAAAACATCAAATTTGGCTGTTTTGACCTTGGACCAGGTTTTCTTTAACCGTGCCACAGGGCTCAAGTTCATGCCAGCTGAACACAGGGAGAGAGAAGACAAATAAACAACTGAGTAAAAAAACATACAGGGCTAATGTAACTGGGCTTATGGATCCACACCACGCATTCTGGAAGGTGTTTCAGCTTGACAGTCAGAAGCTGCAGCTAAAGCTCACCCACCCACACATTAATCTGTCACTGGCAGACGCTGTCCCTGTGGAAGTGTGCATGCTGGAAGTGTGGTCGGCCAATTCAGGGCGGGTGTGAGCGTGGTCTTGCCAGTCAGGCTGTGAAATGGAGTGCCTTTTGCCATCTGTGTTAAGGATACTCACAGATAATAGCCATCATTGAGTTGAAGTTTCCAATGTTGAAGCATTCTCTTGCCACATCAATGAAAAATTCCACCATTCTTGTACGCTGCTTTTTCTTTACAATCTAGAGAAAAACCCAAGAGGAAAGGGATTATCTGAATTTTGGATAGGATGTCCAGCCAAAGGCACTGTAGCAGGTTCAGTGAATAGACATTTCAAGACTTTGTCCAGATAAATCTTAATATAGGCCTCAGGATTTTTTGTTAAGATTAATTTTTAATAAAATAGCAGAAGTATTTGGGGTGACTACCAATTTCTTGTGTAGTTCTGGGGGAGTGCACATCTTTGTTTATACAAAAAAAGTCCATGGCTTTGGCAATTCTGCATAAACAGGCTGGACACTTTCAGCAATTTCCTGTTACTAGAAAAGGAAGATAATATGATGCTGCTATCAGAATATATGCAAAACATTTAAACCTCTCAAGAAGAGGGAAAAGCATTGGACAGATTTAAGATCAGGGTCATGGAACCTAAATGTGAGAGAAAGCAACTGCCACATCCTGCTTTTCTCGTTCTGCTGCATGTACTCCTAAATGACCTGTTGAGAGCAGGTAGTGATGATGAGCAAATATACAAATTCCCACTCACACAAACATGCACAGGATCAAGCAACTGATGCTGAACACCTCATCTGCAAATTCTTTTATAAACTGCAAAGCAAAATTAATTATTGCCTGGATTGCATTCATTCATGACAGTATTTCCCCTGTTTAAGCCTAAAAGTTCTGTCTGGCTGATATAAAAATGGCTCCTAAGCAGTGACTGCAGACTCTCTGACCTAAGTACTTTAGTTTCTGTCATATCAAAAGAAAATGCCAGTAGTCGAAGGCCTGGCTTAGCCCTCAGTGTGCTAAAACCTTTCTTTGATGATTTACTAAATGTATGAGCCCTACCAGCCAGCTCTGGAAGAGTCTTGGTGTGCCTCTGCAATATATTTCTGAGAGCAGGAAATCTCAAGAGATTAGGATCAGTACACTGGACTTCATGAACATACAGCAGGCACTGGGATTTTTACTGACCAAGCAGGAATAAGGGGAAAACAATTCCCATTTGCTAGAACTGGAATTAATAGAAATATTAAAAGAATAATAAGAAGATAAAAAGAGAACACACGTGAAAAAAAAAAAAAAAGTTTTCTGGGGCAGTACACCTGCCATTTCTTTGCCTATTATATGACAGAAGTTACCTGAACCTCCAGTAAGGTTATTCTCCCTCTTATATATTTTTTTAAAAACTTTCCAGCAATCCACTTTCTTTTCAGGTTTTAAAGAAAGCTTATTCTTGATTTTTTCTACAATGAATATTGTATGAATAAAATTAATGAATATAAAAAATTAATATATCACAGTGCTAATCTCATCTAAATGCAGTGAAAAGACAGCTGTTATTGGTAAATCTGCATTTAAAGATCCTTAAGAAATCTTTTGATGTATTTAAAAGAAGATAAATCCAAAAGAGCTGCTCAGTCCACACGAGCTCCCTTTCACTGCATGACTAATGCAGCTGCACAAAATTAGAGAATATATGCGAAGTCAAACATAGCCTTGAACTCTTAATCATAAGAGCATGCAATTAATTTAATGCTTAAATAATGCTATTATCTTTAATTGCACTGCTAATGTTTAAATCTCATTTCGACTACTGCCTGCCTCTTGTCCTTAAGGCCAGGATCCCTTTGCTGTCTTGTTTTCTATGAATACCTACCCGACAAATCTCTGTAGCCACCAGCATGCTGAGACAATTGAACCAATTGTCATAGGCCTCCAAATTATAGGTTTTGGTCACATCACTTCGGCACTGTAAGAGAACAAGTCACATGTTAAACCTCTCCTGTATCATGATAAAGTCAAAGTTTACCAAAAGATAAACTTCTTGACATATCTTGACAAAATCTTGTTGCACATGTTTTAAGGCATGAGCTTAAAAAAGCTTGGAAAATGTCAGTCTTTCTTGCACAGGGAATGTGATAAATGGAATACTCAAATTATGGAGTATTATTCTTTACTCTGGTTCATCTATGTTACCTTTTCCCTCTGTACAACTTTTTGTACCTTGTGATTATCCAGGGAGTCCATGTGGCTGACAATCTGCATCAGATCCTCTGGGTAAATGTTGCTCACCCTTTCCTGTGTTTGGAGAGAGGAGAGATTGTCATTGTACAGACAAACAGAGAGTTCTGTAAAAAAAAATCAAAGTTAGGAGAACATTTTGATAACTTTATTTTCCTACAGTGTAGATGTGCAAGGTTCTTTTATCAGTGTACCTAATTGGTCTTGTTCATTACTTGACTTGGTATTATTTTATTAAAACACTGGAGGCTTTCAGTGAAGCCATAGCAAAATTCATCTTGATGAGTATATTAATATTTAGTAAATTGAAACCAGAATACCCCACCCCAATCAGTGTCTCACCAGTTCGATGTAGGTCAGCTGCTGTGCCAGGATCAGAGGGTCACAGCACACACTCAGGATGTCCTTTTGAGTTGACTGGGGCTTGGTTTTGAGGATGGTGCCCTTGTCAGTAACAGGCTGACGGAATTTCTCTCTGATTTCCTGGAATTGGCTCCGTGCAGAGAGAGCCATCAGGAGATTCTGTGTCATCTGGCTAATGATCTTTTTCACTGTTCCATTTTCCTAAGCAGAAGGGAGAAACAACTGCTGAAAACCTTTAGCTATTGCAGACATGGATCACCAGAGAATTTCTGCCTGGGAAAAATAAATGCCTATTATCCATTTTCTTTCATATTTTCTGAGCTGATCATTCTGTGACAAATGACCTTGTCCTAAATACCCACACAACTCCATAACGACACTGTTCTGCCTGCCTTCCCAGCTCTGCTTTGCTTGGCTGGCTGGTCTGCTCCTTTGGGTAGTGCCCCATTTCGGAGACATCCGTGTCAGCAGCTGGAGTGGGCATGTGAAAGGTGCTGGAGTTGCTTGCACAAGGCTTCCTGGCACCTTGTGCACCAAATGCCAAAAGCTCTTATTCTGATCAGACCCACTGATGAATCCAGTCTGTCTAGCCCAAGCAGAATCCAGGAAATTCACATTATGTCCAGGAATATACCCCTAAAATATCCTATCTTAGCTCTGAACAGCTACAGCATCCAAATATTTATATAAGAGCACAATATACATCATGTTCTTGGACAACTAAAATGCCTTTCCTGTTTATCATGTGCAGATTTTAAACATAAGGTTTGTAAGGATTCATTGAAAGGCAAAGCCTCAGGAACACAATCCATCTGCTCACTGTTTTGACAACTAAGGTGATTTTTTTTTTCTGACATTGTGTCCTATAGACATTTCCCTGAGATCATCCCCAAACAGCTAATTTGATTGCTTTTCTATTCCTCCATCCTCTCTGCTATTGCTGTAAGTGACCCAGGTTTCTTCTGCTGCTTGGAAAATTAATTCAACCAGACAGTCCTCTCTCTTGCTTTCATGCAAATTACTTTTCTTGAAGTTAAGCACAAGGTTCACTTCTGCCAGTCAAAGGGACACGCTAGAAAGAGCTGCAATGAGTCTGTGAGCGTTCAAAGGAGCCACGAATGTGCAGCGATGACTGGAATTACGTAGCAGATGTGAGAGAAGACTACCAAATACTTGTCTATTGCCTCTTATAATTAAGCAATAATGGTGTCAGAATGGTGCTTTACAAGGCAATAATCTGACTCCCAAGTGAAATCAAATGAAAAGCTGAAGGCAGTGTAGCTCATCTTGAGGCTGGATTACTGCTGAACAGCAGCTGTCTGGAGTCATTTCTGATACTGTGCTACAAGTGTTCAGAAATGCCAAGGGAGCCTGGTGGAGGGGACTAAAACAAAGCAGAATTCTCCTCTCTGTTATGCTGAGCTTTCCACTGTGAATGGTTTGCCTTCAGCCACTGTGCTTGACTTGCCCATGTGTCTGGGAGGAAGCAGACTTGCTGGTAGGATTACAGAAAATGACACTTGAAGATAGGTGAGAGTATTGCAGATATTATGTAAAAATAAAGACAAACTCAGACATGAAAAGGTATGGCTTCCTTAAGCTATTAGGAATTATTAACATCTTAGTGCTTAGACAAATGTCCTTAAGAGTTTTAGCAGTTTTCTTTCATTACTAGTTTTACCATAATTTTCCCTACAACTTTGGAAGATAAGTCACTGACTGTACAATGATTTGTACTTGTTTGAGTTCATTTTTACTAACTTTGGGGTGCAATCCTGGATGTAGCTTTAGCTATTTGGTATGCTGCTGTCACCAGCACAACACCTGACTGCTTTGTGTGAGTTCTCAGTTGACTTTCTACCTTATGCAAGGAGAACAGTGTCCTAAGGGGATTTGAAAAAGTTTTAAAATACAAAATAAACCCACAACCTTTACCATAATTCCATGCTGAAGCATAGTATGGGGGGTTATTCGGTGTGCTAACAAAAACCTAGAGTGAGAGCTGCTTTTTGTCAGTGTCAAACTAGTATTTCCTAGGGGTCAGATGAGGCACAGCTCTTTGTTGATGAACCTTGATTGGTAGCCTTGTTAAGGGGGTAAATGAGGTGGTGCTGTAATTAATGGATGCCATCAGATGCCTCAGACACCACAGCACTGAGCCATTCCATGAAGATGGGTTTTTCTCAAATGACAATTATTCATATATAAGAGTGGGAAGGAAGGGGAAGAAGAAGAAAGGGCACAACTTCTTTCTAGTTCAAAGTAACAGACAAATAAGATAGAGAAGCTAAATAAAGCCTCTGCTAAGTCCCCTTTCACAGTGCTATCTCTGCCAACATCCACTCCTTTGCCTGCAAAGAGAAGAGGTTATAGTCCTAGTTCCTCTTCCCCTCCTCCTGAGGCACTGACATTCTCATCCAGCACCCACATAAACATCTTTGCTGATGCAACAAAACCAACTCACTTCCTTCTGAGGACTTGGTAACACCTCACTCTATTGTCCTGTCCCTGACTCATGCCATGCTGTCAAACCTGTTGCTCCTCATTTTTTCTCTACTTGAATCAACAAAGGCAGTAATACAACTGTTGTCCTGGTTCCTCCTAATTGTTCTCAGAAATATCTTGGAGTTGTGGGTTTAAAAATAGTACAAAGCTTCTCCTTCTGCATAAGTAAAACTTCACATTTGTACAAACACTTTACAACTTGTAATTCTCTTGCAGTTCTTGTACCCTTCCTTCTGGCTATTGCTGTTAACAGTGGCTTTCTCAATGAACAAAAATTGTAGGCTTTGTGAATGTTGGGAAAGAGTCAAAACTAACAAAAAACCCCCAACAACTCCCCCTCCCCTGGCCCCCTTGCTCCCCCCCGCCCCCCCCCAAAAAAAAAAAGCCTAGCAGCCCTTATTTTATTCCAATTCACTTTATCTATTTGCTTTAGAAGGTTTTTTCAAGGCCTAGTTTTCTTCAGAGGCTAGAAACTCAGAGCTGTTAAGACTGGTGATGGACTAGCTAGCAGAGGTCAAAGATAACTGGTTTTGTGGAAATACTGTGCCTGTCACCTGAAACATTGCAATAAACCAGCTGTTTTTTATTGTTAGAAGCTGGGAATGAGCTGCTAAATAACAAACACCTTCACCTTGGCCACAAGTACATGTGATACAACTAGTTGGCCTGTCTTGCAGAACTTCAACATACAGATTAGTGACAACATAAAGGATGGTATCTAATTCATTATTGAATCCTCTTGAGCCATTATAGTTACTGTTCTTTCTCCTTCTGCACCACAGTCATTTTTCACATTGCCATCACTATTTTCTCTCTTCTTACATGTGGTGATTAGACGTAGACAGCTCCTGCTAATGGACCATTAAGTCCATCAGGCAGCCCATGTCCTGTGGTTACCCTGACAACTTAGCAACTGCTGCTGTAGTTCATGTAGAAAATACTGCCTGCAGGATTGTACAGGACATGGCACAGTTCATGTAACAGCTGACAAACACTGCTTTAGCACTTAACTGGTTTTGCCCTCCCACCCCTACCTCATCACATTGTGTGATCCTGTGAGCGATCTCCTTCAACTCTTTCATGGATTTTTCATCTTGGAAATCATAGGGGAAAGTTTCAGTCCATTCCTTCAGGAGCTGAATGATTTTAGCAGCGAAGGATTTTAGTTTTGCCTAGAAAGAAACAATGAGTGAATTACTGACTGTAGACTTGTCTGACGGCAGATTAAACTGGCTGATAAAGGTTCACAGAAATCTAGAGACATCCTTGAAAAATACTTTGCATTAATAGTAGGTGATGGGGACAAAAAAAGGAACATATTTAACTGTGCACTAGATTCCTAAATAGCATCACTTAGCCTCCTTTCATGATAGCTTGGTGATGTCTCTTACCAAACACTTTGAAGATATTTTCAAGGTTAGTTGTATAAAACCAGGAAGATGACAGAACAGTTCAAGTGACTTATTTAACTGAAGTCCATGGCACTTAAGCTGATTTATGTCATCTGAGGCAGCAGTACTGTAGTGTTTGAATTCAAACATGTACAGACCACAGCACTCTAACAACCAACTTCCATGAGAAACATTTCCAAAGACATTTCTGCTCTATAGAATTTATCAGACCATCCAGACTGAGCTGTATATTAAATAAATGAATGAGAGGAAAGACGTGTGTATTCTCTCCATGACGTCTAAATCAAAGCAGACTTTGACAATGAAAGGTATTGGCTTTTGTTCAAGAAGCTATCAACCACAGAAAGGGCAGAGAGAGTATTTTTCTGGGTTTTTTTTTTTTGTTACCTGTGAACCTTCTAAGGCTTTTCATCAGTTAGACCTGAATTGGGTGCCAATTACTCCCCTCTCCATTGCATCAATGGACACCAGCACCAGTACATCCAAGGGAGCAGCCTTGTAAAATTGGAAGTGTGAGTGCTAAGAACACTTGTAATGAACTAGAAGAACCAAACCTTAATTCAGGTTGTATTTATCCTCCTACCCAATTTGTGATGCACTGAGGAAAAAGAGGAAGATTTGTGTTCCCTCCCCACTTGTGTAAGTGCAGCGGTCCCTGAGCATGTGAGTATTACCACAGGAAACTGGTGTAAGACAGAGTGTCTCCAAATACTGGTAGCAGCTCCTGCCAAACCAACATCTCATCGTGGCATGTCCCAGTTTATTTAATCAAAACCAAAGGTCAATAAAATTAATCTGGTTTTGATTTGCTGTTTTTTGTTGTTTTTTTTTTTATATCACCATCAATATGATGATCAATGAGAATATTAGTAATCATTGATAAGAACACTGAAGTTCTGAATCCTCAATCTGACAATTAGCCAGTAAGTCTAGAGGGAATTTACTTGGGTTGTTTTGGGGTTTTTTGAAGACCTGCAAATTGTTATCTGCTAGCATGCATTTCCTACCTGTTTTTATTGACAGCATTTAATTGATGCTGCTAATGAGATAAACACAGAATAGCTGGGGGGTGGGGTGGGCAAAAATAAAACATCATTATTCTTTTTCCCAGCAGTGGGCATTCCTGCAAAGCACAGTCTGTCAGTGCCCTTTGTGTGGAGCTTCAAGCTATTTCTCAACAGTGTGGGACAGTTCCAGATTATAGCTGCCTGTCCTCCGAACTCCCACTGTCATCTGCCTTGGGGAAAAGACAATTTATACTTATTTGCTAGGAAATGCATGGAGCCTGACATTATTAAAATAATAATCTGTAGGTGGTGATGGACGATTAATTAGCCAGGGAGTGCACTTCCATTCAATTAAAGTTAACAGGTATGTACCTACTCCACTTCTGTTTACCAAAAGCTGCTACAGAACTGGTTTTTAGTATTAACCATCCTGACTATCCTTTCTTTTTCATTTTTGGAATGAGGGCCAAAAGGTTTCAAAATCCCACCTTAGGCCATGGCAAGCATCTCCATATAAACACTCAGTTCATATTTATAGGTTGTCTAGACTAAACCCAGCAGCTGAAGTGACTAAATCAGTCATAGCTGATGCTTTTTTAATGCTGGTGTGTGTAAGATTGCTCCTTAAAGACCAGGAGCCCACTGCAGAGGTAGCACTAGCTGTCATGATTTAAAGTAGGTGCAGCATAACATCTATCAGGCTATGTTTTCTAACATCAGGCTATGTTTCATCAGTTTTTTTTAGGCACTGATATAGAAGGAAAAGGTTTGAAGGAGAAAAATGAAGCTTTGTTCTTGTAGTACTCAGCCAAACTACCTCAAATTATACCCCATGTACAGCTTAAAACAGTGATTTATGAACACTGACTTCCCATCTCTTGTATCTATTTTTGAGTTGTTATGGTTTGCCTTCTTAATAGGGCAGGCCAGGCATGTTGCAAGACGAACTGCAAACTGTATCACTCTTCAGGTTTAAAAAAGCTTAATGTTTCATCAGATGCTTTTTCAACACTCATGAAAATAAGGTGTACAGTTTCTAAGAACAATGCTGACAGACCTCAGTGCAGTAGAACATGGGATTTCTGTCCCACGTGCACTCTGCTGAAGCCCAAAGCAGCGTGACAGGCTTGGTGTGTGTGGTAACCCAGATGGAAACCTCACAGATCTGTGGGTAGCAGCACAGCTTCCTTCCTGTCATGGCTGCAGTAAACCTACCAACCTACTTTTCTTCAGTCCTACTCCAGACATGAGCCTCCCCTTGCGAGGCCTGACAGAGTCCTTGGGAATACTTCTCCCACACATACTTCTTTGATAAGAGAAATAATTCTATTAATTTAACTGTTCTGTGGATTTACCCTGTTCTGCATGAGACAAGACAGGACTGAAAAACAACTCCCAATTAGAAAGGAGTGCAATAGCAGTACTGTGCTTGTATGAAAGATTTAAAGGCAATGACCTGGTTATGAGCATCTTTTCATTTTTTGGTTTTAAAAAGGAGGACTTAGTGGCAAAAATCCCCAAGAGAAAGAGTAATTTTGAAGGAACTTACTATTCCAAGACAGGCAAAACAAACTAACTTCTATGTTCTTTTTTTATTTCTTACTTCTTTAACTTCAGATACATAAAGTACTCAAGCTTCAGAAAAAATGTACCACAGGTGTAACAACAGGAGGTTTTTCCATTCAATAATACTATACAAGTGATAATTTTGTTTGAGACTTTCCAATATCTAATGGACTTACAGAGAGTAAATTTTTTTCCTTTATGGTCAGTCTTAACTACTGACTTGCATGTTATAATTGATGTCTTAAACTGTGAAATTCTTGCATTTTATGAGTAGTTAAAAGGACTCTTAAGCAGACTCCAAGACACCCCCAGTGTGTTTTTATTTGCAATCTACTTTTCTCTGGGTTGTATTTCTGTAGAACTCTTTGGCTGGCCAGTAATGTCAAAACCAACAGAATGATAAGTATTGTGGTGTGTAACCTCAAAACCTGGTTTCTTGCCACTTTTTCAGCTCACATGCTATCCAGGCACCAAGTTGCCCAGCTTGTCTTAAGGGATTTGCATGAGCAAACTCTATCAGAGATGATCAGAGATGCTTTTGTCAGCTATTTCCTGCTATGCAGCCACTTAATTAGAAGGTGCTGGTAGCTGATGATACCTTAATGGATTATGACTGTGAATACTTGAGAGTATCTTGAGTGAAGAGTTTATAGAGTTTATATGCTGTATATGAAATGAGATTTTATTTGTTGCCATGTAGAAAAACAAATGTTTGCAAATGCTAGTGGCCAAACTATTCTAGAAGTAAAACATACAGGTGCTTGCAGTAGAGGGCAGTAAAGCAGTAATTTGAGAGGAATGTCAGAAGTTCATGTAGTGTTTCCTAAGAAGTTTGTGTTTAGAAGGCAGGAAAAAATTGTGGCTTATATTAAGAAGGTAGGAAGGGATCAAGGGTGTATACTAGAAAGAGCAACCAGAAAAGCATGTAAATTAAAGCCACCTCCCAGAAGTGTTATTGTCACCCTGCAGTTTGCTGCTTTTCCTGTAGATCCATGTCCCAGGTGCCAGCAGGAAGTGTAAGAGTGTGGGTGTTTGGAATATGAGCTGATATTAGACATCAGCATGTAATGCTATTTCCTTTCTATTAGGAAGTCAGGACTTTTTAACAGGTCTGCTGAGAATCCACACTAATACTACTTTACAATTAGCATTGTGTCTCTGCACAGCCAGCTGATTACTAAATCACCCCAGAGATGGCTTTCATTTGAGAATCTCTGAAGTGCATTGTTATTCACAGAAGCTTCATCTTATGTCCCATACATTTTAAATCCAGGTATTTCACAGATGTATTTAGACACTTTCTACTCACTGCAGTCTTTCTGTACATACATCTGCAGCTCAGATTGACTCATTCCATATTTCAGATGGTCCTGGCATCTTTTAGAGGTTCCCATCTCTGTTGTTTAGTTACATGTTGCTGAGGAACCATTACAACTTACAGAACAGAGTTTGCTCAGTCACAAATTAAGTTTGGCAGTGGTGCTACGGACATTTATCACCTCTGAGTACAAAACTGGATGCAGTGGTTCTGGCACCTTATGTCCCTGACCCTTGGTTTGCCCAGCATCTACAGGATGAGCTATGCAGACATTTGGAGAGTAGATCAGGGGACTGACCTGGATGAAAGTCATTTTGCACCACGGTTATTTTGTCCTGTAGAGCAATTTTGTGACATTAATAAGAGGATGCACATCAGGAATGGTGTGGGAGAAAAAGCCCTCAGGTCAGTATTGCTGTCAAAAACTCTTTATTGACCAACCAGAGTTGCCTTTTGTGCTCCTCTCTCAGAGTACTGATACACCAAGGAGTAAACAAAATGGGACTAGTAACATGCTGAAGTTTAGGAATGTGAGACTGTAATGTCTCATCAGAGAAGAACGGTTCCAAAACATGCCTAGGATTTGAACAATTTAGCTCTTTAAATACTTGTTGGTATCATCCTGTTTCTGTCACTCTTATTTACTGCCCAGCTTGGACTTTACTGGAATTTCAATTTCAGTCTTTCAATACACACTTTACAAATAAATGGTGACACTTAGATGGATTTAAGTTTGGTTTAACTGATTGTAATAAAACGTGTCAGTGCAGGTTACCATTTCAAGTAAGTGCATCTCTTTAATTTTTGGGAATTCTGAGTTAAAACACCCCAACAATAACCTGCAGCAGAGGTTATTGTTAACTCTAATAGGATGGTGAGGCTGACTGGAGAAAAGGAATTTCCTGAATCTGATTTTCCTTACTTGGTGAAAGCTCAAGAGTGCAAACCAGCTTGCTGGGCAGGTTTTGTGGCAGATACACACTGCTCCAGTGCACTGCAGCTGACTGGTAAGGCAGGACATAACCTCTAGCAAATGGGGCCAGCAAATGAAGTGAAGGTACTTCAAAGAGAAAGACCCAAATACAAGGGCATCCAGCAACAAATGCCAATTACAATTTTGTATTATTCTTTATCAGTCTATTTAGCTTTACAATGAAAAGGAGAGAGTGGAAAATAAATAACAGCAGCACAAGTAACTGGGGGACATAATGGTCCATTTACCTTTTCTGCCTCAGTCCCCGTTTCCAGCTGCTGCTTCTGTTTAATGCAGATCTGCCCCACTTTAGCCAGGAGCTCGTGTGGGTGAATGAAGACTCGTGAGCTCAGTAGGAAAGTGAAGATGTAAGTTCTCTGTGGAAGGAGAAAAAAAAAAGAAAGAAAAACAACAAGTTGAAAAGCTTTAGCAAAACTAATGTGTCTTCCTTGGAAAAACTAATCTGTAAACTATGAATGTAACTTTCCTTCATTTAAAATTTCTGTAATTTTTCCTGCCTCCAGAGAAATGGTGGTCTTTTCTAGCTCTGTTGAAAGGAAATGCTATAGGCTTCAAGGCTGTTAACTGTGGGGTTTTCCAATTATCAAATTATTTCCTTTTAAAATGCCAGACTGTGTGCCTAATTAGTCATCGCTTACCAAAGCCACAAATGAAATACATCTAAAGTAGGGTGTTATGACTCTTAAACACCACTATTTAATGCTGCTTTGTTTCTTTAAGAGTGATTAATTTTCACTGAGCTGCAGGAAACTGCTTCATGTGTATTCCAAACCACAGCTGTAATTTCTTCATGTATGGGGATTTTCATTCCTTTCTCCCCACAATCACTGACAAAAGTTTTCACTTAGTTTGGGGACACAGGACAACAATTTCATTTTAAGCTTGACTTTATTTATTTGGGGCTTGTTTCAGAGTCTTTTGAATATGAACACTGCTAATAAATACCGACAATGATGACGTCTCATTAGAAATAGCCTCTCCATTTGCAATTTAAAAGCTGTGATGCATTGTATGGCACTCTGGACAGGTATCCATTGTATCATATTCTGGATAGTTTAATTGAAATGAGGATGATTTTTTGTCCTAGTCTTGGTCGAATGTTTGAAGCCAGGCTTCTGTATTGGACTGTAATTGCCTGACTAATGACATCTCTTAAGTACTTCCATTTTCCCCTTAGGCTTTCTGGTAAAATTTGGAGTTGGGAAATTACAGGGGATCTCCTTGACATTGTGTTTCAATTAACCTTTGTTATGTTTGAAATATGCACTGTTACTTTGGCCATGTTTTAGTAATTTGACTTTGCAGGACAATGTGAGCTTGTACCACCTTGGGCTGGGCAAGTAAATTAAGACAGCTAAAATATTTAGGACCAGTTGTCTAAAATATGGTATCTCTACTATCAGCTACCAAATTCTGCTGCTTGCAGCCTCTAAAACAAGCTTATAATTAAAAACGAATGGTATCTTTATGACTCCAAAGGGGTTATGTGGTTTCTCTCTCTAATCAGAGTAAAACATACTATTAATGAAAAATATTTTCACTTTTCTAGTACTCAGTGTGCCCTATAAGACAAATTTAGCACTAACCGCCAAATATCAGGGGAAAAGGAATTTTTAAAGTAAGATAAATAATACTAACAAAAAGTGTTCTGGGAGTGAGTAAGAAGTATAATAGATTAAAGATCTGTCTAAACATACAGTTCTGTACTGAGTTTCTGAAGGAAGCTAATGAAAGTACAGAATGGAGTGTGATACAGCAGAGGCATTTAAAATGCTCATTCTGATTACAAGATCTTATTAGTTCTGGGGTTCATGTATTACATTAGGAACAGCATTAATTCTGTACAATCAAAACCAGAATTCAGTAGTAGTCTTTGCCTTGTTTGTTGTTTATGGATGGAGGAAGAGAGGAGGTGAAGGGACAGTTTGGGTCAGGTTCCTGAGCCAAAAATTCTGCTTCCACCAATGCCTACAGAAGATGCCCTGTGGGGCCATCTCACAATTGAGCTCTTGGTGACTTTGGGCAGGGCAGTGACAGGACGCTGACACAAGGCCTCCCTCCTTAATGGCACAGTTGCAAACATTCCCCACAAGTGTATGCCTGGAAATCTAAGAAATTAGGCTTCTGGTTGATATCTCGTGTCTCTCCAGAACTTCAGAGTTTATTTTTACATTTACAATGATGAAAACTTGAAGATCATCAATTCTATAAAAATCTGTGGTAGTGTATGTGACGTGTAATGTGCACTAAAATTAGGCTGAAAAGCTAACCTGATTCACAGAAGGGGACTCGGTTGTGTTATGGGGCAACATATCAGATCTTCTATTCCTGTGTGTATGAGAATGATTCCTAAAGTGATGTGTTCCCTACTCAGAATGAAAGCAACAGAAAGAACTGTGTTGAGTTGTGAGATCTGGGGTATGTGTCTTTAACTATGCTCAGTTATCCTCTGTTGCACTTCCTACATATCTTATGTGTTCATTGCTATCCCTGTTGTCCCTGAACTTAAAACTTGTGAGTCTGGACTATATGGAACAGGAATTTAGCTGTTGGGTGTGTCAGCTGTCACTGGGTTGTGTGAATTTTTTTGCATTGAAGACTTGAAGCACTTTTTACTATATTTTGCAATTGAGAGAAGAGATGGGGGGTGGCCGGGGGAGGGCAGTAGAAAAGGACTTGACGCTTTGATCCCTTCCCCACATTCTTGCTTTGGGAGTTGAGAGGGCCTGTCTGAAAGATGTCTGTATATGTCAGTAGCAGGGAACCACAACTTAAGGCACACTGCCCTAGCAGTGACCTTTGCTCTGATAAGCTGGAACACATTCTTTTAAGCAAAGATGTAATTTTGCTTCTCACAGTAATTCTAGTGTTGGTCTCCTTGGTGGAAGCATCTGTGATGTGGCACAGTGTTTATCCAGGGTGACTCTGAGAAAGGGCCACTCATTTCCCTGCTGTCACACAGCAAGAACAGTGTGACACAGATGACCTGTGCTTTTATTTGGTTTCTTTGATAATGTTTTATAGGATGCTCCTAACAGTTTTGACCTGGCAAGACACAGGAAGATACAGGCCATGACAGTGTGTACTTTCCATTTTGGGCTTGATGATGTGTCTCTGTAATCAGTAATAGCTGCACTGGACCCATGCAATGCTTTTTCAGACAACATCAAATTTTTAGGTTTTAGAAACAAATTATCATTCCTTCTGGAATCCATCTGCTGTATTTTTATTCCATTTTTTAGAGTCATTTAACTGGAACTATGTTCATTACTTTGGAAAACAAAGTTGTTCCATTGTGGTCAATCAAGATATGCTGGTTTACACTACACTGGTATCAAATTGAGGGTTTTTTTCATACTTTTATTACTAACACAGACAAGGACTACAATTAAGAAGCAAATTAAAAATGACAGCAGTACTGACACCTCTCTGCTAGTAGCCAGTCCTTATCCAATAAAGAAATTTCAGACTGAACTAAGCCATGCATTTCAGTTTAGTAGTAGGTCTCAGGGGCAAGGAACACAGTTTTGGATAGTAAAGATTTCATACTAATGTCATATGCCTTACCTAGATCAAGGATTTATGTGATTTGCTGCATCTGCACTACTGTACACAGTACAGTAATGTTTTAACAGTGTAAAAACCTACAGTCTCTCAGGCAGTCCTCCAGCCATGAAGGGGATGGTTTGGAGAAGGAAACTTAGCTCTGAAGCTAACTGGTTTGATAAAGAATGATTAAATAATGCATTCATAAGCTATAAGAGTGAAAGTTAAGCTCCATTTATCCTAAAAAGTGACAGGTATTTGGGAGGGGAGACAAAAAAAAAATCCTTTCTGCACTTGAGAGAACGTAAGTAGACACAAAAGAGGCTTGTGCTTTGCAAGAGAATAAGAAGCCAGATTCCTTTAGTGCCTAAAGTTGTTGCTAAGAGATGAGCTGAATTATATTAAAAAAAAAGAAAGGAGTGTGAGTGCACAAGACTAAAGAAGGAATTGTTACTCTCTGACCTAAGAATGCACTGATGACTTCTCGACGAGGGGGAAAAAAAATATTTCTCTGTGTGTGCACTCACTGCTCATTCTGGAACTTTGTGTTTGTGAAATATTTTCTTCAAATATTTTCTTGCTTGGGCACAAGGGTTGCAGACTGGTACATTCCATTCCTAACCTCCTGAACTCCTCTGTCTCATGAGCATACATTTTCCTATGTGCAGAGCAAGTCCCCGCACACAAACAAGACTCACAAGAGCAGTACGCTAATGTAGGCGCTTATCTTTCCTGTCCTCCCTTGCCTGTCTCGTGTTCTGCCAACATGGCAAACACATTTTTGCTCTGCCTCTGTAACCAGCACAGAAAGATACTGTGTGTTTGCTCTCTCTCCCCAACTCCCTTTTTCTCTGTCCAGAAGGTTACTGTGATCATAAGCTCAAGGTGCACATAGGTGGCATTCTGAGCATTGTGCTCAAATGTCGTGATCAGAAAACTTGGAGGAGCACTGCAACTTACAACCCTGACACTCTGAAACCAAGGTAACCTCTGCTCCAATATCCCCGCTAGCTTCTCTTGGTGAGAATTAATTGGTGATACCTTGCTGTCTTTCTTTGGATGAGTTATCAAAACTAAGAAGTTTTGATAACTTCTCTCTTGAACACACAGGAGTGGCTACTCTTCTGACAGGGTATCAGCCTAAATGGCTACCATTAACCCTCCGTGGCAACTCCCCTAAAACCACAAATGAGCATGAAAGGAAGTATAAACATGTAACTGAAGGGAAACAGAAAACTTGCATATGAAGATGACTCAAATACAGCTTCTTCTTTATGTTGTTCAGAGCTTATTCATCTACTCATTTTATAATTAATCTTTTCAGCTAAATTGATTGAGCTGGTTTAACTAAGGGTATGTGTTGTGCTGTAGAGGAGATGAGTTTGGCTTAATGCTGCTGTCCATCTCTTTCCCTGGAGTTACCCTTGACTGCTTCTGTTGGATGCTCAGCTGTGAGCTCACTGTGTATTTAAACTGCAGGGTGGGGTCCATGGCTGCTTGGTTTGTAATGCTCTCTTGTGTGGAATATGAAGGGATAACACCATGGAAACTAGCAGCATTCTAAAGTAAGTTGTAGACCCCTTAAGTAATACTCACTTTATGGAGCCATTTTCAGAGTAGCTGTGTTATAAATAGATTTTATGTTGCAAGGTACAATAAGGGATGTGCATTAGCAGCAACTTAAAAAAACTTAGCTACATTCCAAGTAACAAGTAGCCACATTCTAGTAACACACAAAAGACAAGGAACAGACTCCTTGGATTAGCCCAAAGCTATTCATTCCCCTGTTACACCACAGCAGCTCTACCCAATGCTTTCTTCTGTGCATCTGTTCTACAATATGAATTTGGGGGTGTGGAATGGGGATTTAATGTGTAACAAAGGTTATCCTTCCAAGTCTTAGAAAGGATTTGGTACTGGCAGCACAACTGTATGTTAGCCATATTTAAATACAAGGTTTAGAATTACTATCAGACTGGAATAGTAAACCACGCTGGTTTTGCTTTTTTAATCCTATACTCATGATTGATGGCAGTTCTGCACATTCCCATTGAACTCTCACATGGAGAGTCCCTTTTCTGTGGGTGACGACTGTGAGCATGTATGGTGTTATATGTGGGACCTTGGAGGGATTTTATTATGATTTAAATGAGACTACAATAAAATATTCTACACAAATTAGACTGAGAAATATACAAGATATAGCATGGCCCACTACAATAAACATTAAGTTTGACATACAAGTTAATAGTGATTGCACTTTCCTGCTCCCTTGTTAGTTTTTCAAAGTGCTAGGATACTTCTGTCATAGCTGCTGCTTTTTCAGAGCTCAAATAGAATGTAAGCTATATAGACTCTAATCTCTGGCCACTTGTTTCAATAGTATCTTTTGTTAATGGGCACAGAGAGTAATTTTAAGTGATAAAGTGATCTTAATATCCTAGGTTCAGATTCTTACTGCATACCCTAGAGTTATATATAGGTAGTGTTCACTTTGAGGATTGCACTGAGGATGTTCAACCAGTTGCAAAATCATTTTCAGGCTCAAGAACATACAGTATTACAGCACTGGCCCATAAAAAATGTCTTTAGAAATAGAATATTTTAATTAAAATCTATTTTGGGTTGTGATTTTTTTTTCTGATGGCCTAACTAGGATATGCATAGAAAATTGAGGGGAAAAAATACTAGAGCTGTTTTCAGGTCTGCTTCTCTAGGTAGGAGCTGGTTAGTAGTTAATCTTGGCTGCATTAGAGCTAAAGCAGCTTAGATGTATGAAAATTCTGTGGCTAATGCTGCTTTTAATTGGTTCTTAAGGCACTCATTTGAGCTCAAGATGGCTTTATCTTTCTAACAAGTGCCCTCATTTAGAAATAGAGAATATTCCTATTGAGCAACATCCTTAGTGAATGAATACTGCCAGCAAAATAAATGCATCTTTAGCCTACATCTTGAATCAGACAGAGGCAGAATTTCATGAGAGAGCACCAATTCAGATACTAATTCACTAAAAACCATGGGAAGTAAAAAAAACCCCTTTTGATGGCTACTTACATCTGGGTAATAGTCCATGGTGGGCACCAGGCGCTCTATCAAGGCCTCCAGTGATCCAGAAACAAGGTTCCCATCCTGATAAACAGGGTCCACACATCTCTCTCCCATGTCTGGCTGCACTTGCCCACTACAACTGGAACCAAGCATGCTGGAAAATATTGGCGTCTGGGGCATAGTTTCCTGCAGAAGCAGCAAAGAAAGGGAGAGAGGGTTAAGCTTTCTTCCAGGATTGTCTTATGTGTGGGTTTTACACAGGCATACATTAAACACAATTACATATTTGACTGAAGGCAGCCTCAGCATTCAGGCTGAGTTCTGAATCCAAGCAGTCACACATCTGCAAGCTGGCTTTGGCATTTGAAATGCACTTTAAGCGATGTCTCTAAGGCTGTAGATGCATGAGCTGTAAGAATTTTCCTCACTGCACTTATTTCTTCCTTCTCTTCAGTTTTTCCCTGGTTCATTATGCATAAAACTAGGCAGAGATGAAAATACAGAATGCTTTCTGAATTTCCAAGATACTGAAGTGATGCCTTACTGAACAAACAAACAAATACTAAGCCTTAATGTTCCCATTTTTACTCGTTTTGAAGTCAGCTCTTTGGCCAAAATACTTCACTTGTGATGATAAATCCTTCACCACTTCTGTAGCTAGATGTAATCCAGGTCTCAGCACAAGTGCATCTTCTAAATGTAGATATCACTGAAAACAGCAGGGGATATCCTGCCTGATCAAAATTGCCTTTTTTTTTTTTAACATGTACATGAAACCAGGAATTGGCTGGAACTGTGACATATACTCTAATATACAAGTCTAATTTAAACAGTCTCTTTGGAGATCTTTGCTTAGGATACAAACCTGTTGTCGCAACACAAAAACCACAGGAAGGTTTAGGGTTTGCACCTCCCTTCCCTTGGCTACAGCTGTATCACTGTACTGCAGCCTCCGAGTAAACTGTAGGGGGTTTCTTGTTTCTTTTAAATTTGCTACAGCTTAAATCTATGCAGAAGGCTAAACAAAACATCCTGCTACTGCATGTAAAGGTTGAAAATGCTATTCAGCATCAAAACAGTTCCCCCTGGCTGCTGAAATAGTCAAGACTGTTTAGGAGATCAAGTGCAAAGAAGGCAGCGTTAACTCTTGAGCTGCTGTCTCACTGTCTATGAAAGAGACAAGATTTTGACGTACATGAAAAGCACTTATGTAGATGAAAAGGATTAGGCCATTAACGGTACCTTTAACCTGACAGCTGTTTCTAACTGTGCTTATCTCTTGCACTTAAGTCTTCTCCTGAGCAATTTTTTAATGCAAGGCACATTCTACCTCTCAAACTCTCCAAAGTCAATCATTCATGTTTACAACTGGAATACAGAACATTTTTCTCTTCTTAGGCACTGATAAATGCTAGGTGCATTGTGAGGAAAAAATACCATTATTAACTGAACTTGTTTATCAAAGTGACAGATTTACTTATGTGTGGAGCTGATAAGTAGAACTGTTTCGTGGCTTTACCGAAAGACCATTGCGTACATACGTGATAAGAGATATAAGGGAAATGTAATTCCCTATAAGTTAAATATAGTAGCTGTTTAATAGCAGCCAGGGAGACCACAATGAGGAACAGAGTTCAGTTTCAGAAGTTCAGGACGTGGAGTCCAATAAAATAAAAAATGCAGGAACCAATGTCATATTAAAAAGAATTGAAAATGACAGTTCTACACAAAAGTGCACTGAGGTTACTCAGTATTTTACAGATTTATCTGTTAGGCCCAAACTTTGCAGTACATAGCAATGAGAAACGGCTGAAGCTAACGGCTTGGCTATCTGTGCTATGTAACTCGCCAGTAATTTGCTTTTTTCCCTTTTAAGGCCCATAGCAATACAGCCCCAAGATGCTTCTCAGGACGGTCTAGCTGTGAAGAGCACTTCCGGCTAACAACGTGAAGTTGCACAGGGCTTTTAAGCGAAGCTAACCATCAAACAAGTCCCCCCTGAAACGCCGCTATAGCGGGAAACGTACCCCGCTTTTGCATCATGCCTTTTAAACTCCTTTAAGGCGTTCGTTGTTGCATCAGTTTGGTTTTTAAAGACCCCTCTGGGGCGCAGCCCGTACCGCTCCCGGGCTCTCCCAGCGGGGCTGCTGCCGCATCCCGCGGTGCCAGCCCGCTCCCGGGGCCGGCCGGCTGTCGCCGCGGGGAGCGCTCGGCCGCCGGGCACAGCCGGGGCGCGTTCCGCCGCCGCCACCTCGCGATCCCGGGGCGCTGCCGGCGCCGCCAGCCCCGCTGCTCGGGCGGGGAGCGCTGCGGCACGGCCCCGCGGCACCTGCCGCCCTCCCCGGACTCCGCCGGGAGCCGCTCTCTGGAGTCCTCCGCGCGGCGGGACCCGCCGGGGCGCTGGCTCCACCGCGCCAAACCCACCCGTGCTTTCCACGCTTACGGGGGCTCCCGCTCGGCGGCACCCCGGCGCTCCGTCCCCCCGGAGCGCGCAGGTGGCGGGCGGGCGGGCTGGCTGGCTGCGGCAGCGGCGGCCCCGGCGCGGCGCTTCCCCCCATCTCCCTGCGCGCGGCGCCCCCCCGGGGGCGCGGGCAGCGGCCCCGCGGCCCCCGCGGCTCCCGCGGCTCCCTCAGCCCCACGGCCGCGCTCCCGCCGCGCCTGACGTCACGGCGGCCGCCGCGCGCCGTGGGCTGAGCGGCGGCGGGGCCCGTTCAAACGGGGCCGCGCGGGGGGGCCGGGGCGCCCCGACTTCTGAGAACACTCGAGCGTTCTGCTCGCCTTTGGCTGCGGGGCTCGTTGTTCCCTCCCCCCACCCCCCTCTTGTTTGTTTGTTTATTTGTTTGTTTTTTCCCTTTTCTGTGTTTTTCCCCACAGAAACGCGTCCTCCAGCCACCAGCCCGCCCGTCTTTCCGCGCCCCCGGCACTGCGCGGGTCCCTGCGCGCTCCCCCCGCGTGTGCCGGGAGCGCTCCCGGGGCGCCCCGCCCGGCCAGAGCCGCGGGACGCGTTGTCCCGGAATCGCGGCCGCCCGGCCCTCCCCCGATAATTGCTTTTATTCTTCTCTCGGTCGGAGTTGTTTCTCTCTTCTAGTTACCTGAGCCACTCATCTGATAGCCCTGGGCTTGTCCCAGGCCGTAGGGCTGACGCGGGACCAGACCCTGTTGTGTCACACACGGGCACGGGTCCTGGCTAGAGTCTGATCTCCCACGGAAAGGCTCCGAAGTGCATCCAGCCGCCCCACAGAGTCCCTCACCTGTACCCAGGAGCAGCTGAGGGTTGCCATCTTTGCAGCCTTTTCCCACACAAGCAAGTCTTTCTCGTCCTGTTGTTCGTTTTACTTGAATTGGGATGGTTTAGTAGTTGCTACGTTGTGTCCAGTCATTAATGAAATTTATTTTTGTCATTAAAATTATTTATTTAATTGCTGTGTTTGAATATGTAGCAGAAGCCTTCACTGGTTTCCATGGCGATTAATGTAGGAAAAACCTTTTTGGGACTAGGTACGCCACTCTAGGTAGGTGGGCATGGCAAACGAATTTGGGCATAATCACGTCCTCAGGAGTGTAAAGAATAGATTCATGATTGCTCACAATTTGAGGACAAGCACTGTCATCCATCCTAAATGCACATTAATTTTAGAAGGATGTGTATCTACTCACCATCTTTACTGTTTGCTTACTAAATTCCTTCTTGGTTTCCAAATTCTAACAGTTCTGCTATAGACATTATTTTCCTTCTTCAAAGTGAGGTTTTTCTTCCAAACAGCTAGTAGAAAAGTCACGTTTTTTTCCCCCCTGCCAAGTCTGCTTTGCTGTTAGTCTCAATCCTGTCTCTTAGCTGTACTCCACAACCATTAGAGCGTGCAGCTGCTGTAGCAGATCAGATGCCTGTTTATGCTGAGGCTTTCCTCAGCTACAGCACCCATCTGTCTTGGACACTGAGTAAGTTCCAGGCAGCAGCCCTGGGTTGGAATCCAGTGAGTGGTGTCTGACCTGCTGCCCTGCCACGGAAGGACCTTACTAGGTAATGCCACAGGAGGGTGAGGGACAAGTTTTGTTAAGTCCTGCTCAAACATCTTTAAGTTCTTTATAAAACATTATCAAAAGCAGAAGGTAAGAATTTGTAGGCTATCACTGTATAACATGATAATATTTCTTTCTGAATGCTATGAATATCTTTCAATACCTCATCTAGTATTTACGGCTAAGAGCAACACCAGAAAGCCTGCAAATGAGCATGCAAGAAAAACAGGTATTGGATTTCATTCTGTTTCTGTGCTAATCTGTTTTCCCACCTTACTCAAACATTTGCTGAGACTTGTAGAAGAATATGCCCATTAATCTTAGCAAAACATACCTAGTTAATTGAGCTCTAGTCACAGATTCAATCTGTTGTAAAAACAGCCCCTGATCTTTTTGTTTGTTTGGGGTTTTGTTGGTTTTATTGACACCAGAAATTAGATCTGTCCTGTCACTGGAACTAAGAAATGTAGGAATTAAGAAACATTCCAATAGAATTAAGGTAAACTATGCTAGTTAGGCATGCTGTCTCTTCTCTGAGACATGTATCTATACTGTGGTATTTCTCCACTCAGTGGCCCAGCAGAGTCTGTTTAGACTTTTTTGTATGCATATCTAAAGGAGCATATGCGTGTGTATTTCTTGTTTGTATACATACCTAGGTACGTGTATACAAATGTTGGGGGGTGTGTTAGGATAAAAGTTCAGTGAAATGTCTTTTTTCCTTTCCTAGGATACATGATGCTTGGTTTTGGGGACACCATATTATGCAGCCTTGTTGGAAAGGTAGTTTTTCCAAATCTAAGGAGCTGAAGGCTTAAATCCAGCTTGTACAGCATGTAACAGATGAATCATGTTATCTTTTTATTTCATTTCCCCTTCTGTAAAGTGTGGATGGTGACCTTTAGCTATCTATATTCTGAGTGTTGAAATCTGTTGATACAGAAACTCTCTGAGGTCTAATTGTTTTTGTAGTTATGTAAGTTCTGTTCCTCAGCAAATTGCTTGCATTTTGAAGATGTTTCCATCAGGCACTGCCTCATGTTACTGCTGGGTGGACCCTAGAGCAGGTTTAATCAGGAGAGCCTGTACTGTAGCTTGCTTTTGAGGCAGCACTGCTGTGGTTCACTTGAGCTGGTCAGAGCAGCATCTTGCTGCAGAGTGAGTCAGCAGCAGCCACGCCGTGACTGTCTCAACCTTCAAGGTTGCTTCAGCCTCTCTCACCCTGGCTAACATCACCCATCACCACGTTCCATTATCTTATGATTAACGACCTGGATTGACACTTGCAGTATTTGAGTTCTATTCCTGCTTGTGCTGTGAACACTTGACTGACAAATTTTCTAATCCCACTGTGCCCTCTGTATTCGTCTGTGAGATGCTGATAAGGTATTTTCACACTGTTGCACTTACTTTGTATGTTTTTATATTTGGGAAGTAAGATTTTGCTTTACTGTGTTGGAATATAGTTTCCCAGTACAGTTACATCTTGTCTTCAGTGGAAAATTGCTGGTCAATAGCTTGGTAAAAACAAGGAATTTTAGCAAAGAAAAATGGGTGAAGGTGAAGGAGAGATCAGTTTGAGAGTAAAGATTATAAAGAGAGTCAGGGGAAGAAGGAACACGAATTTTTTCCACTTGTCTTGGATAACAGCATTTTGGAAACAACTTGTTCAAATGTGCCTGTGTTTATATTTAAAATTCAATTGTACTTCAGAAAAGTCAGTCATTACAAATGCCATTAATGCTGATCTGAAGCCATAAAGTCAATTATAAAGGGACTCTCCTAGAAATGCTGTCCTTGGAGCTTTCATTGTTAAGCTACTCAAGTCACTTGCTTCGTCACCTTCCACACAAGTCTGTTAATAATAAACATTTGGTTTCATTTAACAGAGTATGTCAACATGCTTTAAAGCCCCAGAATCTGCAATGAAGGAAGTAAAGAGGGACAAAGCCACAGAAACTGGCATTGAAAATGAACCTAATTGTGTATGGCACTGTTCATAGGGTTGATTAAATACCAACATGGGATCAGGTCTTCATCTGCCCATTCCCACCCTTTTATGCACACAGTGGGATGAATACAGCGCAGTGATTAGGTCTTTGAAGGTTAGGTTTATGCCTAGTTTTGTCTCTTACTTGGAGGGGCAGCCTGAACTGTTACCCAGAGCTCTCCAGGCCTTGCAAGTGGCCAGGGTAACGAGGGTGACTGTGTTTGCATGGTATGTTCTCTTCCACCCGTTCATTATACCCACAGAGCAGTAGAGAAACCCTGCTCTATGCCCACCACCTTTCCAGGCGCAGTTACAGCAGAGTGTTCTGCTTCTTACCATTGTGGAAGGCTTTAAGGCATACACAGCCTGATGCTGTCATTTGGAATTTGAAAAAGAATGCTGTATTAAAAATGTGCATTATGTTCATGGGTTTTATGGATTGATGGCCTTGGTTGTAGACTGAACCCTTTTATGTAGACTTGAGATAAGGAATTTGTCCAGGAAATGCCATTAAACTCCACAGCAATGGCCTTAGATAGGGCTTTTACATGGACATGTCTTAGTATGGACCATTTGTAACACTTTATAATTTAAGGAGTAGAATGTAGTTAGAGCTTCAAAGCCTCAGGTGATTGTCTTCAGGGAGCATTTAGGCTCTGATCTTATTCGTAGGGCTGCACAAGTGTTCAAGATTTCCTTGTTGTACACAAATTTTAAGATTTAAAAGCTGTTCTCAAACCACTTATAGATGAATCTTTGAAGGCTTCTAAAATTCAGAGATTCATGCTGCAGAATAACTTGATGGCACATTAATAACTTGGCAGCAGATGGGAGTGGGAGGAACAAATTTCAAATAGTGGTTCTGAACTGAGCAAAGCTTGATAAGCTTGAAACAAGGTTGAACATGCTAGCCAGCAGTCTGTGACCTTGCCTTTGTCTCCCTCCCTCTGACCTGGGGCATGAGGAATCTTTCCACACAATATTTTTGTCAGAGCCAATGGATATTGTAGTTTAAAAATGTCATTTTCCATTTTGAAAATGTTTTGCTGAAGAGGTTCTGACCAGCTTAGATAGCCAGCAATTTTAAGAGCAAACCAAGATGAAAATACAGGAGCATCTTAAGATGTGGTTTGTAGCTAAGTCTGTTTTTAGTTCTACCTGAAAGGGAAAACTGGTTCTGAAAATTCTGCTCTGTGTCTGTGGAGCAAACTGCATTTTCACTGGCATAAGTTCAGCTCTGTGATACCACTGAGAAGAACTCTTTGCTGGGCAGTGTGAAACAGATTTTTCCTTGATGCTCAGTATGGTAGTTCCCCCTTGGACTGAAAGGAAAGGTCTTCCCCAGGATTTAGAGAGGACATGGTGCTAATCCCCAGGTATTTTTGTGCCTCTGCCAAAATAACAGATTTAACATAACCTGACACGAGTTGCCTGTGATACTCGTGTGTGGCTGTTAATTAACAACTGAGATTTTAATGGTTATTTTGGCACTGCTGCCAAAAGAATTTCACTAGTAGTCTGATTCCTGGTCTTCATAGGTACTCTAGTCATAGAAACCTGTGGTTTTTAAAAATTTTCTTGCCTGCTGATTAAGATTTAAGGTACATTCAGCTGGGAAACAACTGGATCAATTAGCTTTGATTAAATGAAATACAAATATAAAGGGTTGATACTTCTGCTTTGTATCAAGGATGTAACGAGATCCCTTAAAGGAGTCTGAGAACCTCAGCTCATTTAAAGGCAGAGGAGAGTTAGGGAGCAAACTAAAGTAAAAGATCTCAAGAAAGATGTTGGCTGGGCCTTCTCTGCTTAAAAGAGCTGCTAAAACTTGTCACACATAAATGGCAATTTGTGTGTTTTCAGGAACTGATGCAGCCTTCTTTATATATTTTTTTTTTTTAAGAAAGGGCAGAAAAGGCACAAAAAATCTATTTAGCTGCTTTTAATGTTTGTGATTCAATCTGATTTTGACTCCAGAAAGAAATAACAGAGGCATGTTAATGTAATATGCACTCTTATGCACAATATTAGTTTTATCTCAGGCCTTTTTAAGTTGACTATTTAAAAACAACCAATATTCTATTTTATATTGGGCTCAAGTTTGGGTTCAAGATGAAGGAGTTCTGGACTTATCCTAGCTAGTGTGTCCTTTACTTGCATATTCATGCTTGCTGTGACACTAGCAATTCCAAGACTGTGCCACTGAGCAAAAAGAGAAAATCAATTATGCCAAGAAGGGAGCATGTACATACATCAGTAATTTGGTGCCCAGGGGAAGAAAAATCTGCATGTCTGCTGATGTCAATCTTCTCAATATGGTATTTTTGTAAATGCACGTGGGTTGCTATTTCTTTTAACTAGCTCAACAAAAAATAAGTTTATTTTCAGTGTTATAAGCTTCAGGGCATCACAATTAACAGATCAAAATTGCCAGTTTGATTAGTCAACCTTCTGTTTGCTTTAGCAGAAACTATGACAGTGACATTGTTAGCATTCCCACAGGTATTTTGGAAGATTCATTACCATCAGTTATGGGTTCCATTTCCTGCCCCCCCCCAATTTTCATTCTCTTCGGTTCTACAGATTTTATATTTCAGCTGATGGAGAGAAATTCTGGGCTGATGAGCTCATTTGCAGTAACTCACCAGCAGCTGTATTAGTTTAAAAGCATTTCTATTAAACATGTGATGTGTCTTGTCTTACCTGAATTACTGCAAGTAATTCAGTTCCCATGAAGGTCTATTGCTTGGACTCCTTTTGCTGACACCGCCAAAAAGCTCATCAGCAGGTTTTTTTGGGAGTTTTACAGTAGTCTCAAGTCATTTTGCAGGGCTCTTAACTGCTGTTGGTTTAATTCTAATTGTTTTATTTGGAATAGAATCAAGGTGGGATAGTCTTGACAATATCTTGAGGAAAACATACAGAGAAGTATTGTGAAAATAGTTAAATACGATATAATTTTAGCAAGAGGCTGCCACCAAATGAAGTATTCAAAATTAATTTTTAAGGAAGCCTTTTGATGACTAACAAGAGCTAGTGAACAAATGGATGAGCTCCCAAGTAGGAGTAGTTTTAACTGAGTTTTAAGTAGTTTTATCTATAAGCACTTTTCTATCATCTACAGTGACTTTTAGCATAGTTTGGGAAGGACTGACACTATCATATCACAAGCTGTGTATTGAACTGGTGCTGGTTAGTTCAGAACTGAGGTTATTGTTTCATATAAATGTATGTTTGTCCTTTTTTACATAGCCTAGGACACAGACTATTCAAGCATAAACTCTTGAATGTGAAACTCTAAAGTAGTATGGCTCTATGTGGTCAAATTTGCACTGGGTTAAGCTGAGGACTGATCTTCAAGTGAGCAAACTCCCTGCTGTAGATACATAAATGTTGAAAGTAAAAAATAAAAAAATTCAATTATCTACCTGTGTGTTAGGGATATTAACTGAACAATTACTTAATTTTCTGTTTTGCTAAAGCATCTTGACATGAATCAGTCACAAAATTCACATGACTGAGCTACTTTGGCCCAAACTTTTATGAAAGTATCTTTACAAGGACATAAATATAAGTGTACTACAAATAAAAGATTTACTGTCTTCCTGGAGCTTTTCTTTTCCCTGTGTTTTGTACAGGTCAAGCCACAATTCAAATAGCTGATGAAAAAACAATGTGCTCATTGAACCTGTTTGCTTTGTCATTTAGGGCTGACACTCACCTGAAAGCTGGATAAGTCATAGGATAACAAGCTTCAATAATTTCTAGTTGTAAATTCTTTTAGGGGCAGGGGGAACACTTATGTCAGGAGTACACTATTGAATTTTTCACCCTTTTCTCTGCCTTTTTCAAGTTCATTGTGCCAGAATTAAAAATCATTTAGGGAGGCTGTTTTATTATTTTATTTGAATTTTACAACTGATATCCTTCTGCCTTCTTACCAGAGGAAGAATCAAATGGTATAAAACAAATATGATGAATTCAAGAGCCACGTACGTTTTGATGAGTCTGGATTTCAACCCTACAGCTGCTGCTGTGGCATGAAACAGATGTTGTGTCAGCCAGCTTCAAAGGGGATTCCCTAGGCATGAGCATGTGGGAAACTTAAAACTGATCCTATTTCCCCAGGGGAAGCTTGTTCCTTCTGTTGCTCACTTGTGTTCCCCATTAGGCTCTGTTCTCGGATTTGCAAAAGCTGTGCAGACCATGGACACAGCCTGGTTAATTCAGGTTTAGAGACTTATTTTAAGGTTGGCTGTGGGTGAATTTCTCTGTTTTGATTTGTTTGTTTTGGGGGGTTGTTTGTTTGTTTTTGACTTTTTATTTTCATTTGTGCAGGGATGCCAAAGCTCCCTAAAGTCTACGGTGATGTTAGTAAAAGGCTATTTAGAATAGATCCCAGTAATCTCTGTAGAAATTGGAAAGTGCTGTAGTGGTTGATGCTATTTTCCCTGCATTTCCTACTTTTTTAACTCCCTTTTTTTCTCCAGAGCTAGACAAGGTAGAAACAAATTCAGGCTGTCAATATACCTGAGGAGCGAAGCTGTAGCTTCTATATATCATATATCTATATGCTGGGTTTGTGAAATGAAGAGCTATCTCTTAGACATGGCTGCAATAAATGTAATAAAGCGTTAAGTGGTGTTCAGAAATGTGATCTCCACTTGCCCAGGAAAATATAGTCAACTCTGTTATTTAGTTTTCTCTCTATAAAGTCTTGAAACAAACAGCACTCTACATGCAAAGTGTAAAATGTTATGTAAATCTCACATACACCCACATTGCATAAAAACTAAAATATGTAATAAATATTTCAATTATTTTGGATAACAAGAATGAAAACAATTTTAAAAAAATATTTAATTTCCCTGCCATCCTGTCCCTCCCTGGTGCTTCTGTGTAACCTGAACTGATAGTTGCCTACTGTTTGACTGATATTTGAGCTGGTAGTTTAAAAGTAAAGGCTTTCCATGTCTTGGCAGATTTCCTGGCCAGTCTATTCATAATTCCTTTAACTTTCCTAACTATACAAGATTTTTGGACAGGTACTACTGTCACACTTCTTTAAAATTTGCATACAT
The DNA here is from genome assembly GCF_049639895.1 of Pseudopodoces humilis. NCBI lineage: Eukaryota > Metazoa > Chordata > Aves > Passeriformes > Paridae > Pseudopodoces > Pseudopodoces humilis. Next base: position 11,609,344 of record NC_142208.1, on the reverse strand, counting down.
GAAAAAAGCTTCAAAGTGCCTTGTCCCCAAATGAAGCTGCATAAGCATAATGACTTAAAAGTGTTGCAGTACTGATTGTTAATTTGGGAATGTTCACTGAAAATCAGATTGTTTTTCTTGTGTAGGAGACTAGTTCCCAATGAGTATTTTATAATTTCCTCTTTTCTCACTCATGGCTCCCACAGAATACGTGCATGGCAAAGACGAGCTAGGAATCCTAAACTTACAAGACATCCCACTGGCAGTTGGTTCAGACCTAATAATACTGAAGTAAAAAATACAGCTTGTTTCACATGAAGTGTTGCAAATGCATTAAGTTATTTTAACAGTTATCTTTGCAAATTCTTTAATAAAATCTAGCCCAGTTTCAATTAGGGAGATCTAAAATGCTCTATTGTGTGTTTTTAGCATGAATGTTTTGTAGATTTGCATATCACAACCATTTTCTACCTAAGATACTATATTCTATCATTTTATGTTGTTCTAAGAATAATTAGGACCATAATATAAAGCATTATAGACAAAATTCTCCCATGATTACCCACCAGCCTGCATCCAATCCCTCTCATAAGAAGGCTGAGGAATTTCATATCACATTATACTTTGTGCAGAACCAGTCCAGAAAAGGGGGTGTATCACATTGTAACTACTGCCACGTTCCTTATTGGATCTGCTTTTTTCCTTTGGTATAAAAATTTGGTGATGCTGGAGAAATTTGAGGCTGGACAGGCACTCAGGTGTTGGCATTTTAAACACCTGTGGTTATGAGTTGAACACAGTCTTGCTGCTTGCCCTTGGTAGCTGAAGTTAAACACCTCCCCCCTCTCACACCTACGTCTATTGAAATAAAGAAGGGTTTGTTCAAGTGGAGCAGTTGCTTCTGGAAATGGAATTGTAATTTTAAGGCAAAAGATGACAAGCATTGAATATGTTTTTTTGGTAGCTATTTTCTAAAGTAAATGGAAGTCTTGAATGGCCCTAGCATTGCATGATACATAACAATTCATATTAGCTAGTAAATTAACTTTTGTAATGGATGTTCTGTGAATTTCTTGAAATGGCTGTTTTATGTTTTGCAGTTCCCAGTGAGTCTATTGAGTGAAATAATTATTTTTGTTGTTGATAAAGCTTGTTTACTGCTATTAAAAATCTAGAGAACATTGATTGTTTTATGTAATCACTTCATTTTTATGGTTTGCAAAATACTGGCAGACTTAAACTGAGGCTGGTGAAGGAAGGCAACAGAGGATTTCAACAAGGGCTTCTGTAAATAACCATACAGAAACCGGGACACAAACCATAAAAGATCATCTCTGGCCTGCTGTCTGCTACCCTTGTCAAAACTGTGAATAACAAGGCACTGAGCCTGAGTGCCAACCACTGCCTAACTTGGCACTGCCCACACTTACACAGAACTCTGGGAACAGCAAAGTGAGTCAAGAAAAGCAGGTCTCTGCTAAGAGTGCAAAAGCCAAAGGAGTAGCCATATTTATCTCCTCATTCCTACTATCTGCACTATCATGATGGTCATGTGAGCTCCAGTCTTCACAGAATCCACAAAATAAAGGAGAATTACAGATGTATAAGGCAACAGTGGAATGCTCATACCACATCTTTTTCTGTAATGTGGCATAGACATCCAAGGAAAAATAGCTTATCCAACTATGGAAGTATTACTACTTGGAAGATTTTTATTCTTTAATTAAAATGCTAGATTGTCAGGAAAATTTCCCAATGAATGGAAATAGCCTGCTTAGGCACCCTTTGATCTGAGCTGGTGTTTATCTCCTTGTTGGCTGATGAAACTTTCAAGATTCATGTTTTGACTGGGTATTGACTCCTAGGGTGCTATGGCAAATGACAAGACTTTTGGCATGGTTATTTCTTTAAAAAAAAGCCCCTAAATAAAATAAATCATAACTCTAGCTTCTAATTTTATCCTGAAAACATCAGAATTGCATTTGAAAACAATTTATAATCTGTCACAAAAGCCTGCTTTGACATGTATTTTGTTAATTGAACTACTGAGGATGTGCAATTCCAGTGTGTCTGTTTAAGGAAGCAGTGTGGCTTACCTGGTTCACGTATTCACAGCTAAGCTAAACTCTCATCTTTATTCTGTGCAGCATTGCCATTTCTACTAAAACCTAATCCATTATTCATAACTGCTTCTAATTTTGGCCTAACTTTGAACTGGAGATAATTGGAATGTCTCCAATTGTCTCGTATGTTCATACATCAAAGAGCATCAATTCAGAAGTTAGCATTGTTCTTGTGGTATATGTATGTGCATGTTTTAAAGAGTGAGGAAATATTGTTTGGTTAGTGATATTGGGATATTCCAATTTTTTCTTTCAAAATAAATGGTAATAACTTTTTAATCTTAGGGAAGGGGTGCCATAGGTTATCATGTCCAGATCCTGCAGATCTGCAGATCCTGGCTATTAGTATAAAACTTGTTAGAGGCAACAGAGCTCATCTAAGTGACCCAGGTAAAAGTTGATGTTCAGTGTTAATCCCTCCTTTCCCTCTGGTGTTGCTCATGATCACAAGTCCCTATTTTCATTACTAAGCAAAATGATCTTATCTTTTTTATTATTACTATTTTTCCTTATTTTTCCTTCCTCTATATTGTATTTATACACTTGGTTCAAAGTGATGCTGCATATATTTTGTGTTTTAAATGCAGAGAAAAATTACCTTACCAAGAGCAAAAATTTAAAGATTTTGCTATTTTTTAATTTTTTTTTCTAAACTCTGGATATGCTGTCTCTGTAAAAGTGACCACTAATAGTCTACACACCTAGGAGCTCCACTGAATCAAGCACAGCACTCCAAATGTTGCAGCACGGAAGTTACATCCCAGGTTGATACACATAGGAAATACTTAGATTTATCTTGAAATTGCCTGTTCAGTTTCCTGCCAAGATCTCTGCTCAGTTTAAAAGATAACCAAAGTTTCTACAGATCAGAAGCAGTTGATATCTCTTCACTGGCAACAGATAAAACCTAGCAAAACACAGTTTGTTCAGTGCATTTTTGTCTGTCTTTTTCTCCTCATGAAAAAGTAACCTTTGTTAGCAGCAGTTAGCTGTCAATACAGTCCTCAAACCTCAGCTAAGTAATCTGCTCACTTTTCTGGTTGCTTTGAGGAGCATTCCTGTGCAGCTATGGCAAATGTTCCAGCATAATTTTTCATATCCTTTTAGTGATAATTTGTGCTCAGTTTTCAGCTGCAAGGGACTAGAAGAACATTTCAAGCCCACACAAAGTCTGACGAGAGCTCGTGACTGTCTACAGTTTGGAACAGCAGGCTTCATGTTCCCTGTTGCAGCAGGGAAGATGGTCAGGATTTGGTTTACTTCTGGTTTCTTTCTTAAAATGCAGCTGATATCCACCAGGGAAAAAAAAATATATTTAAAACCAGCAATTTAATTTTTTTTTAGTTCCATGCCAGCAGAATAAATAATTTGGTAAGATTATGAGAAAATAAGAGGGTAAGGGTGGACTGAAGATGCAGTTTACTTCTTAACATGTTGGTGAATAATAAGGAGAGAAAAATCAGCCCAGGAAGAGCATCACTCACCTTGTAAGATTTTAACCTTTCCCCAGAGGCCTGTCCTGCAAATCCCTTGAAGTCCCATGTTCAGCTACCAGTGTTTTTTGCTACCCATCCTTTCCTTCCCCTCCTCCAGCCACCTTCTTGCCCCTTCCCCCCACTTCCTATGAAAAGGAAAGCTACTGAGAGCTCATAAGCAACAGACTCATGCTTTCAATCAAAGGAGAGAGCTGAATAGCCTTCCACTCCGAGCAAGTCCAGCGGATCTGCAGTCAGGGCCCCTTCATTAATGAGAAAGGAATCTGTTCACCTTCTGAAATCTTTCAGCACTCCCTCAAGCTGCCTGAACCACAAAACTTGCATTTCCCATAAACTTCCCCACTGTGACCACAGCTCCATTTCTCTCGTTCTCTCCTCCATCTCTTGGGAACTAAATATGCAAAGGTAATTTGCCTGCTTTTCCTGGGTCCATGGTCTTTCATTGCTCATTAGGAGATGCCATTTCAAATTAATTTCTTTCCCTGGCCCCTAAACCATTGGTTTCAGTGAAAAAAAAATAGGCTTAGAATTATATGCAAGAAAACATTACGTTTGCATCAGGCTTGCCAGACATCTGTGCAGTGCAGGTCCAAACACTGGTTTTGTTTCTAGGTTCAGTGGTTTCCACTGGCAGCTTTTTCACTCAAACGTCTTGTTTCAGTTCATACCAGTTGAGTTTTGTCTTGAGTTTATAGGGGTTGCAACAAACCCTTCAAATTCAAATGCAGAACTCAACTGAAACAGCTGCTGTCCTTTCTTTTGGTCCAAACTACATTACCACCTAAGATGCTAAAATCATCCTTATCTCCTGAAACTTACTTCAGGTTTGGTGAAAACCTCATAAACCTAGCATGGTTCCTGCTTGGTTTGGGAATGTTTTATTAGCTCATTTATTAGCTAATTAAACTAATTCTATATCATGAATATGAGTATGTACCACATCAGGAATTACATAATTTCATATGGCGTCAGAAATAGAGAGGCATTCTTAGTCATTATTAAATTTATTTTTTTTTTGCTGTGTCTGTATCTATGCTGTCCATAATGTGAAAGGAATAGTTACTGTCAATGAGGGAATAAAGGAGAATAAAGCAGTGGGGAAAGATGTCATACATGGTTTCTGTGAGAGGCACAGGGCAAGTACCCAATTGTTGTTCTGTGGATGGTCTTAATACTTTGGTCTGGGGAAAAATGTGTTGGTAGCACTCCTGCTATGACCACATAGGTAAATATAAATGACTTTTCTTGTTACAGACATGGGAGAAGATGCATTGTACAGAGGAATATGAATTAAAAAGGAATGGGAGTTGGTAAGAAATGGTTGTTTTTATAGATGCAGTGTCAATGAGCATTGGTTTAGGTTTTGATAGTGCCTTTGACATGAGGTAGTTTCAGTTCTCATTCTTATTTGGAAACAGTTATGCTCAAAATTCAGACCAAATACCCAAATTCTTTTGGTCTTTAGATCCATTCCACTTCAAGAGTTGTAATTTTCTATTAATGCATAACTGATAGTGAATATTTTTCTGTTAATCTCCCTGGTGGAACCATGTAGTACGACTTTTTCTACTAAAAAAGAGAAAGTAGATTGTTGAGTTCTGTTTGCTATTTTATGTTGATGTTGCAGCTTGAGGATATAGTGACTGACTGAATCTGAAAATCTGAGTGAAAAGTACATAGAATTCTTGAATAAAAAGAGATCTCTTGTCAAAACAAGCCCTGTGTGATAAAGATTTCCACGGCAGAAAAGAACGAGGAGAGAATGTACAACTGGAATGCTATCTATGGGATGTTAATTGCTGTGGGTGCTGAATGCTTTCTAATTTAAACAGATATTGTAACTACTCAGAACCAGGGTATGAAATGCTGGCAGTAGCTTTTTCTGCCTGACAATCATGTAAAAGAATATTTTTTGATTGGAATTAGAGACGTAGCTCTAAGGTTATAGGCACAACCAACTTATGTTTCTCTCTGCTCCCCTTCCACTTGGTTCTTGGGCTTTTTTTATGCCTGTAGTAACTTAATTGAAAATAATTGGGTCAGAACACAGGGACCAGAGTATCAGGAGCAGCAGTGCTGTAGCAGTGAGTTAAGCTCCTGAAGCATCCAAAGGCCATCATTGCAGCAAGCGGCTGTGAAATGTGCCAAACAGTGTCAGCTTGTTGTGACTCAGCCAGTGGCACAAGATCAGAAGAGCAGCTGTTCCTGGGGCCAGCGGTGAATGTCCTCAAGGCTCTGTGTTTGTGCTCCTGCCTGTGCCTGCTTTTCCAGCTGTTTGGTGGCAGTGCTTGCTGGCAGGCTCCTGAGCAGCCTACGCACTAGAGGGGAAGAGTTTTCTGCTGCTCTCCAGGCTTGGCTTTACAGCAGCAGGTTTTTCTGTCCTTGCCATCATCTCCAGGCAGAGAAGGCTGCCGGGGTGCACCGTGCTCGGGCTGTGCCCCTGAGTGCTCTGTGACCCAGCCCCAGGGTGGCCTCTGGCCCCAGCGCTGCCCAGATGGCTCCGCCACCTCACAGTCCTGCTTGCTACCCTCTGCCCTTTGGAAAATTCAGAAATCAAAGCTTTAAAGCACAAGACTTCTCCTCTCTCATTGCTTGGTACTAGCACTGCTTTGAAACATAGCCAGTATCCCCCTGTACTTCAAAGAGGCCCTGGAGGCTCTGCCTGTCCCGAGGGATTGTGTGTGTGTTCCTGAGCTTCAGGAGGGCCTTGGGCCCTGCTGTGCCAGAGCCAGGCAGAGAGGGGCTCCCGGCTGCGGTCCAGGCTCTCGGTGAAGAACCTGGGGAAGCAGAGGTGGAAGCAGCTGTCCTGGCTGTGCTCTTGGTGAGCTCAGGGCTGCAAGGAGAGCCTGCCTAGCCCCGACCTTTCACTTGCTGCTTCCTCACCAAGCACCATCTGAACATTTCACTTCCATTTTGCAGCGTTGCTTGGCCTCACCCCTCTGGAAACACAGGGATTGTTTGAGTCCCCATGAGCAACGACCTGCTTTTTTCAGGATTCTTCCAGTTAGGAAGGCTAGAAAGAACAAAACTCCTAGGCACAGCTGAAGCTCCTTGCAGTGATTAAAACTTGTGCGTTGCAGTACCAGCAAATGGCATGAGACATTTCAAGGACTGCTTGATCCTGAAATGTTCCCTGCAGATGTGCCCAGAAGAAGTTTATTTAAAACTTGTGTTCCTATTTCAGTTTTCTGAGAGGAGCATTCAGGCTCTATTAAATTCTGCCCGATAGAAAATAAACTAAGTTTTAGTGTCATCTACTTTCTGTATTCTTAGGATTTTAGAATTGATTAAAGACTTCTTTACTGTTACAGGGCCTGCTCTGAATTTTTCAGGTAGGCAAAGACGTGATCCTTTGAATTATTTAAGTCTGTGCTGGAACAATTACCTGTTTACTCTTCTGTTGCTACTAAATTTCAGAAAAGTCTAAGAAGTGTAGAAATTATCTCTGTTTATTCCTACAAAACATCTCTGCAAGTCCCACTCTTGCCCCACAGGAAGGACCACCCTTAAACCAGTTTAAAATTTGGGGCTGTAAGCCCAGAGCCTTCCATTTTGTTACTGCCGAGGTTAATGAGTCAAGGGTCATGGCATTAATCAGTGACTGTGGTGCAGAACAGAGCTGCAAAACTTGTGGTGAAATTTGAGCTGGCTGTCATGGGAACAGAGTGGGGAGGGCAACATTTGGGAAGAGGCAGCCCTACCCTGGCCAGGGGCAGAGCCCGGTAAGGGCACCTCTGCCTGGAGCACTGGTTTAGTGCTCATTACATCTGTGCATGCTGCACTTCATCTTAATTTATGGATCTTCCTCGATTCTTTTACAAGTCTGCTAGAGTCTGTTCCCTAAAATTAATGTCAGTCATCACATGCCTGATTATTGTTCTGAGTGGTGAGAAAGTACCAAAGACTAAGGGCAAACTCCACAACATCTGAAGTTTCTGAGATGTTATCTCAGTCCACTGGTGACTGATGCCCTAAATTCTTCTTTACTCAGGTCACAAGCTTTCTTTAGCACCAACAACCCTTAAAGAAAGGAGCTGTGAGCAGTGTGTACAGCTTTTACAGTACAGTTCTGAGTCATGTGAGCAGAAGTAATGCCTGTCAATTTATTATTATTAATTACAAGAGAGGACTATTTCATGCAGCTTCTCCCTTTCTTTCATGTAGTCAGCCTGACTTCTTCATTTTTATTGTTTAATTTGTGATCAAAACAGGAAGATGCTGCTTTTAAGAAATCCATCTAAATTAACAGATTGTTATTTCTTTCTTTAGAATACACAAATCAAATTTCATGGTCTCATTCAAGGCAGAGAATCTTTTCTCCTGGGTACCACCAGTCTACAGGGAAAGTCATTGCACTTTAATATAATTCCTGAAACATTAATTACAGGGACTATAGTTTTGCAAGAGGTGAAGTTTCAGTTGTTTACAGTCTGTTAAACTATTTATGTACTGTGTGTTCTCACTCCTCCCTTAAGACCTTCAAAAATGAAAAATATAAAGGGATAGGAGTTCCTTTTCTCATTTAAGTATGCAAACATGGTTTTCAGAGTTTTGGGGTTTTTTTTATCCTGTGGCAAAAGCAAGGTCAGAAGATAATATAAAATAATGAGTCTAAACTAGGTTCTGGTTATAATTTGAAAACATTCAGTACTGCTGTTGGGTTTTAGTTCTAAAATACTTATGGATACCCCATGGCACAAGGCAGGGAAACCTGGCAATTGCTTTATTTTGTCCCCAGTCTCTGCCCATAGACCTGGGCACCATGCAGAGGTAACAGGATCTGGTCATACCCCACCTCAGCTTAGTGTGTTTCCTGCAGCTTTGCTATCTTAACTTGCCCATCTACTCCAAGTAGTGCAGCATTATTCTCCTCATCTCAAGTGGTTATCAAATGTTAGACAGATGTTGTCCAGCTCTATGTCTGCAGACACCAGCAGGTGAGATAATGCCTACCCACCTCAGTGTAGTAGGGCTATTCTAGTTTACTTTCAAACATCTAATTTGGCTAAAGGAGTTGCATGGATTACTTAGATTTACAGTACCAGTTTTGGGATTCAGTTTCTCTGTCTTGTAAGGAAGGCTATTACTTGAAAAAAAAAATGCAACACACATTTCTGTTGCATTGGTTGCAAAAGCAGTAATGGGATGTCTACTGCTCATGATAAACATGTACAGTACCTAAAAACAAATTAAATTTTGGCCAGACTATTTCTAGATGGTATTTTCCTAACTTCTTGCCTTTTGGTGGATAAATAGCATTGCTTTTGCGGATTATATTTATTTCAAAACCTGTTTCTCATTAAAAAAATAAATTAAAACATATCAGAAAAATCAGACTTTTTTTCAGTCTCCTATTTTTCACTGTTAGTTTCCCAAATTATTTCCTTCCTCAAGGGATTTAAATATGTGAACTTCTAAATACAGAGATAGGCAGTTTCTCTCCTTCTGTTTCTTTTCTTTTTAAGGGATTTATTTTTTCTTAGTGCCTATAAGGCTGGAACCCTGGAGATTTGAAGCCTCTTTCATCCTCCAAAATGTCAGCAATTTCAAAGAAGTGGGTTCCCGTACACTTCTTTTGACATGCTATGTAATACTTTTCAAACTTGGCTTGGAAGCTCTTTCTCTGCAGGTGAGGGGCAGTATGGGCAGAGGACACATTTATACCTTAGACTCTGGCTGAAACTATCACCAGAGAGAAGAAAGCAAGCAAGCTGTGCATAGCCCAAATGATTGACAAAAATTTTGCATCTTCACCCTCTTCCTTCTGAAGTTTGCAAAGCATCAAACTCATACAGCTGAGAGCCAGCTTTAGGATGTCTTGGCTTTCTGTTCCTCTGGTGGGAAGACACATTAGAAACCATCAAACAAAACCAGCGGTGTCAAGTCCCTTTCTGTCACAGTCTGTGATCTGCACAGAGCAAGAACTCTCAGTCTTCAGCTAAAGTTTCTTCTTTCTGGGTTGCAAAGTACCAGGCGGCAGATCTGGGGATTTGCTTAGGCTCATGTGCAGGACTCCATCTCATCTCTTTGGTTAGACCAGAAGCTGATGGGGAGTGAAAGGAAGAGGGGAATGGAAACAAAATCCTCTTCCTGGAAACCAAAGCCAGCAGTGGTACTGAAGAGGCCAGCAATTGATAGGAGAGGAATGTAATTACTGCTGCCAAAGACAGCTGGGCCACATATTGGATTAGCACGGAGAAGGGATCAAAGCAGGAGGGTGCACATACCTGCTGGAGCAGCAGCAGGAGGGGTGGATGAGCTGGGAAAGTAGTGCATGTAAGGAGGGAATGCAGAAAAGAGAGTGAAGAAGTAGGAACACAGAAGTGAGACAAGGTCTATTTGACACTAAAGCGATTTAAAACTTCTGAAAAGTTATTTTCTCCACACACACATGTACTGCATTTTACTTCCTTTGAGGAAAGAAAGGCTTTTCCCATGTTAATATGAATGAAGAGTTTCAATGCAAATGTCTGCTTAGATTTCTGTCATGTGCTTTGGGCAAAAATAAATGGCTGTGGGGTTTTGTAAACAAAAATATATGTTTATTTTTTTAAGTTATATTATGTTATATATAGTTATATTATTTAGTTATATTATGGTGTTGAGGAATGATTACTTTTTCCTTTTGGTTTGTGCTCAGGATTTCATTATTTTATAATGTGTGAAGAGTACAGCTGTCATACCACTTGGTTAATGGCTTAAGCAAGGGCATAAGTGTAACTTAATTAGAGGATATTGTTTGATAATGCAGGAAGGGATCTTGTGAACATTTTTATTTGGGAGATGAACTGAGCTCTTCCAAAGCAAAAAAACCTTCTAGTTCTGGCTGAAACCTCCTCCCACAATTTTTAGACCTTAAAGAATAAAAAAAATTGATCTGCTATTCCTGGGCAATCCTCAGAATATTGTTTTTTCTTTTGCATCCTCAAGGTGCAAACCACAGTTTTTTGATGTAAATGCTATTATTACATCTTAATTGAAGTCTGCACAGTAATAACCTACAGGTAAGATTTTGCAGTGCGTAAAGATATATTGTGTTAATTTATTTGGACTTGGAGTAATATTTATGGGTATAGATAGATTAATCTCATTCAATTTAAGTATCCTAGAGTGTATTTAAAACAATTTTATTTAAAATAAATCCATAATAAAGTATTGTTCTTTCTCTGAGCACGCTCAATTTTTAAAGTCTTTTTTAATGGAAATGCTAATTGTTAATTGCTTGTCAAATCTGTCAGTAATACACAATAAATTTCTATTATAAAAATATCTGGGATTATATTAAGAGAAACACTTAATTTTTTTTCTGAGTGAAAAAAAGAATGACTAGTTTAAGAACAGGGTGAGAGGATTTCTAGAACTTAAAGGAATCTTAGCAATTGTGAAAAGGATCAAAGCAGCAACCTGGAATATGTATTTTCATATATATGTTTAAGAAATAACATTTTATATAGAAGAAAGTATTGGATGTCTTTTCTTTTCTTTTGATATGTTTTTTTCTACTCCCATGGAAATAAAACAGGCATCTACATGCAGTGTCCTGACATGCTAAACTGGAAAGAAATACACAGTTCTTGTTCTGCTTCATGTTGCTTTATCCTTCAAAGCACACAAAAATCAAATTTGGATGCTCTTGTTTCATGAGACCCTGAGGTTTCCAGATTATCACAGTGTGTCATTTTCTGCCAGGGGTGTTACTGAGAGGGACAGATGTGCCACAGCTTCCCTACTACAAATAGGAGTGTTTATTTTACTTATTGGGATACTAATTGCTTAATTGTCCTGTTTTGCAAAGCTGTGTGAAGATAAGGAGAAGAAGGGATCACTTAGAAAAATTCAAACCACAGGTTTGGTGTTGTCAGAGGGAGTGGGTGTTACATGTGGGAGGTAAAGTTTTAGGTAAAAGGAGTGACATTTACTGAACTTATTGCTCAGGCTCCTTGTAGTTCAGCTGTGCCTACTGATGGTATTTGTAAAGCAGCCTACATGTGAAAAAAGAAAAACTGACCTAGTACTGCAAAAGGTGAAAAAGAAAATTAGAAATCTCCAAGTTTCATTCTGTCTAAATCTGAAAATATGTTTGGCAATTCAGAGTAGTCCTTTTTTTCCTTTGGAACTATCAAATCTGTCACTGGCAAAGCCTGTATCAACACAGAGCATGTATTATACTAGAGGCATTTCATGTCAATAAGTAAAGCCTGTTGAAAACATAAGAACAGGTGTAGGGGTCTTTAGCTATTAACTGCTACGATTAGGTGGATGCCATATGGCTCAGCTGTGCAGTTCTCTGAACTGAATCTTCAGCTGTCCTGCATGAATGAAACATCTAAAACTAAACATGCCACGGGAGACAATTAATACAAGGTTTGCAGCCCAGACAGCAAACCCAACTGCACTTTATTTACTCTTTAAAGTTTTGATAGGGAAAATTAGCTAGGCAGCACTTTGACCATGTTGTTATTTACTCCAGTGAAAGAAATTAAAATCTTTGGTAGGTTATTTTCATGCCATTAAGCTCCTGAAGTCTGACTACCATGAAGGAGATAATGTAATATGTAGTTGTCAAGTTTGGGATTAATGTATTAGGATGCATAGTTAGTAAAAATCAGTACTTGTCACATCTGGGTGAGTCCCATGAGCTTTAGCCATCTCTATTGTTCCAGTCATTTTCAATTCTGTTTCCTACTCTGCCAAATTTCCCAGGAGATGTGATGGGTCAGTAGCAGGCCAAAGATGGGCTTCAGACCTAATCTAATCAATATTGTGACAAAGATAATGAAAGAAGATGTGTCACCTTGGAATCCCAGTAGGTTTTATCAGCTTTGCCCCAATGGGATGTGACAGTGAGGCTGATCTGTGTCTCCTTAGGACAGGACAGAAGTTGTGCCAGGGCTGGTGCAAGGATGGCTGCGTGACAAAGTGTAATCTAAGCCCGTGACCATTGCAGCTAAAGGCTGAAACTGGAGGTTCTTACAAGTTAAAGCATTAAATAGCTATTTCAATAACTTTAATTTCAAATGAGCCATTGAGGCATTCATTATATTTTCAGTTCCTCTAATATATCATCTGTGTTAAGAAACAGTAACTTGTTCTGTTTCAGTGGGAATGTTCTGAAGTTGTTTTCACAAATTAGAAGGCAGTAGTCACTGTCTTTATATGTATTCCAAGCAAAGCACTTTCACTCCAGTTCTCTGTAATGGTATTTTATTTTATTTTAATTGCTCCTTTTTGCAGTCACATACATTAATATAATTTGTACCCCAGTGTGTGGCTTTTGCATGAGGCTAAAGTCAATGATTACTTTTTCCTGGGATTTCCTCCCTTAGCACTTCCTTACCCTTAGTAAGTAATTCGGTAGACTTCACTGATGCATTCTGGTGTGCAATCTCAAATTTTTGTGTTGTAGTTTCGGAACAGCAGCTTTGCTAAAAATTTTTTTTTTGGTAATTCCATTTTCTGTGATTGGCATACATATTACCAAAACCAACAATTTTCTACCCTTAATTCTTGTGATTCCTCTTTCTCTGCCCAGCTAGGTTCAACTACTCCCCTCATCTGTTGCCTTTATGCCTTCTCCGTTCTTAAGTGTTGGCCCCATACTGTGATGCTCTCTCTAAAAAGTTATTCTCAAAGCATTGACTTTCTTTGTCTCTTTAACTTTCTCCCTCAAGATGAATGGCAATTACTGTCAAAATGTTCTCATGCATAGAAATCCTGTGACATGTAGATCTCTTGAATATCTGGAAAGCTGCAGAGATATTACCAAAGAAACTATCAGTGTTGGACAGAAGTTCTTGAATATTATTCCGCCTCATTGGGGAACTAATCTTTAAAGTTTCTTGTGAAAATTTACCAATTTCTTCTCTATACATATGATTTTTTAATATGAGAACACATGTTTTGTCCTGTAATGTAAGACGAAGTTGTTTCTCAATTTAATTTTCAATTATTCAAGCTTTCTATATGAGGATTTCCATAAATTGCCCTGATATGTAAATAGTGGAGTGAAGCTGCCTTATATTTTTTGCTAATCCTGCAATTACATTCTGTAGAGCCTTTTTACTTTCCTTAATATGAAACTAAACCCTCCTCTCACCTACTCCTTTACATAACCAATGCACTAAGAATTATGGACATGACAGCTAAATCCAACTTTTAAATCCCAGGCACAGTAGCTGTGTGCTGCTGCTGCTGCTCAGTGTTTCTTTCAAATAAGCTGTACACAGCGCAATATCTTATTAGTTAATTTGAAAATCGTATCTCAAGGGATTGCACGACTTATGTGCATCAGGTCCCTACCAATCCACTTAAAGCTTAAATGTACCAGAGAAACTTAGCCCAGAATTGGATCTTATTTGTTGCAGCAGAAACCTTTATTTCCCTGTAAAGTACCATGATAGTATTTTTGATGTAGCAGAAGTTAAAATGAAAACATCCCTCTGCAATTTTTTGAAAATAAAACCTATTTTTTTGATCTTATGGAAAATATTGCATAAGGTAACAGAAGGTGCATGTTGCAATTCAAACCCACTGTTACTCTTGAAATTTCAGCATTGCTGCTAAACTTGGAGAAAGAGGGACCAAGAGAAATCTGGGAAAGAGTACCCATCTTTGCTGCAAATATGAAACTTGATTACTGATGTTCTGGAAAGCATCACCTGAGTTTGGGGTGGGTTGACTCCAAAAGACAAATTCAAACATCCCTGCAAGAGAACTTTGATTCTGTGTTTATGATGCAGTGTCCTGCATCATTTTAAACCAGCCTACACAATACTGAAACCATCTCACTTGGCGAATATTCATTCAAAGCTGTGTTTCTGCCTCTTCTGTTACTCCCCTCCAGAGAAACAAAAAGTTCACAAACCGCAGTAACACGAAATATTAACCTTTTCCCTTTTCTCCACACCACGACTACATAAAGCTACCACCAGGTAATCTTCCTTCTGGGTGATATCACCTCATTACAAGTGACCTAATCGTGACCTAAGCACAGAATATCAGTGAATTTATAACCCACATCACAATTTTAAACGCGCTTTCTCCGTAGCATAACATTAAATCCCCGCTCCACGCGCGGCTGAACTCTCCCATACCCAGCACAGTTCTGTCCCTGCTGTTTTCCTGGAGCTGTGCGTGGCTCCAGCAGGACGTGGAGCGGACAGAAGAGCCCTCAGCACTGCTCGGACTTACCCGGCTCTGCAGGACCATGTTCCCTGGCAGCTGGGGGAGCCCGGAGCCTGGCCCGGTGCTGCCGCCGGAGCCCAGCGCTGCCGCGCCGCTCCTCCGGCCGCGCTCCGGGACAGCGTGCGGGGAGCGAGGGCAGCCCCGGCTTCCCCTGACATTTATAGCCAGAAAAACCGAAAGTGCTGCACGAGGGGAAATTCTGAGTCTCAGCCCTCCGTTACGTAGGTGTCATGTGCTGGGCACTGACTGGGAACTTCCATCCCTGCCTTCCTCCAGGCGCAGTGAAAGCAGGGCTGCCCCGCTCTTCCCTCTGCCTTTGGGGTTAGAGGAATTCACTTGCCACTTAAGACCTGTGCACAGATGTTGTGCAGGAAAGGAAGCAGATCTTGGACGTTTCTAACAGGCTGGTTTCTCACATAATTGCTTCCAAAATTACTCCAAAATTCCTGTTTTGGTGTAGTATGACTTAATTTGTTGATTCGGGTATTTCGGCAGTTTTGTTTTACTTTTTAATATAAAATTCCTACAAAGCTACCTAGAAACTGTTTACAATGTATTCGATGGAAATCTGACAGCTAAGTACTAGCAGTCTGGAATTAAACTTGTTGACTTTATATTTTTTTGAAATCAATTTTTTTTTGACAATTCTTTGTACTCGACTTTTTACATAGTAATGTCCAATGCATGCCAGAAATTCTTCAGAAGCTCACTTAAATCATACAGAAAGAACTGCAGCTGTATTCTGCTTGGAGACCTGAATCAGTAATAATAAGAAGTGAGAAATTCTCTCTATTCCATGTATATCTACAGTGTAAAATCTTCCAAGCAGAGGCAAATCTGTCAATAGTGAAAGGAATATCCTGTGTAGGTAATTTAGTTTGTAGTTACTGAAGACTTCAGGTTAGGGGGTGAGGTGAGTTTTGTTTGGTGTAAAGATATTCACAAAATATCTTATTAAATATTAAAGAAATTTTAATAAGGATGAAGAAATAAGTATACTGGGGAAACAGAGCAGTTGGTAAAGAATGAGGAAGAAAGCAGAGGTGACGGCAAAAGACAGTGACATAATTTTATGGAAATGGAACTGACATTTCTATACAGGAAATGTGAAGGAACAGGAGGGGAAGGTAAGATAGGGATGCGATCTTATGCTAGTAGGATGCTTTTGGAAGAGGTTAGTGAGATACACTTAATTTAGGCTTGCAGAGGAGGAGGTTTCTGCAATGGACACTAGTGATGGATAAGAATGGTTTGGCTTTACCAAGTGAGGTGTGTGTTTAGATGAGATTTGAGAAGTGGACAGCTGAGGAGCACAGAACGAGTCCCATAATCAGAGATTTGTCTGAAGTGACAGAAAGGAAGGATGGGGGGACAGGAGAGTGTGTTTTGAAAGCAAATATCAACAATGTGGAATTTTGCAATGAACTGTTATTTCAGAGTGCTTGCTGGCATTTCCTAGTGCACAGTTTGGCTTCAATAGTTCCCAGAGGCATTCTTCTGCTCTCTGATGTCTGAACCAAATTTTATTCAAGTCTAAGACTGCCCAATGTGATTTCTGAACAATATAAATCTCTAACTATAAATTATCCTGCACCGGTGCTTTAAAATTAAAGAAAACCTTTTATGTAAGACTCGTATAAAGTAAAATAATACTTACTTTGCATTTCTTTACAGCAGCTTTGCACAGTGGTTCTGCCATCCAGCCTGTCCCAGTGGGTGGACTTCCAGCTATTTCACTCTATGATTTTTGTCATGTGTCTTGCCTCCTTCCCCTTAAAATGAGGGGTGCAATGGATTACTATTAGAACACACTGCTAATTTGCACTGAAAATGCATTGTAGCATCAGAATAAAATTTGACATACATATTTTCAGAGAGGGGAGTATCATGAGAAGGAAATAGGACAAATTATAATATACAAAAAAGGGAAAAAGGCAGAATTTTAAAAACTAGGGGCAAAGAGGCAATAAGAAAGATTGGAAGGGTTAAATCCCCCCCAAATCCACCAGTGACAGCAGCTTTTAAATTGTCATTAAGAAGTTATTTCTAGTAAAATACCAATATTTATATTGCTAAATTGATTAGCCATTAAATTGTTTCACAAAAAACTTGGAATTGGGAATTTTATTCCTTAGTACAGTTATGATCCTAGAAGAATATGAAATCTTTTTTTTTTTTTCCTCCTTCTTGGAAAGTATTATCACAGCATAAAGAAAAGTGCCACCACAATCATATCTCATCAGGATGATGGATACATCCTTAACTATATATGTTTAAATGTGACATAAAAATAAAGAATAGGGAAAAACTGGCAGCTATTCTGTTGACACCTAAGGTAAAATGGATTGAAGAGAATCCAGGTTTGAAATACTCAGAGGCACACTGCAGTTGTAAATACAGAGATTATTCACCACAGAACAACTTGAAAACCGTCTTGTAGGTTTTCTGTAGGATCTGCATTTTTTTTTCTGCATTTTTTTCCTTTTCTTTCTACAGGAAATTCACTGTTGCTGAATTACTAAGCTGAGCTTTATGTTGTGATTAATACTGCTGATTTGGGTGCAGTTTGTCATTTCAAGGCTTTTTTTTTCTCTTTTTTTTTCTAAATATGAAGTTAAACCAGAGCTGGCTGGCACCAGCCTCATGGGGGTGTTACATCTGAAGCTCTTTGACTTCAGCCATGGCACTAACCTGAGCTGCTCTTCTCTGAGCAGATATTTCTTTAGCACTGAGACATCTCCGTTTTGCAAATTTGAATTACTTGCTGGAATTAAATATAGAGGGAACTTGACAGACAAGCAGAATAAGCACACAAAACTCATTTCCCTTGAAAATCAGGCTGAAAAATAATACTTATTTGCCCAAAAGCATAATATGTGACTGAATGTATAAATATTTACACCAAATGGGGTAGGTGTCAGCTATGAGAATGATAATGGCTTTATGGCCATAAGGAATTAAGGACTAATCTTCATATGCTTGTACCTTCAAGTCTGAATTATCCGGAGTGTTTCAATCTTATCAATTAATTTTGTTTTCAGTTAGTACTTGATCAAACTCTTAGCTTAAACCAACTTTTAAATAACCTTTAAGGTCTCTGTATTCTTAATTAAGCTCTGAGTTAATTTTAATTCAAAATAAAAGTTTTCAAAGCAAAATCTTTTTTCTTTGATTTTCATCATCAAAACAGAAGGAAAGATACAAAGTAAGCAAGAAATCAAAAATGCGTTTTTGAGTTGCCTGTACATTTTTCTGTTACTTTCATGTGATGCAAGATTTTTACATGTTAAGAGTATAATTGAAGAAATGCTGCTCCACTTCCTGCTGGAACTGGAGTGAAAATGTTGGGCTTTTTCTAGTTTTGTGTTTGTCTGTGGTTCTTTTTAAACAGTATATGTGTTCCTGATTCAGGAGCTTCTCCAACTGTTATCAGGATGAACATGACTTCTCTGGAAATATTAAGGAATCTTCTGGCAGGCCTTCCAAGCTCTGCTGCAGATGCCATCAGAGCAGATGGCATCAGAGCACCTAAAGCATCAGAGCAGACAACTGTGCTTAGTTTTGGCTGTGAGTAAACATGTTTACCAGGAGGCCTCTACGTTTATGTAGCTTCTACTCAAGACTGGCTTTTTTCCAGTAGTGTGTGTTCTTTAAATGCTCTTTAAATGCCAAAAGCATTCTAAGGCAAAGTTTGTCTTAACTTCCAACACTAGAAAGATGTGCTTTGAGTTGCTGGGTTGTGTTAGGTAACCAACTTTTACTCTCTTTCCTTGTTCAGCTTTGTGGATATATCAGACTTGGGGGAAGGTGGATGTGCCCGTAGAGGGTTAAAGTGGGCTGTGACTTCAGAGCACTGCAGACAGGCAGCTTCCCCTTTTTTGTAAAGAGAGCAGCTTCCTGCTAGCACAGACACTGCAGAATGTCTGAAGAGTGGAAACCCCCACCCCTCTCGGAATGTTGTGTAGTGGAACCTATAGCAAGTGTAAAAACATAATGGTATGTTTATTTTTGGAGAAGTGGGAAACTACCGTGGGAGTTAAAAAGTTCTCTTGGGGTTTTTTCATCATTCACCCAGTTACTTGTATGCAATGATGTGGAGAAGAGAAAAAAACCACAATACAATCTCATAGAAATGGCAGAATTTGAGGATATTTTTTCAAAACTTGGTATTAGAGGATATAGCACTTATGTCTCTTCTGCATCTTCCTTGTAAATATATTATGATAATACTAATGATGTCCCAAAAATATTTTTTCACTATTTGAGAGCTGTTTATTGGTGAGCTCAAGTGGTTTTTGTTTTTTCTTTATGTAAAAACCCCATGCTGCAGGCTTCAAATTAGAAGCACTATACTTCCC
Source organism: Pseudopodoces humilis (assembly GCF_049639895.1). NCBI lineage: Eukaryota > Metazoa > Chordata > Aves > Passeriformes > Paridae > Pseudopodoces > Pseudopodoces humilis. The sequence continues at coordinate 11,590,204 of NC_142208.1, read as the reverse complement.
TAGAAAGCTGTAAGAGTGCTGTTGAACAAAAGAGTCCTACATGATAGGATTGTAATTCATACTTCTAATTTTGTAAACACAGACACAGACTTATTTTGCCATTGGAAGTCATCGACTTTGGAAGGAGTCATTTGTTTTGCCTCCATTTTTGATATGTAAAGGTTGGCTCCAAGTGTTTAGCAGCAGAGTTGATTTCTGAATGTTACTACTGCAGTTTAGTTCTGCTGTGCATTATCTCTAAGCTCTGGCAAGGCTGCTGCAACATATGAATATGGATTTAATTTCTTTTTCTTTTTTTTGTATCTGCATAGTGGCTATATTTTGACTTGCACTTCATTATAATGCTAAAATTATCTTGGTGTCTCTTGCTTGGCATTGGTTTGTTACTATCATTTGTCAGTGCCATTGATTCTGACCTAGAACAGGGAACTCTTACAGGATTTTAATTGCTTTTTTTTTACCAAAAGGGAGCAGATGCTTGTCACAAGGAAGAAAGTACAAGATGGGCAGTAATCTGGCCTTGGAAAGGTGATTATTAATACTACTACTCTAGAAGGGGATTTGCAAGGCTTGTGGGAACCAAACATTATTTCATGTTTAAACTTTTAATATACACTTGGAATAGTTAAAACAAAGGTGAAAAAGAAGAGTCATGGTTTTTGGATATGTGGGAATTTTTATTTTTTTATTTAAAATAATTTAGCAAGTAGTGAAAATTTTGAGGAAATAGTTCTTGGGTGAATAAAGCTGTCTTCCCTTTCAGTTTTATTTTAAGTAGGAAAGAGGAAGCACTCTAGAAAAAGACCCAGAATATAATTTCATGATGTCTGATTTGTGGCTTTCTGAAGACTGTCTTTGATTGCTCAATGCAACTAGTTTAGATGAGTGCTGGTGAGAAAGTGAAAATGCTTTAAATCATCCTCCCTACTTGAAAAAAAAGGGAATTTTTTTTTTTCATTCCTGACAATGACAGTAGAATGGAAGACAGATTTGATTATGTTTGTCACTTAAACTTTGAAAACATGTTAAATGTGGGAATGTGTCAGGAAAACATGTAGATTATGACTGATACAATCTTAATATTTTCCTTTAAAATGGCAATAACTTTCCTTTTGGCTATCCCTGGTACTATGACCAGGGATATGTTAATGTCTAGCAGAGGAAGTGAAAATTGGTAATTCCTTACAAGTGTGTAAGAGCACATCATCCCTGTGGTGCAGGTGAATCTGGCTGTGCTGCTTTGGGTCCTGCAGGCTGATGCTGTCAGAGGCACTCAGTGACTTATGGAAGTACAGAGCATTAGCCCAGGGCTTTACACCACAGGGTGGGACTTGGGTTGTAGAGCTAATTGCAGCATTTAGACCCTTTAAAAATGGACAAAATATACTGGGCAGTACTCTCTTCCATGGTTAATTTATATGCACATAGAGTGGTCCTGCTTTTTTTGGATGGTGCTTTGGAAAGTGACCCTGGGATGTTGTGTTTTAACCTGAGCTTGTTTCATGCAAAAAGCTGCTCTCAGACTTCAAACACTTGTTCCTCCCTGTGGCACCTGTGCAATTATGTACTCAATTTTTAAAAAGCATGGAGAGACACAGAGAGAAATAAAATGTTTTGTTTTACAGTGGTTTCCCTGTGACCTCTTTTCTTTTGTTGTTAAGCAGGCACTGTGGATTAAATGATTTCCTTTGCTTTTTCTGCAATTTGTTGCAGATATTCTCGTCATGCTGATCTAGATGGTATTAAATGTCTCTATTACACTATAGTTTTTAATGCTTCTCAGAAGTACTACATGTAAAATAAAGCTGCAGACCTTTGACCACATCCTGTTATGATCCTATCTCTGCCAGGACTCATCAGGCAGGAGCTAAGCACGGCCATTTGTAGAAACCTTGCAGGGTGGCGGTAAATGTTTTGGTCACCTGAGTTTTTCCCATGTTGGCAGCTCTGCAAAGACTACAGGCGCTGTTTTTCAGGTGTAAGAGATCACAGCAGAATGCTGGTTCTTTACAAAGAAATGCAACATTTTGCTACCCATAATAATTATGGAATGGTATGGCAGGCATGCACTCTTGGCAGTTTAGCTGTGTTACATCACTACAAATCTGATTAAAACAATATAATCTTAGGAGTGTCTGAAGACACAAGCTGGGACCAAGTCCATTTGATGGCTCTGCTGCAGATTCTTTTGTGAACTGTATTTTATATCCCTTATTTCTGGTTTGATACATGGCTATACTGCCTTTGATTCTTATTTTTCTGAAGCATGGAAGTGGAAGATGGAAAATATAGTTGTCTTTTCTTAATCATCTCCATCCATGACCTGTCACCTCCAACCATGAGCACTTTTATTTCAGTATTAAAAACTGGAAAATGGCAACTATTTGGCAGGGCTATTCTATGCCTTACTGTTGTTTCATTATGTAGAACTCTTGGTGATGCTGAATAATGAGCTCAAATTACTTGCACTAAGTCTGCTCCTTTTTTTTTTGTCACTTTTTTGTTGAAAAGTGTTTCAAATTTGCAAGTCAGAAGGGGAAATTCTGGCTGTAGAACTGCTGTATACTTTTCAGGAAATAGGCTATTTACTGGAATTTTCCTTGGTTAAGCAGATTACTCGGCATGGGCTCAATGTTGGAAAGTTTTAAGCCAGGTTTTCCTTGGCTTATCTCCATTCCTGGGCCCTATATCCACTTTTAATTATCTTTCTAAACACAAATATGTGTGGTCACATCACAAAGGAACAGTAATTTCTTCTAAGAAACACTGTCATCTGGTGAATTGCTTGATACTTGCATTAATGATGATCCATTATTTGTCTCTTACTGAAAACTGAAAAGTTGCATGTCATGGAGAAGAGTTGGCAGTTTTCTCATGTTTGAGGGCTGTGTTTTGCTTTATTTATATTCAGGTGGTTCTCTATAGCTTGGCTGTTCAGTGAAAGCTCTGTGTATGAGTTGGTGCTTTCAGCTGTTCTCTGTGTTCTCTGGTGTCCCTCAGCACGTGTCCCAGAACAGAATGAGGATCCTCCGAAGAGCGTGATGCCACAGGCAGCCACCTCATGTGACCAAAGCAGAAGCTGTGGAAAAAGCAACTGCCCCTAATTTTGAAAGGAAATACCCAACAACTAAAAAAAAAAATTCCAGGTTGGAAAGCACCCAAAATTTCCCACATAAATGTTCAGCATTTTTGTTGTTTACAGACAACTCAAAACTCTTTGATCTCAAAATGGTTTTTGACAAGTCACTATATGAAAATTGTTATAAAAGGTGTTTGAAATTGATAGTGTAGAAGAATGTGAACAGGTTTGAGAAGCAGTCCTTATTCCAAGAAGAAAGACATTATCAAAAAGGGTGCAAGAATACTTCTAGAAAGAAGAGGGGCTGGTGTTGCAGCCAGGATGTGTTTCATTGGTTTGAAGTGAAAAGGACGGGAAGAAAAGCTTGAATTTTGCACACATTATGAAGCCATAGAAAGCCACACATACATTAAGAGTTTGAAATTCTTTACTAATAAAATATTGCTTTTATGGTAATGTAGGCTAGAAATGTAGAAAATAAGAGTGGACACTTCAGGATCTGAGCTGAGGGCCAGCAGACAGTGAACTCTGCTTCTAGCATGAATCATGGTGGTGTTGTCTCAGTGACATGTTGTTTTCCTGGTAGATACAAAGGGCTACTCTATGGAAGATTGACTTGAAAGAGTAAGTAATGGTTGCTGTGACAAATGAGATTGGGGGAAAAAAACTGTCACAATTTGGTTGCCATTCTGCACACTAAAGAAAACCTCAGCTCAGCCAGTGGATTCATACCTTGTGGCTATGTGCCGTGTACAGGAGACAACACAATTCTCATACATCAGGATAAGATGGCATTAAAAAAGGCAAGGTGTGAAGCATCAAAATTTTAAAGGGTTGATTTTTTTTATGATATCCTTCCTTTATTGAGAATTTGTTTGAGTACAAATTGTATGTGTGTACACTTTGGCATTTCTTTGTCCTGTAATCAGGGTAGAAGCACTCCCCGCCTCTTATAATTTGTTTCTGAATGTTTTCTTTGCTAAGTGTCTCCTTCTTTGGATTTAGTTTGCCACATGGCATTGTGGTAAATTTATCTATTTATTTATTTCAAACATGAGTATATTAGGCTGTGCTCTATCATTTTGGTAGCAAAATATCACACAAGGCGAAAAACTAGAGAGGATTAGAAATTCCATGTTCTACCATCTTCCACCCCAGATCAGGGTGGATAAAAGAGAGGGAAAAGTACTGGAAATTAATGCTGTGCCGATCATAACCTGCAGTTTATGGGCGCTATGTCACATGTTGTGACCTCATTGCTAATGTGTTGTTGATTCAAGGTTTTGAAAGGTTACCAATTCCTATTAATTCTTTTGTTTTAATCAACAGCTTGCTTTTAACTTATTTTCATGAATTTTTTTCCAATTTTGTCCACAATGTAATGGATACTGTCACAAGCTACTATAAACAACTTAGGGATTTTATTGACAGATTAAATGAAATAATTTAGGAAAGTTATCTAAAAAAACCCTGAAAATCAACAGTAACCTTTCCTTTGAATAACTCTGCATCACTCAACCCTCCTTTTCTCACACCAGTGAGACAGGGTAGATTATGATTTGGTGCTGAGATTTCCTCACAACAGAAATGTTTCATTCCAGTTTACAGTTTGAAAAACTGCCAGTGTATATTTGTGTTTCTTAGAAAAACTTATTAAGACTACACTCTTTCTGTGATGAGAAAAACAAGACCAAGAAAGACACCTTTGGTAATTACAGAAATGAGACAGTCATCCTCCCAAAGAGACACAGGAAAAAAATAAAAGAAAATCACTATTTCATACTGAAAATTATTAAGACCTGTGCTTCCAAGTTCCTCCTCTGTTTTAGTAACTACTTTATGCATCTGTCACCAGCACTTGCTAGTAGATCTTTGCTTTTAGGTTTTCCCACTATGCAAGGTGATATCTTGGGTTTTTTCAGTTGCTTGGTTGGGTTGTTAGTTTGGTTTTTGGATGGGTTTTTTGCCTTTTTTTTTTTCCCCTTCTTTTTTGACATTTTTTCCCTGTTGCTAATTACATCTGAGGTGCAAGTCAAGCATGATGAGCACATGGGTACCCAGGAATGATTTTCCCAAGAGCAGCAACACAAGGAAAAGGCACCCCAGGGCATGGTTGGGTGCTGGTGTGTTCTCTGCAGCCCTGTGTGGTGCCTTCATGCAGAAATGTCCTTCCTGACCTTCCATCCCTCTGTTTTATATTGATCTCAAGGGAACCAGCCTCTATCTGACAGACTTGGTGAAGTCCAGAGTTGATCAGACACCCTGGTAGGTGTCACTGAGCTTGTTTAGCAAAGCATGATATCCACTGTCATACACTCATGAGTGCATAGGTGTGACATGAGTAAATACATGCTGAACTGATCAACAGTACAGGTGAGAAATACCATTTCTCTCCCATTAGGTTAATTTTAGGCATCTATTTTTGCCAGTCCCTGTGTTGGTTTATGACAGAGGTGTGTGTGTTCTTTACAGAATGACAGAATATTCTGAGTTGGAACTGCTCATACTGCTTCCGAAAACCAGTTTCAGTCTTTAGCTAAAATAAAACCTGATTTAGCTGAAATAAAACCTGATTTAGCTGAAATAAAATATGATTTTGATGGTCACAATGACCTGGCCACCAAAAGTGCATTGTCCAACTGATTTATTGATGCATGAGCTGGTGTACCAAGTATATAATGTAGTTCTGGCTACTGCTGTAGTTCCTGGAATGTATCAAGCCTAAAGCATATTTAAAGGCCAACTTTCAACAACAAACTTCATAGTCACCATTAGTCACATTTTATTTTGAGGTTCAAGATGGAGAATATATGAGATTCTCAGCTGAATTAATTCTTAATTCCATTAAAACCATCACACTGGCTGGAAACAAGGCCCAGTGCCCTACAAGATGATATAGGTCCAGTCTGAGAGCACTTGAAGATCTCTGCTCTGCTGCTGAGGCCACGGTGGGACAGATGGTGCAGGCCAGGTGCCATCTCCTTCTTACACCTCTGCCTTGCAGGTGGCACCTGCCAACACCCAACTGGCTAAGAGACACCTGGCCCTGCTCACACAGATTTAGACAACTTTTACCCCACCCTTCAGTCATATCATCAGGGACTTTACCAATCCTTTCATTTGCAGGCATTCCCTTTTGCTCCTAAGTGCTAAAGCAAAGGCTTTGTGTAAATGTTTTATTCCTGAAATCAACACTTGCCATTTTTAGCCATCTTTTTTTCTCAGGACTCTAAAACATGTAAAGCATGCTACAAACAGTAATAAATTCATCTTTCCTGGGGGAACTGGACTTTATTTGATTATTTTTGAGCAGCTGAGTTTGTTGGCTAGGGGATGTTGAATTGCTTAAAATAAGGTAATTAAAAATAGTGCTTTTCCTTCACAGATAAGGAAGTATTCAGAAAACATAAGGAGTGCCACTAAATTTGTTTTTCAAAGAAAGGAATGGGTACTCTGTTCAGTGACTTTTGTCTGATGCTGTTCTGAGCTGAATTAATGGCAAAGCCAGGCAAATCATCCAACCCTTATGGCATCCAGTGCTGTGACCCACTAAGCTCATTTATTGGTACAAAACCTCCAAAGAAACCCATAGCAATATTGTCTCTCTTTGACCTTTCATCATTCCTTTGTAGATACATGGGGGAAAACTCTTTTTCACACAGTTTTACAGTAGAAGAAATGAATAGTTTCTATAAGCAAAGTCATTTCAAGCATCTCCTTAGCTTTCACTGAAAAGAAATTTCATTTTAAATTGTATCTTAAAGCTTATATGTAATTAATCATATCACTGTGAAAGTGAGTTTCAGTTTCTTACAGATAGTTAATGTAGGCACGTGGTCTCCTGTGGAAAGCCTGATTTAACAGGTGTTTAACAAGCCTAATGCAATTCCTTCTGCTGAGGTCAGTGCCAGAGTGTCAAAATATTTTTTAAGGTTTTATTTTTAATCTTCTTAAGTCCTTCATTATAATTATGGGATACTATACATCTTGGTTGATTTGGAAGGCAGATATTATTATTATTTCATTTTTTTCTGCAAGTGTAAAAGGAGTTTTCCCTCAATTACTGGATGTTAAATCTGAATTAAAACTAGCATTCCTTTCTCATCTTCTTTAATTTCTCTGATTGCTGTAGCATGTAGGGACACTAGGAGTGATTTCTTTCTTAAGTTCTTTGACTTCATTCTTCTTCCTCTTGAGAAGAATGTTACAAAGTTGAATTTTAGATTAGGTATAGATTAAGTAGTTCATTTTTTTACTTTTGAATTATAGAGATTATGCAATTCAGTTGTTATTTTTGCAAGTCTAAGCCTTTTCTTCTTTTACATCTATTTTATACAATGGAAGCAGTGCTGGAGTTTGGCTTGACTTGTTGGAAATATTTTGGAAAAATCACCATAGGAATGGGGCCTAGAAGTGACCTGAGGTATCACCTGAAATCCACCCAAGATAAGGTGCACAGTATTCATGGATTTGAAGCGGCCCTTGAAAAGTTTCAATAAAAGAGTTGTTTGTGTGTGTTGCAAACCAATCCAGTCTCTTGGTGGGATATTTTCTGATATTCTTCATCTCTCTTGCTTTTCTCTGCATGCTGCATGTGTTTCATAGTTTGAAGCTCAAATTTGGGTAGTGTTTTCCAGCTGAGAGACACTAGCATTAAAAAGAGTGGATTAGTTACCACTACTGCTTGCACACAGAATTCCTTTCATCTCTTAAAATCTTGTTTTAACAATCACACTGAGTTCCATTGTTGGCCCATACTGTGATCTGCTGCACCTCCTGCTTACTGAGTTCCTCTCCTTGAGTGAGTGGATTTGTTAGCAGTTCTCTGGGCTCACCTTGAATGTGTCTAACTTGAACTTTGTCCTGTTGTTTTTAAGTTCTAGTTTGCCAGGAACTGCCAGTTTGAATTTAAATTATGTCTTCCCAAGTACATCTCCTGCTGTAGTAATATTCTTAAAATTCTTGTGTAAATTATGTATACTATATGTGTACATATATATATATATATAATATTAATAGAATAGAATAGAAATACTTTATATTATAATATAAATAATTTATACTATAAGTATAATTTATATTATATTGTATTATATTATATTATATTCATAATTTATGCAATTTTTGATGCTGTTAAACTACTGAATAGACTGGGCAGAATGCAGTGTTGACACTGTATAACCCCACTGGAGACAGCTGGCTGACGCAGGGTCACTGTGGCTCCATTGTGATTCTTCAGCTGATTGTGGTCCTGCTTACACAGTTCCCCTGCGGGGGAAGCTGTCCCAGAGTCCCTTTGAGAATGTCCTCTGTGGCAAACCAAATGGCTTGAAGGTACTTTAGATGTGTCACTGCTACTGCTGTATCTTCATTGCTGGGCCAGTTATCCTGTCAAGGAAGGGAGTTGGACTGCTTTGACATGATCTGCCCTCAGCAAGCTCATATTAGCTCTTTCTCATGGCTTTATTGTGCTCTAAGTGTTTATAAATAAATAGTTTCCCTTCCTGTGTCCTCCTGAGCATTGCAGTGGGCATCCCTGGAAGTAACAGCGAATCCCTCCTGCTACTACCAAGGAAAATTCTCTGCTCATCTTTCTCCAGTCATCTAGGATCTTCCCTTCTATGCTCTTTGCTGGTTGCAAAACAGTCTTATGGAATTGGCACAAACGGAATTTTGGAAAACTAATTACATATCTATTCTCATGAGCTTCTCATCTGAATACTGCAGCTATTAGAGGATTAATTAGCTGAACAAACATCAAATGTTTACAGCTAACTGAATTTCAGATTTACATCATGGACAACACTATTATGCTAAATTTGCTGTGACTTTTGCACACAAGCTCCAACAAAGTTGGTTTCCAGGACAGCTTCTGCTGGCTTTGCCCCAACATACTGACTCCCATGCTGAGCTGCCCTGTTGCAGATACACCCTTCAGCCTGCTCACCAGCTCCTGGAAGAAGCATGTCTGCAATTTCTCACCTGAACAACCATCGCTCAAAGTCCGAGTGCCTTGGCAAAAATGGCTAACAGCAAAAAATTATGCTAATATATTTGTGTTTCTGAGGCCTAAGTAGACATGGAAAGTAGAGTAAAATAGGGTTATAACTCAAAATGTCATAATCCAGGAGTTTAGTCCTTTTCCGTATTTGCATCATCTGTGCAAAACCCATATTTCTGCATTCTGTCTCCTTTCTCTAGTCATATTTATAAGGAATGCATATAGCCACTTAACATTTGTTGTTTCATTCACATTGAAGAGATTATTCCCAAGCTTAGCAATAAAGCAAGGAGTTGCAGGAATGTGCTTCCAGGAAATCTGCTACATCTCTTGTGACTGTTATCACAAATTCAACTGACAGCATTGAAAAGAGTAAAATCCTGTGAGTCTTTTTACACCCATCCACAATATCCTGTTTCATGAGCTGTTGTTGGTCCTCCTGTCCCCTCTTGTGATGCTCACCTGCACTTTTTAGCCCTGGAAAATGCCAGTGTTCATTGATTTTAGGACTACAAATTAGGATAATAGACCCTCTGACTGCATTAGTTCTACTAAAAACATCAAGATATTCTCTAGAAGCAAATTGTTTAGGTTACATTTGTAGAAATAATTAATTTGTGTCATTTAATGTCAACTCTATTTTAGAATTGTTTTTTTAGACAGTTGCTATCAGCTTTCTTCCTGGCACCTCATGAACCTGTTATGAAAGAACTTGTCCCAGATCAAGACAAGTAAAATTTATAATATAGAACTTGTATCTTTAGGGATCCTCTGTCAGCCAAGGAGACAAGGCCTCTTGTTTCCAGAGCTGCATACAACAAAGCCTAAAAGTGAAGCAGCTAATTCAGAAGTATTGGGGAGTTATTCTGAACTTTTGTCTCTTGGGTTTGGATTTGGCTTTCCTGGACTTGATCTCCTTCTGAAGCTGAAAAGGAGATTTCTATTGATATCAAGGGGAAGTCGGTCAGATCTTTTGTGAGATGTCATAGACTAAAGATCACCTAAGTGCTCTCAGCCTAGAATAAATGGGGCTGCTCCTGTGCTTTAATCAGACAACCTGTTCTGTTGATCAGCATTTGCCTATGCAAGGATAACAAACAGAACCAGTAATAACATGTGTGATGACTTGTGAGCAGAGATTTTATAACATTACACCAATTTCTGGAGAGCAGAGAATCACAGGGAAGCTTACTAGGCTGTGAATTTATTTTGCAGTGTTAAGGGAAAAAAATATATTATTATTCATGCTGCTCTGGAAATAATAATAGTAAAAATATCACTGTGTGTTATTCTCAGTTCTGGGAAGGTCCTTTGAGAAATGTTCAAGGTAGGGTAGCCAACAGAAACTTGCTGAACTTGCAGAGCTACTACTTAAAATACTCTGTGTAAAGACAGGAATTCTCTGCTTGCTATTAAAAACAAGCTTGGCCTTTTGGAGTGCAAATTCATATTCTGTGACCTTTTGGAGCATTGCTTTAATTCACACCTAATCACTTCTGAACATACCTTTTTCATATATTCGGTCCTAGATGTATTTCATTGTGTGATAAAGGTTTTGTGGTAACTACATAGTTAAATGTCTCTTCTCTTTTTTTATTTTTTTTTAATTCATCTTATTAAAGAAGCATTCTTCATTTGGACAGGCTTGCCATCTCTTCTGCCTCTGTTCATTTAAATGTTATTCTTGCTGGAAATTGTTTTTTATTCTGTTTTAGAAAAGTTTATTTGATAATTATGAGTTTTCCGTTTTTAATCAGCTGTTAACCTTTCTGAGTGCTGTACTAATGATGATCTGTAAAGGTAAAATTGATTAGCTTATCAAGATGGCTTTTGATCTCCTTGGACTGGGTTTGGGTTTTGTGCCCTTTTGGTTTCTAGTATATTTGTTTGGTTTTTTTGTTTATTTTGATTTTGTTTTTAACATGTGCAGAATAGTATTTTCTTTGGTCATTCAGCAATTTTGCTTTTTCATTGCTCATCACCTGCAGAAGAAAACAAAAGGAATGTCTTGATCCCAGCTTTACTATTTATCCAAAGTCTGAGCAGGCCATTGAATAGAGTCAGTGCATTGTGTGTGATGGGCTGCTGTTGAAGTTTAATTGCTTTGTTAAGACTCTAGAGATATTGATTTTTTTTTGTGTGTGTATATATATACATAATTGCATAATTTAAAAACAGCACAGTGATTGCTATAATCCTACTTGGATTAATTAGTTGTACATGAGTGGTTTTACATGTGAAATACTGATTATGATCTCAACAATAGGCAAGGAATAGAGAAGCAATAGCTACCAAAAATAAATTCTTATTCCCATAGTCCCTCAGAAATATAACTTGAGACAAACATAATGACAGCTGTAGTAATATTTAGCAATAAAATAATCTTATTAGATTATTGAACACTGAAATAAACACCACTTTTTGTGGAGTTCCTTTCCCCTTTTGCTTTTCCCCTTTTCCCAGGGAGGACAGGCTGCAGCCCTATCATTTGGTCACAGATGATCTGTGGGAAGAAGTGCAGCCTTGTTGCAGGCCAGGGAGTATAAAAAGTTACAGAGCTAGGAGAGATAAGTGCCTTTGAAGCTGATCTTATTTGCCTTTTGAGTACTCCCATATTGTGGTGCTGTTAGCAGTCCCTGCAAGATTTCTGTCATGTAGATATGAAACTGAAGGTATGAAATCTTCTCTGCCACAAATAGCAACACAAAGAATCATTGAATTCTTCAAATGATACAGGGAAAAAAAAAATCTTCATCCACAGTTTGAGCTACAGTAGTAAAGAACAGGACTGATCATATTTGCATTCAAAAAAATGCCTTTTCTTTTGTTTTGTTTTTTTTACTGTTCCTGGCTGGCTTGGTAAACTCCTCTTCCAAAAGTGTGGGGCTTGTTTCTGGAATGGTGGTTGTCCTTGAGTGTTCTTTCCCTGTCTTCCAAAGCAAAACTGATACTCCTTGAATTAGATGTATAGAGAAGAAACTCAGTCAGCTTGCTGTTAGTCTCTGTATTTCTGTAGTAAAGCTAAGAAACACATGCTTTTTTTCTTGTAACATAAAAAGTTCTTTCTGGTGTGAGAGTACTTTGGTTCTTTAAAATGTTTGGCTACAGTGTGTGTTTTGATATTTTGTGGCAAATAGCAAATGTTGCTAAATGTGCATTGGCTTGCTCTTGGTTGCTGATTCATGAGATAAAATTGCTGAAAAACAGATTGTCTCCTTCTTACAGTTCATACTCTGGACAACACCAAAGGACAAACCTTCACTCTTAACTTGCCTTCACTCCTAAGAACCCTCCAGTCAGATCTGCTCCCAACAGCAAGTGCAATTCCTGCCTCTTTCCTCTGGTTGCTGCTGCGGAGGGAACATGCAGGAGCAATTTCAGGCACTATTGCCATCTATTCAGCATTTGTTACCATCACAGAGTGTTGTGAGAGAACTACTTGCTTTTGGTAGTTTGATGGGCTTCCCACTGACTCTGTATGTTGAAATAGCTTTGTAAAAAATGTGATCAGTGGTGGGAATCAATGTGAAAGGAAGCTTGAAATATTTGGCCAGGAGTGAGAGGGTGCAGAAGCTGGTCTGGAAAGGATGGCAGTCAGACAGGGTCTGCTGTGAAACTGCAGCCTCAGCAACTGCCCCAGGTATTCATTTCTGAGATTTGGTTTCCAAAATGAAAAATCCCCTTTCATTCTTATCGCTTAAATTCAGAGACCTCTGCTTGGTTTTGGCCCAGGATGCTCAATTAAGTTGCACTGGAAAACTGTACAGTGATTGTGAGCAGAAGCCCATCTGCAGGCTGCAAGAGAGCTGCTGTGGTTTTACTTCTGGTTTTGATCCTATTTACAAATTTCCAGAAGTCTAGAAGCAATGACTTCCAGTTTTCTTTTATTTCTTGATTTTTTGTTGCCTTCAGCTGGCAAAGAAGTATTCTACAAGTTTTATTAATGAACACATTAGCAATGGAGTATCTTGCATAAAAATGCTTTTTGCCAAAGTTAATACTGTAAGGCTTGCCAAAAGGTTCAGTATTCCTTAAAATTTGTCAATTTGATATGCATCTGATAACCAAACATCTTTGAGAGTATTTCTCAGTTTTTCTTTTTTGGTCATCATCTGTCACTGCCTGTGATTAAAATAGTGATATTGAATTGTAGTGAATATTGAAGTGTATTGAATGTTACATCCCAGCCTCTACCTTGCCTTCAGCACTGTCCCTGTATGTGTTCCTACAGATGTAACTTCTGGTGCAGCATGACTGTACTATGGAAACGTGGTTCACGAATCCTGGTATTTCTAATTCTTTCCTAATATTCCATTTAGTAGCTAGTTTTCATGGCTACTCCCAATTGCACTCATGCAATTCACAGAGATGTGGATTTACATCCTGTGTTGAACACACTGTTTGTCATCTGACACACATTTCTATCCGCCTTTTTTATCTGAGCAGCCTGGGTTAAAGAGTACTGGATTCAGTCATCAGCAGGGGGAGAGACATTCCCATGGCAATAGAAGGAGAAGACTTCTGCTCATGGCCTTGTCAGAGAGGTGAAGGAATAATTCTATATAGAGCAGGATCCCTTTCAAATGTTCAGATCAGCAGGAGATCAGCATGTGTTAAGGGAAACCTCTCCTCAGGACACTTGTGAAATTTCTATCATTTAGATAAACAAATGGCTTTTTTTCACACTATCCATCATTTTCTTGCTCTTCATACATACTAAAATTCACCATAAAATATAAATAAAGAGTTGTATTTTTCAGCTCTAGAAAAGCCCATAGGTGAAAAAGAAAAATATAGGAATATCTTATACGTCATAATACCCTTATGATAATTTTATGTACTGCATTTAATGAAAATTTCTAGCTAATGAAAGGTAAACTCTGCCAAAAATCTTATGATAATTTTTGGTGTTCATTGCTCCACAAAAGCATTCCACAAGGTCATGTAAAAGGATTCCCTACACGGCTGATAAGAACCTATTCTGTAAACAGTCTCTTGCTGAAAAAACATTATACTTTGCTTTTATTCATCATGAATTTCCCATAAACAACAGTATCAAGGGTTTTAATATTAAGCTCTGTGAAGGGAGCCATAAAACTAGCTGCCCAGTGATGGTGCATGAAAAGTTTAACCCTTTTTTTCCAGATCCTCTAGTGTGAACACAATTGGAAGATAGTACCAATTATTATAAATCATGTTTGCAATTTGAAGGAGCTGTGTTTTGCCAAGTTATGAGAGTATGTACTGAAAACATAATGTGCTGGTTCAACCAAGCACTGCTCGGTGTATAATTTTAGCCTGGTGAATCATTATGTTGTGCTAAAAGCTTGCTACAAGCTTACTGCTGTAAAGCATTAACGCAGTGTCTGTAGGCCTCCATCTCCATTAAGTCAAATCCCATTATAAATGTCTCTCTAATGACATGAATTTGCTGTGGACTAGTAAATGATTTTTTCCCACAAAACATTTCACATCTACACGCAGGGCACTCCGTGGTAAATAAAGGTTACGTGAATTAGCCCGATGTGGGAGATTCTTAAAAATCTGTAACTGAATCTTCCCTATTATTCCTACACCAATGCTTTGACTGGAAACCTTATAGATGAACTCATTGAACTGGGAGCCATGTGGCAGTGATAAAGCATAGCAAGGACTGTGCAAGTTGAACACAGAGCCATAATTGGAAATTAGAGACAGTGTGGAAATCTTAAGTCTCAAAAGCATACACAGCAGCTAAACATCTACATAAAAAACCCTGTGTCTATATTTCAGCCCTCTCTTGTTGTCTCTCACTGTTCTTTTGAAAGGAAAACCAAAATGGAAAGGTGTAAAACGTGTTAAATCTAATACTCTTTCTCCAAGTAACTATATTAAAGCTCGAAAGCATGCTCACAGAAACTTTCTGCTGTGATCTGTTTAAAAATATCCACTGCAGAATAAAATTTGTACAATAATGCACAGTGCTTGAAACTTCATGTTCTAAAAGATATGGTGAGAGAACTGACAGTGGTATGTGCAGTTGTTATAACTTTTAATGTCAGAGTGTATTAGAAGACTATTTCAAACACCCACAGAAGAATGCTGAGCAACTCATCAGCAATGAGTTGCTGAAAGTTGCACAAGACTGCACATAATAGGTACTCTCAGGTAAGTCCAACAGTAGCATTATTCCTGGCATACTTACTCCTCTCAGAGCTTCATCAAATCATTGCAAAAATGTTTTTCAGAAAAATAAATAAATAAATAAATAAATAAATAAATAAATAAATAAATAAATACAAGGAATGTCCATTGGCATCCATGGATGATCCATTAATTCATTAGAATGATAAAGAACCACCTCAGGAAGACATGAAAGACAGTGATAGCTAATTTTTCACCTAGGGTTCCTGCACAGGAAATGAAAGGATGCACCACATTCAGATTCATGCTGTAGAGACATTTTAGAGTAGCAGAGGTGTGACCAGTTCATTTAGAAAGTGAAACAAGCAACATGCATTAGCAGCCTCAAGCAAGACCTCTGCTTCTCCAGATGTCCAAGTTCCTAAAGATGTTAGGCAGGAAGCCATCAAGGACCACTGAAATACTGCCCAGCATTCAGAAAAAGCTAATAAATTTACTCCCTTTTGATTTAATATCTTTATCTGATCATTTTTGTTCAAGGTAAGGAGTAAAATTTAAGTCATATAAAAAGGCACATATATTGACTATAGTTGCTGTTTTAATGTCTTATCACTGAGATACATTTAAATTATGTTTCAGAAGAAAATAAACCAACCTAAAACTCCATTAAGGTGTCTATCTTATAGCAAGTTTAATTAGAAATTGGGCCTCATTACTCTCTTCCTAATAATCTCAGTTAAAGCAGTGCTGTAGATCCTGTAATTTACTCTCAAAAATTATTTTTCTCACTGCATCTAATAATAGAATAATAGGAAGGAAGACTTCTTTCTTCTCAACATTTTAATTAGTTTAGCACCCTACACTGAAGATCAAATTTACCTGCAATATTTTCTGGTGCCATTTTTTGTCTTTTTTTTTTTACAAATAACAAGAAAGAACATTTTTAAGAAATTTGTTTGCCATTTTCATGTAACTAGTGTGTGTTTTCTGTAAGGAGCCTCTTCTCATTCCACAGCCCTTTTCTGCTTTTTAATGTTCACTGTTGAGTTCACCTCTGTATTCTGCAAAGTTTGCACTGTTTTGCTAGACCAAGACTACATCAATACCTGCCCTGTTCAAGAACAATATATAATATTAACAATTTTATTGTTAACAATATATGATATTGAACAATATTATAATTTAACAATATATAATATTAATTCTTATTGCTATAAAAAGAGATACTTTCTTTGCAGCTTCTTTTTCTCTTCCCTTCCTGACCCTCAATGTACACGTGGCTATTCAAAACAACTCATGTTGTACTTTTTATAGAAATATTTTCCTTATTGGAAAATAAAATTTGGTGCTCTTTAAATGAAGTTGTCTATATGCATTTCCCAAAAAAGGGATTTTAATTTCTGCTTCTCTCTCCTGGGCACTGTGTGTGGTCTGTGTCCTTTTTGCTGTGAAGAACTACAGCTTGAGCCCAGTATCCCCTTTGGATGAATTGACAGGAAAGGGTTGACTGCCTCTCCAATCTTCCATGTAGTATTCCTGTCATTACCCACCAGGATCACCTTTTTTTTTTTTTTCCTGCAGTGTTACATAATTGACTCAACTATGATTCATATCAGCACTCTGGTAGTTTTCAGCAGTCCTGCAGTGTAGGTTGACAAGTTCTCCTCCCCCACTATTAAAAAAAATGTATTCTCCTCTTTAATCCAGTGGCTTTGCTTTTGAGGTGCTCTCCACAACCCAGTTATCCTTTGGAAAATTCAGATATTAAAGATGCATCTAGTGGTACATGCTAGTCTTCCATGGGAAACTACTTGTTAGAACTAATGCTGAAGTGGTTAATTTTGAGCTGTGTGGTAAAACAAACGCAGCTCTCTCTGCTGGTGTTCAAGGCAAAGATACAAGTGAATACCAGGTCAGCCAAGTTGCTGTGAAGAGCCAGTTATGGCTGAGGAATGACATTTTTCCACTTGCACAGCACTTCCTTGTGTGCCAAGTATAGAAACAACCAAGTCTTAGTGTTGTAAAGGATGTTCATGGTTGCTTCAACTCAGTTTGAAAGGGCAGGAGCTCCACAGGTTGTCAAAACCATCATCCTTATCAATGGATTAGGTGGAGGAGGCAGGGGTTATACTGACCTTGAGACTATTCTGTCATTGTTTACCAACTTGATCCATTTAAACTCAGCCACATTTGTTTAACAAAGTACCTCGTATGTATCTCAATTGCTGCTCAAGTATGTCTGACCTCTTGCTTTCTTTAGGAAATTGCCTTATTAGTAGCAAAAGTACAAGCAGATGTCCTTTTTTATTTTCTCTTTCATTTCCTAATTTCTGATGTACACAGCTTCCACTTCATTGGAATTACAAGGAAAAAAGGGCTAAAAGGTTTTCAAAATTTTTGGAGGTTTATAAGCCATTGCCTAAGGAGAGTGTATTCCTTTAGCAACCAACCACTTGATTAAATTTTGCTGCTTAAATCACTATGAAAATTGGTCCTAAAATGGGGGTAATCTTGTTGCTTTCTTTTCCTGGGAATACCACATTGCTCAAAAGTTACATGGCCTAGTACATCAGCCTCAGTGGCATTTTTGTTATGGTTTGTCCTCTTTAGTGTCTGTCTCCATTAGTAAACCATAATTTGTCTTAGATTAGAGTAACTGTATTTCCTGCCTAAGGGATAAAATCTCTTGGATCATCTTACACCAGAGAAACTGCTATCCTTTCACAACTTCAGCTATGTAAACATATCTTCACTTAGCTTCCACTATCTAAATGTTTTTAAAGAAGCTCTGTGATTGTAACAAGGAAAGATGTAAAATGTGCTGCCTTCAAGACCAATAGAAGCCTTGTAGCCCTGGACTGAGACCTCCAAAGAACCGTTCTAGTCTGAGGGCTCAGACTCTGAGTTTGTGTCTTAACTGCTTATTTTAAATGCTTGGTTTTCCCCCTCACATTTACAGATACTTTTGCTGTGCTAGCTGGATGGGTTTTATTCTCTTTATAGCCAGTGCATGACAGAGAAATACACCTCTTAATGTGTCCAATCATCCCTAAGAGAAAAGTCTACATTTGCAGGAATTCCTCCAAGATCCGAGAAAACCTGGTTTAGGAAAACAGCCTACTGATGCTGTTGTCTTGGGTTCAAGACACATGCATCAAAATTAAACTGCTATAATGTGTACTAAACAAAGAGAAGCCAATGCTACTTAATTTACATAGCCATGCCAGCTAAGTGGCCTGGTAGCAATCTGGTACTAAAACATAATTATTTGAACTAGTCACCTGGTTAAAAATGTGGCATTCCTCATTATTAAAAAGGTATCAGACTAAGCCTCTAGAAGAGTCCTGCCCAATTATTTTCTCACTGAGAAATGCAGATTTAGATATAAAACCTGTTTAAAATTATTTTTTGTGCTATTCGCTTGAAAATATGACCTTTTTTCCTTTAAAAATACATGAATACATAAGCAAGTTGTTTTTTGCAGTTCTTTTAATCTCTTAGAAAATTAAGGCACATTTTTTGTTGTCATTGAAAAGCAAGGGTAGATGTCAAAGGAGGGAGTTTTGTATTTCTTAAGGATGTTACCTTTCTCTTGTTTATAAAGATTTTTCTTGTCCTTTTTATAAAAATCATTCAACAGTTTCTGTAACAAAACACTGAAAAAAATGGGCTAAGTAAGATTCCCTGTATCTTCCATATAACTGACCCTAACTTCTGAGTGAGCTGTTGCATTCCTCTTAACCTCTCAGCAGTACTTTGAGTGTCTAGGGCCACACAGTTTAATTTTGTAAAAAGGGTGGGATATTCATCTTTAAAGAAGCCTTGCACAGTTCAAATTCAGTTTCTTTAATCTAGGAATGCTTGTCAATTTTTTTCCCCCTTTAGTCACAGGGAGAAGCTATTTATGTTAAAAAAAAAAAAAAGTCTAAAGCATTTGATTGAAATATTTGGCAGAAGAAGGAATTTAAAATAGTGCCTTCAGAAGCTTATAGAATGGGCCAATGTCTTCTCTTTTTCCCTTGATTCTCACTGCATTAAAAACAGTGTGGAAAATACATGAGTATCACCAAAACTTTCAGAGTAGGAGGGAATAAAAGCTGGTCAAAACCAATGGGGAAATTAAGAGAAACCTTTTGACTCCAGCCCAGTAAGAGAAAGACCAGCTTTGAACACAATGACTGAGACAGGAGGATTTTTGAGAGAATTGGAGGCTTTTTTTGTGTCATAAGAGTTCAGATGTGTTTCAATGTCTATGATTCTCTGAAGGCTCTGTGAAAAGTTGTGGCTGAAGCTGCTGGGCTCTAGAACAGGACAGTTTCAGCTAGAAACATGCTTTTTTTGTTTGGAAGGTGTTTCAGACAGTTGCTACTGGTCTAATGGAAATGGCCTTAAGAGATTTTCTAGAGGAGAGAGTAGCTCCTCCTCCCTAAAAGGTGCAGTAAAGACTCCTGGTGAAGCACTTGGCACCGAGGGAAAGTTTTGGCAGACAGACCTTCCCTAAAGCAGTTTTTGGTTAGTATGTAATTTGTCATTATGTCTTAGGTCAGCCCGTGGTAGTTTCCCCTGAACAGAGAGAGTAAACCAAATTTTTTGTTGCTGTCTGGATCACTGAGCACTGCCTGCTGCGAACACGTAGGGACCATGGTGTGATTTATGTCACTTTAAGGCTGGATCAAAACACTACAGAGAGTGAAGTCAAGATTACATAGACTCTAATCATGGCCTGCCCTAGCTTTGGAATGCTTTACTTGTATGTGCAATTATTGCTACAATCATTTTGCAGCCTTAATAGCCTCCTCTTTAGCATACTTATTTAATTATGATTTTATATTTCATCCCCTCTTCACACAGGAAGATATGGGTTTTTGCTCAGTAGCAGTTTGTTCAGATTTCTCAGTCTAATTAAATGAGAAAAAATAAGCGACCTGGGAACCATGACCCACAGTACATGAACAGAAGACTCAAATTATTTATATAAATTTTGTTTTTTCTTTGATTCATGTATGTGTTTGCATGCATAAGTTATCCAAAAAAATGACCTGTTTAATATTTATTATTTCAGGTTTTATATTTAACTATTTGTCTTTTCCCTTCTCTCTTCTTCCCCTCCACCCAACAATTTCTGATTGCTATGAAATGAAAAATATCACTGAACCATATGTAAACTCTTGGAGCTATCAATGCAAATTCCTCACATTTTTCAGGGGAGGAGAGTTTTTGGCATGCACCATCAGTCTGTATGATGTCTTTATCTTCCCCAATGCTGCAGTTTGTTTAATGGTTTATTTTGTTTGGCATTGCCCACAAAAAAATAGAAATGCATGATAACTGTCCTTCCTGATGCAGTGTTCCTCTTCCAGCAATTTAACATGGAGACTTTTAACACTAAGCCAAACGCTACACAAAATCTGCTACGGAAACAGCTCTCTGAACAGCTTGAAGACTAGGTTGCTGTTATGCTAAAGCATTGTAATTTGTAAGTAAGATTGTGAGCTTAGCCTTTCTATTTCCTTTAGTTTCTGATATCTGGATTGGAGCTTTTTTATTGACCAATAACAGGAAATTATTTCAGATGCAGTTGTGTAGGAGTAAAGAGACTCATTTGCCTGTGTGATGTTCTGAAAAGGCAATTTTTTGGGGGAGAAGTAATAGATGAGTCTTTCTTTGGAGCTGCAATGCGCTGCAATGAATTTGCATTTCTCCTCTTAGCTCTGCATTCTGTGAGGAACCAAGCAAACATTTGGGAGGAGGCAAATGCAAAAGTACTTGGAGCCTTTCTTCACTGGCTACTGCTGTTGGGCTGTTGAGAAACACCACTGCAAAGAAGCTTCTTTTAAGAAAGGACAGGGAAATAGTGTGTTACACTCTTTAAAAATCCAGAGTGAAGAAAGGAATGAGAAAAGTTTCTAGTTCTTACTGTGTAGTGTTGCAGTCAGAGTATTTTCTGGATCAAAAGGCTGAGATCTATGAATGCATTGAAAGCTGATGTGGCAGCAGCATGAGGTATTTGATGACATGTATTTATGCAAGGAAGTTGAGAAATCTCTCCACCAGTGCTGATCAGTATGTGCAGAATGGTATTGCATAAAGTGGTTATTGCTGCCTGATTTAGACTGAATCTATATCCTTCCTCACTCACTAAACAGTTACTATATTTTCTCAGTAAGACTTCACTTAGAGCCATGACTGTTCCTGAGTGCAAAGCTTGGAATGACAATTCAGCAGCAGGGCCCAGCCACTTTTCAGTGTGGTGCTTTTTAGAATGACCCCAACACGTGACGTTCTTGTGTTTGCAGCACGGTCATTTCAACACCAGTATCAACACTTAATGCAGTACTGCAGTGACAGATCATTGAATTTTCTTTTGGGCCAGATGTTTCTTTTGTAGGAGATGTTATTTAGAGTGAATTGGAATTTTAATTTTACTTTAAGCAATTTAAATTCTGGTCTTGTTGATGCCAGCCCTTTCTTGAGGCACTCTACCCATTAACTACTCATTTTTCAGGGAATAATATAATGCCTTTCCAGATTATTATTACAAAGGCAGTCTTTTTCTCAGATTTAATTGTTGCTTGCACATAAGCAATCATCCAGTCTTCTTCCTACTAAAGAAACCGTATTGTTATTAAATGAGTAGCAGGACTAAAGTCACTCATCTTGGAGATAATGTCCATTGCTGACAATGCGGTTGAGTTCCTGTTATCTTCCTGAAGTGAAACATGAAGAAGAAAACAGCAGATCAATGCTGTTTTTTGGTTTTACTAAAGAAAATAATTTTAGCCTGGAAAAGAAAGTTAAATTCCTTTGATCAGTGCCATATGCTTGAGTTTATAATAGGCTTTTGTGTTCCCACTTAGCTGGATCAGATTGAAAGTTGGATAATTATCAGTGAGGGTTAGAAATAAAATAATCAGTTTGCATGTCAAAATATCTTCATTTCTATGTCAGTCATGCTGTCATTCTGGTACAGTGAAAACTGGCTCTGGGTTTAACAGCAACAGCACAATAAACAAACTTCAACTCTTCCCTAGGAATTGGTTACTTTGCCTTGTGGACAGGAGAATTGGAACAAATATTGCCAGCTATGGCTGGTGTGTTGGTATTAAGGCTGAAAGGTTTGCCTTGGGAAAATTTTGAAGCACACCCCACCAAAATGGAGATCAGTTGTGATGTAAGTGTTCCATTCCTGTTTATCTTAATTTTTTTCAGAGTAACATTCACATGTGAACCATCTATGCCATCTTCACATCTACATCTATAGAGTTTGACCAGAATTATTATTTCAGTGTTAACTTTGCATGCTCAGAAGCAATAGGTTTAATTCACTTGGACAGTTGCATGTTTTGGAGACAGATAAGCAAGTCTGCTTGGTATGTCAGATTAAAGATGAGTTTGTTGACATTATCTGTACTGATGTAATGACATTTATTAGGGTACCAGCAAATAGTGCTACTGTATTGTGTATTCTGTACTGTATATTCTGTATGTCCCTACTATGTGCCTCTGCTTTGCAACCACTGTGAATTTTAAAAAAACCCATCCAAAACCAAAACAAACAACAACCCCACCACTGCCTCAAACAAAGCAAAAAATCAAACCCAGTAATTTTAATGGTTTCACAGCAGTAAAACTTCTGCATCAGAATTTTTTGCAGAAGAAGCAAGAGCAAATATCTGGTCTTGTAGCTGTTGTCATCCACTCTGCTACTTCATTAAGAGTCTATCCAGGTAGGTTTGTCTTGGGAAATGTGAGCCAAAATTGTGTGCACCTGCTCCTAATTAAAGAGCTTCTAGTTGCTTAAGAGACATTATGACCTAAAGGCTCTTATAAAACCAAGAATATCTAAGATACATGAGGGAAGCACTAAAGTCTCCACTGAGATTGTGTTCTTTGTGCTGTTCTATTATATAACATTAAGCTAGGCTCCAGTAGTAGTAGGTGTTGGGAAAAGATAAGAGATTGTTGCTGTGCGTGACATGTATTGCCATGGAAATATGGTTCTTCAGAAGAAATAAGCCTCCTTCCTATTGTGTATTATGGACCTCTAATAAAGCATTTTAAAAAAAGAAAAAGAAAAAAAAGTAAATGAACTTACTTGAGCAGTAGGCAATAATGAATAGTTTTTAGAATATTGAAATAAGATGTTGCAGTTGGATTGCAAAATTGCATTTATTCTACAATGGTCAATAACACAATTATGAAATGTCTTTGAACACCTTCCAAAACCCATTTGATTAAGAAGGGCAGAACATGAGTTTGGAACATTGTAATTAATTTCATAAAATCAGTGTCCAAGAAATCTTCAATGCGTTGAAGAAGAGTGGGACTTCCCCCACCACCAGATTTCAATTGTGTATATGTTGTCCAATGGGATAATATAATAACTTTTGGATATTGTATACCAACTAAACAATAAGTAACTAAAGGTAGCTAAAGATTCTGTTATAATTTTCATAGTAATGGGCTATTTGTTTTCATTCTTCTTTAATTTGGGTAAGAGTAGATGGCTGTTTTTCTTCAGTAAATGTATACCAGAACCAATACAAGTGTTTGGGAAGTGTTCATTAGTGGAAGTGAAAATACTAATTTTTTTTTCATTCTTGAAAATTCCATTTATTAACATCTGAGAATAAAATTCTCTCCCTGATTTTCTGTCACACTGCTTAGAAAGCCTAAAAGCTGTTTTTAGGCAGTTCTTAAGAGTTTTATTTTTTTTTGCTGTCATTTTTTTTCCTGTTAAGAATACTGAGAGAAGGATGAGAGCAGAGATGTACTCAATCATATTCTCCAGTTTGCTGAAGACACTTAGGAGTCTGTTTGTTGACTGAAGTGGGTTTTGGACTTCTAAAAATCAGGAAATATGTTTGAGTCTTCCTGTTTTCTATGCTCCACAGCATGAGAATAAATGGATAAAAAAGCAAGTATACATAAACAATTTTGTTGGCTGAAATTGCTGTCATCAGATGTTACCTAAGTCAAGGTAACTTAGCTGTGTTTGAATAAGTATTAGGGAGACAATTCTGGTTGCCTCAACAAGGATAACAAGAGGAAGGTAAGACAGTTCTTGCTAATGAGGTTCTGTTTTTATCTGGAAATCAGTCTGATTTTTGACAACTCTTTTAAAGAACTGTTTAATTGGAGAAGTTAATCATTACTATTGCATGTCTACTGATTGTGTCATAATCCCAACAGGCATATAAAATTCCTAGTGGCACAGCAATAATTCTAGCTGTTTTAAGAATGAGGAAATATGCTGTTTCATTGTGATTGGGATAAATGCTACTGTCTTGGGATAAAGGAGTCCTTCAGCTATCAGTTCCTTCCCTCTATAAACATGTATTATTTTAGTGATGTTAATTTTCCCCTCTATTTCTTTGCTGTCTTTTACAACTGACAAAAGACATCAGCTACTGACATGCAGATAAGATATGCAGAAGAAGGGTACTGAAATTTGAGAACTGACAAAGAAAAAAAAAAGAAATTTAAATAAATGCATTTCCACAAATCCTTACAGATTGGTCTTTAAAAGACAAATTGTTTTTCCTTTTTTTTTTTTCTCCTCCCCCTGGTATTTTTGCCCATTCTTTCAGGTGTGCCTTCTAACTGTAAAAAAACAATGTCCCGTTTTGCAGTCTTTGCCATTTCTTAGAATTTTGGACTCCTATGCACTATGAAGTGCAGACTATATCCATATTTTATTAAGGCAGGCAGGAAAAAATTGTGCTGCATAGGTTTTGTTTTATTCAACCAATTTCTCCAAGACAGCTTTAAAAACGCTTAACTCTTTATAAAAGAGATGTGCTGCAAGCACATTGTATACTGTGAGGCGCTGTCTCCCTCTGAAGTACTTCCATACCCTGGTTGCCATGGCAAGAGAGGAAAAAGAATAAAAAATTCCTGTAGCGAATACCTTTATAATTCCAAAATCATTGCTCAGCAGGGCTGTGTGCTCAATAACTCACAAAAAATCATGTGGGTTTTTCGGAAGGCTGTGAGGGAATTTCTCCACTGCTCCATCTCGTCCTGTTCAGCCAATGGCACACGCTGCCGAGGGGCAGCAGTGACCCAGAGGGGCAGCTGGTGGTGGCTGGTTTTTGGCTCTGCCGTGGGTGTGAGCATGTTCAGAGCCTCAGGAGGAGAGAGGCTGCTCCCCTGGCCATGCAGGCAGTGGGAAGAAGCAGTGGGATGGAGAAGTGGGATGGAGCAGTGGGATGCAGCAGTGGGATGGAGCAGTGGGATGGGGCAGTAGGATGGAGCAGTGATGAAGCAGTGGGATGGAGCAGAGGGATGGAGCAGTGGGATGGGGCAGTGATGAAGCAGTGGGATGGAGCAGAGGGATGGAGCAGAGGGATGGAGCAGTGGGATGGAGCAGTGCTGCTCCCAGCAGCAGCAGTGGCGTGGGAGGACAGGGAAGCTGCACCAGCCCCCTGTGCCTCCTCCACATGGAGGAGGAGAGATGGGGGCAGCATGTTTTTCAGCTTCAGGATGAGTTTTTTGGCAGCTTCCTTTTCAGGGAAGGGTCCCTGAGTCCACATGGCTTGTGGCTTCCAGGAAGGCTGAAGATGCTACCTTTCAGTCACCATCTTTCACACACATGAGAAGTCCTCTCTGTGCCAGGTTCCAGCTCACATCCCTTCTGGCATCCTAGCAGGCCTGAATATCCCAGTGTTATGCTGTGTACAAATACACAAGATTTTCAAAAGCTCTGGGCTTTATGCTGGAGCTAGGGCAACATTTTTACTTAAGGTATTTGAATACCTTGTTTTGAATTCAGGGTACTGATCTCCAATATCCTGACTACTTTAAAAACATCCCAAGTCCTCCTAAGCCATAGGAATGTAATTTTTGAAGCTTTTCCAGAGAAGCCTGACCCAGGGGACCTGGTACCAAATAAATCATGTCAGTACTTACAGCATTTTTCAGAGTTCAGGTTGAGACCTGCAGTAGAGTGATGGCATTTTGAGACTTTCAGTGATAGATGACAGTGCCCACAGTCACAGCAACTTGATGCAGCATCCTACTGCTAGCACCATCTGCTACAATTTTTAAATATAGAAGGGGATTTTTCTTAGTCAGCATGTTTCTGTCAGAACGAGCTCTTCATAGGCCTAATCTGAATGCCACCACAGAGCTTCAAACTTCATCATCTTTCTAATGGAATAACCCAGTCTAATCTTTTCAAAGTGTTTGCTTTTTCTTAGCAAATGGAATCAATTTTTACTCTTCAGTGATTTCTGTGGCTGTGTCTGCACTTATGTCTGAAACATTTCCTGTCTATCATTTGTATTTCTATCAAGAACAGTTTTAGGGTCTGAGAAGTCATCATCAGCTGCTGAAATATGTGGATTCAAGCCTTTTTGCTTGAATATCGCTACCATAAAGTAAAATGTGTGAGGATGTCATCAAACAGCTTACTTAGCTTCATCTCACCCCAATTTTCAACTGATGGGTAATAAATGAGTATGGAAGCAATGCTAAAGGCCTGGCAACTATCTGCAAAATTCCAGGTAACTTTTCTAAGATTGTTTAAGCATCTGTCACCTAGAAATCATGAATGTTAAAAATATTTATAAAGCATTCTGAAGGCCACAGATGAAAATACCTGTTTGTATAATATTGCTTGTTGGTAGTTAAGATAGTGCTGTGCAGGTCCTGATCCCTCTCTGCTTATTGTGCCAGAAAAGCTTGTCATCTGAAACTTCCATAGCTCACACTGTCCCCTGCATCTGTACTGGTCATCTGCATGGAAAAGGGCCATGAATGTGAGGATAAACAGACCTGGAGGCAACAGCAGTACACACTGAGGGAAAAGATTTTTTTTCCCTTAGCTGACAGAAGGCTTAGGCCACCATCAAATGAGCTGGTTCAATCTACTGTCTGTATTTCCCCCTCCCTCCCTAGGAGACAAAACTGCTCTGCTCACATCTGAAACTTTTTACATGCAGGCTCAGAACAAGCTCAGGCGGAGTCCAGGGTGGAGTGCCACTGCTCATTTGCCCAAGTTTTTGAGGCATAATGATCTTTGAAGGAATGCACAACTTATCCTTACATTCAGAGGCCTTCCCTCACCTCCTCCCATGTCCTTTGGACCCCAAGGAAGGTGTGACACAATAGGCATGTCCCGCAGGGTCGACACCCGCACGCCACTTCTTCCTCTGATTGTTCCCCCACAGCTGTTCTGCAAACATTTCCTGCCCTTCCTGCCCCTGAGTAGCAGCTCAAGACACTAAATGTACAAGGGATTGCTCACTGTATAAGTGAAATACAACTTTACAGATCTATGTGGTGTTTGCACATCTTAGGGCTTTAGCTTGGTCTACTTAAAAAAAAAATTAATGTTTAGTCTTTGTTAAAATCTTGCTAAGAAGTTGTTTGTTTTGCCAAGATGAGTGCCTGTTTGTCTTCTTGAAATGTTTTAGGGCGTGGTTATACTGCATTGACCTCAAATGCTTCAATAATTTGAGTAGGTAAACAGATGACTTGGAGCATGAATTTATTTGTGTAGCAGTCTATAGTGCTCCTTCCAGAGCTGTTAGTTCCTCCTGCAAACATACAGCTCATTTAGATGTTGAACTGAGAATTTAGCTGTATATTAAATTAAGAGCCTCCTGAAAAACAGCTACAGTAATCATTCTTCATAGCTACATATCATGTCTGACACATAAAATGATAGAACAAAGTCACTAGCTGAAGCCTTGGACAGCAGATTAAATGTATGACTAATAAAGCCTGAAAGCCAAGATTGGTGACAGACATTATGTTCATCCTGGCCAATGTGAGTTTAAGAAGCCAGATATTATTTTATTTGAAGAGCCTTAATGAGGAAAAGAGTGGGAATCACTTACTAGCAGAACAGAGTGTGGTAGATGCCCTTCGGTGTGAACTTGTCAAACCTGGAAGGGGTCTGATTTGATGCTTCAATGTCACTTGCTCTCTGAATTAGCACATTTGCAAAATAGAAATAACAAATCTCTTTTTCTGCATCTTCTGTTCAGCAGATCCCTCTGCAGACACCATTCCTTTGTTGGGGATTTTTTACCTTTGTGAGTTAGCAAGCTTCAGCCTCAACTAGCCTGTTAGTGCTGCAGTGAGATGGAAGAAAAACACTCCAAGAGAGGTGACTGCCATGAAATATAATGGCAGCAAGTGTGAGTGTTGAAGCTAATCTCTAAAATTTTGTTCTAGTTTTGAGATTCGAATTCATTGTTAGCCCAATATGATTGAGAAGAAGGGCTCAGTATCTGGATTTTTTCAGAAATCTAGTTAAATTTCCTAAAATGTTATGCACAGGGCAATTACAGAGGGCTAGAGAGCAGAAGGAATGAATGATTATAGGATACTCATGATAAAAAGAACCTCAGATAAGTATATATTCTTCCCTGTTGTGCACTTGTTTTATTTTTTTGCTTTGCTAGAGTTCTAGTCTGGTTTCAGTAGTCAGTTCAGGTTTCTGTGCTTGCCTTTATATTTCAACAGAGCACTAATATAAGAGTAGCAAATGCATAATCTGAATGGTGGGCAACTCAATGAATCCTTGTGAGAGCCAAGATAAGCAATATTTCTTTAAATCTGCACACTATTGTTAAGCTATATAAACCACATTTAGCACCAAACAATTAGCTGAGTGGTTGGAAACAATTTCTGTAAGCCTGCATGGCAATGACTAGAGTTCCTGGCAAAATCAGAATTCTGACTCAAGTGGTCCAGCACAATTCCAATGATGATTCCAGTTCAAGAATTGCAGCAGTTAGGAGCTCAAACACAATATTCATAAATATGAAGCACGTATTTCTGTCTGTGAAGACTGCATTTCTGAGCTTCCTATTGACAATGTTACATTTGGTAAGACATATTTATCTGATTTGAGAAATGCTGAGCTCTGGTAAGGTTGCAATGAATGTTGAACTTGCAAGGAACCCACAGGTGATCTGTGAGCAGCCATGGGCTTCACTGACTTGTTTATCAGCCCTCTGAATTGTTGGTAAGTTATTCTGTAATGAATTCTTGGGGGATCTCCATCAATCCTGGCCACCTCAGGCAGCTGCAGTGCAGACAGGAGCTGCATTGCAGGAGTGAGCACTGGAGTAGAGTTGATGCCAGCTGACACAGATGATCAAATGGTCAAATTGCAGGGGATATTTAGCACAAATTTTACAGCTCTGCCTGCTGTGAAAAGTTTGGGGGAAGCTGAAATCCTCTATGTGAGCTCAGGAAGGAAATATTTTTAAAGCTACACCACTGATGGAGACATGATAATATATTGTTTCCATATAGCTCCTATCAGTAAATTATAGCTGTAAGAAAGTTGCTAGGAGATAACACTGGACACTGAAGGATTCATATTTTTGAAGCAATTGTCACTAAACTGACAGCTGCTGTACCATCTATCTTGGTGTATTCGCTTTTGCTGGGTGATACAAAGATAAATGCACAAAGGAAAAAATGCCTCTGCTTGTGTATTGTTAGGTATCAGTAAATGGTCTTTGAATAGCACATGACCTTAATTTCTGGAGCACAACATTCTCTAATGCACAGCTCATGAGTTCAGTTACTTCTGTATTTAATTTTTATTAGTTTTCTATTGTTGTGTTGTATTTCCCACCTACTGCCCATCATACAGTCATAAATTATGTCAATGTCCTATTTTCAGTCTCTGATGAAAACATATATTCCTATGTAGATTTTTTAAGATTCAAATCAAGGCTACTAGAATAGTTACAAATCACTTTTGAGGCAAAAGGAGAAAGTTTACTCCTAAAAACTGTTACCTCCTTGGCACATTTTAAACTCTGAAATCCCCTTGATTTATATCCTTTTACTAAGAAGGCAAGTAATGATGAAATTTTTCAGGTGTTCAAATTTTTTAATAAGTATGCACATTTATTTGGGGAAGAGTTCCAAAACACAGGTACTTTCCTAAGCTTTCACTGAGCTTTCACCTGCATTCTTGACTAGAAGCTTCTCCACATTCCTGCCTTGAGCAGAGAACTTCTGCTATTCAAGAGCAGACCAAAATCACTCATTTCTTTCCCCAAGTCTGGTTTGTGCTCTGGTGTGGAAATTTGAATTGGTTCTCCGCAGGAACACATTTGTTCTTAGCTGATGTTCCAGTTTATTGTCTGGGTAATGACTATAAGTGGGAGAAGTAAATTTTATACTTCAGATCTCTTTCTTTTTATTCTTCTTTATAGAACCTTGCAGGGCTTGAAAATTATCCTGGTTTTACCTGATGAACTCCAACAGAGCACTATTAGGTCAAGAGCATTTACTTTTTAAAATCAGTTATTTGGAAGATAAGGTGCCCATTCAACAGACCTGTCTCCCAAAGCCACCAGGGTGATTGACAGATCACGGTCCTTGGAACTCTTCTCTGCTTCACAAGTCTGTTTATGAATGCTTATCTGTCTCCAACAGATATAATGAATCTTTCTCCTGCTATTTAGGATCCTGTTATTTGTACCTACTTTTTATCACCAGTCACAGTAAAAACAACATTTTCAGTGTACAATTTCTATAACCAAAATAATATAATCACAAGATAATCACAAAAAATGGGTGATGTAAAATCTGTATTTTTTCATTTTAAGTTGATGTTGAAAATGCACATGGAATGGAATAATAATTGGGTTCATGGCAATTCTCTTAATGTAACTCTACTTATGATGACATCAAAAACTCAAAACTTGGCAAGGAGGGTTTTTAAAATTGGTTCTCTGCGTATTTACTGATGGACAATTTCTCAGTTTGTGATAATTGGTATGGATATATTTTTACATGGTTTTATTTTAATTTCAGATATTTCTGGTAACAAATAATACATTAAAGTGGCTGTTGCCTAGAGTGGTGCCATTGTACTTTGTAGCAGGCCTCTATAATGTGGTTAGGAGAGGGCTGACTTTCTATTTCTGGCAGATTTTCCAGGTGGAAGTACAGGTGCCTGGGCTTCACACCCTGTGCTCAGTGAGCCATGAGGCTCTGGAATGGGGAAAATAAATGTGTGCTGGGCTTGTGAAACTCCAGATGAGCCCTACAGTATCCCAACCTATTTGGGGCTATCTATGAGTCCAGCTAAGTGATATTTTTCTCCCCTAGAATGATGACAGCAGCTACAGCTGCCTTTGTCAGATAAAACACTCTGTTCTTGATCAAAATCAGAAAAGTTTAGTCACAGTTGGGTGTTTGCTTTGCTTTCTTCAATATAAATTGCAGTCTAAAAATGAACTTTGAAGGAATTTCATCTTACTGAAATGCCTCCTGTGGATTTTCTTTCCTTCTTTTATTTTGTATTGAATGAGAGGTTGTTGAAATTGATTTGTTTCTATGGAGTTTTACAATGCAAGTAAGTTATCAAAATTTTTAACAAACTAGTTCACTGCTGCTGACACTGATTTCAGTACAGTGTGACACATTAAAATTTCTGGGTTTTTTTCTATTTCTTCCAAGTGTGAAGCCTGTATTACACATAAAATTACATTTGCAGTGTTAAGTGTTGATAAATGGAGGCCTTCTATTTTAATGTTACTTTTATAGATTAGTACCTTTTACAGCAACTTCTGTTTCTTTTACATGTGTATTATTAATACTTTCTAGTTACTGTGGCACTTTTTCTCTGGGTTCTTTGATTCACTGAAGTGTAGGATAGCTCTCTTTTCTGAGCATGACTACTTTGTGAAATTTTGGATTGTTACTTTTTTGGAGAAAGAAATTAATGAAGAAATGCAACATCTAAAGAGTTGAATGCTCTCTTGGAAAAACAGGTTTCCTCAGTCTTTATCCCACGCAGATACTCTCATGGTATATGTGTAATAAAAAAATAGGTGAAAAGGCTGTAGGATTTTGCTTTGTTTTGTATAATGTTCCATCTTCCTTCTGTTTGACTTGGCAACCTTAGCTAAGTTTTTCTAACATGCTTTTTTCCTGTTGTTGCCTATAATGTATGATTGAATGACTGCACCTATAAAAATTTGTATTTCCTTCTTTTTTTGTTTTTTTCTGCTGTTGCCACTTAAATCTTGTTTACTTTTTGTCTCAGTTACATGGAGGAAGTTCTTTCCAGTTTGCAATAAATTCAGAGAATGAGAGTGTTTGCTCTGACTTTTTTCTTTAACCTGACTAGCTTACATAATACTGTATGACTTTTTTTGTGCTGCTTATTGCCTGCAAAAGTTTAGGGAATGTTGATTTCCTCTATGTGCTTTGTTCAAACAACTATGCAAATAATTCCCCTGCCTGAAAGTAAATGAAAAGTTTTTTTTGTTTTTAAACATCTGTCTTCAATGGTTTGATAAAAATTCTGCTGGAGCCCATGTAGAATGGAAATAAATTCCTGCAGCTTAGGGATGCAGGATTTTCTGGGGTGGTGGTGATTTGTGATAAGCATGGTAGAGTCCTATCTTCTGAAAAATATTCTGAAACCACCAACAGATTCTACACAAGTCCAAGATTTTTGGCCTCTTTATGGTCTTAGAGCTTAGGGGAATTTAATTCAGCAATGCTGAGATACACATGGATTCTTTCAGTAAAAGAATTCAAATTAGAATCATTAACTAGAAATATATAGGTATGGTTTGAGATTCAAAACCCCAAATAACAATAATTAATGTTTCAAATATATGTCAGTAAACAGCTCCCCATCTCACTTTGCTGTGGTGTTTCCTAGCAACTGCTGTGTTTCTCTGAACCTGTGTTGCCTTGACAATGCTTGTGGCATATTGCACATCTATACAGGGCATTTTGTTCAAAGGCCTTCACAGGCCAAGAATGCATTTGTGAAACATCCCTGAAATGCAGCTGTAATTTGGTAAAAATGAAAAGCCAGTAGACAAAACGCTATTGCATGATTTGGTGAGAGGGATGGGAGAATGTGAAACAGGAGTTTGGGCTGATGCTGGCAGGGACCCCTTTATAAATAACAGAGAGAAAGTCTGGCCAAAACTCACCCTTTCAATGTTTGAGATAGCAAGGTGCCTTTCAGATGGTGAGGGGAGGCAGATGAATAGACAATGCTGTTGGGGCATCTCTTGAGCAGGCCAGTGAAGCCCAGCTAAGTTATTGTTATTACTGCTGTGCTCTTGGGGACTGTCACAAGCCCCTAGCCCTGCTGCAGGCTGTGTTACAGCTCTGAACACCCTTCCCAACCCGTGCTCACCTGTGTGCCCGAGGCTCCAGCCCTCTGCACTGCTGCCCTCTCTCTGGTGAGCTCTGTCTGCCTCTCTCACCGGCCTTGACAGCTCCCACATCCTGAAAAAGCAGCTCCTGTATCCCATCTGCTGCCCTTTGGCTTTAAAACACAGACAAGGTGCTGCCCTTCTGAAATCTAAATAATATCATCCAATATCTTGTATGTAGGGCATCTCACCAGGCAAGTTGCTTTAAGTTTATGTGTTTCTGTATTCTAATATTAAGAAATTAATACTTTTGCTGTTACCTGTGGATCTGGCCAAAGATTTGCAAACATTTCCCAACTCAGGGAAAGCGGAATTTGTGTTTAGGGTGACTGTTGGGTCCAGACAGGGAAAAATTGCTTTTCAGCTCCTCTATCATGATTCTGCATTAATATTATCTATCTAATTTTCTATACATTCTCTTCCTAGGAGACATTAAAAGGCATGAACACTTAGATGCATTTAATTGTATGTTTCTTTCCATTTTTGCAGCTTTTCTTTCATTCCATTTTTGTTTGTCTCTTTTCATTTTTTTGAGGAGAAAGAATTTTGAAGCCTAGGGCTCTTGGTCTGGAACTGCCCATCATTTAAACAAATTTGCTATGGATTGTGATTTAACATTTCACTTTGTGTATTTTCTTCAGAGGAATTCATGCTGTTTTGCATCCCATGTAGTTGTAGATTTCCTGTCTGTTATCAGATCATAAGACTTCCTTCTGAGCTTTGAGTCCTTCAGTACTCTCCAAACTTCTGTCATTTGGGATGCTAAAAAGTAGGTTGAAATTTCAATGCTAATTTGTTACAAAGAAATCCATGAAAGGTGAATAAATCAGCAAACTCCTCTTTCCATCACGAGCCCATTTTAATAACATGAGCTTTGTTAAAGTTCAGTTTATGAATCTGTTACTCATTGCAGGTTGGCTTGGCACACTACCCTAGAAGTGCTGCCTTGAAATCAGTTCAAGAGCTGAAAATAAGTGTGCAATAAGGATTTTAATGGAAAGTCAAGCAAATATTATGGGTCGTTATCTGATTGAGCTACGTGGCTTATCATTTTGGGGCTACATATACCATATATCTGCATTAGTGAAATGTCTTTCCACCTTTGGGAAACAAAACAAAACACCTAACAACCAAACCCAACCACGGTTTGCATTCATTGGAGTATCAGCTGAGAAGACAAAGCAAGGAAAGCAATTGCTTAGGGAATTACTGCTGGCTCGGATGCAGTGGCTGAACAGCAAGGAGTGAGCGACCACAGCTGCTTCTGAAGCCTGCTCTGCTGACTTTTGTGCTGAACTGTTTCCACCCTGTGATTAATGGTGAAGTTTATCTTATGGAGCCGTCATTTTGACATCTTTCACTTGTACAGCAATCACTTTAAAGAAAATAAGAAAAAGGGGGGGGGATTTAAATTGGCCCTTTTATTTTTGTAATCAGGAACAGGATGCCCCAGCTCTTAGCTCAAACTGACCCATTATGTACATTTGAGAAATGAGTCATGGTCAGAACCTCTCCAAATAGGTTCTGGTTGGTGGGAAGACAGACAAACTCAAATTCCCAGATATAAATGTGCTTCAAAGTTTTTGTATGATAGTGAGATCCAAAGCAGCAGGGGAAGTACTTTGAAGTTCTTGGTTTAGAGTTCGTAGATCTGCTAAAGTGATGATAACTTTGGGATTTGGTTTTGGTGACATGGTGACACCATCAGATGTCAGTTAATGCAACATGTTAGGTGCTTTGCTACTGAGGAAAAGTAAGGAAGTTTGTTTTCAAGTCTAGTGCCCTCTGTCTACATTTTCAGTCCATTCTTTTTAGAGCCTGATATTGTTACTCCATTCATTTCCTCAGAATCTGCTGTCTTTGTTTCATAAATATCTTACTGAAAAAACAATTATTTTGGAGCATGCTGAGTTTTATCAAATTATGTTCTTTTCATTTAATGTGTGTTTTCTTTTAAGGCCTAGACCAAGGTTCATGCAAGGGTTTCTGACTCTGTCTTCTGGTGTCTCTCTAATTCTGTATGCACACTGTGTTTGAAATGTGCCTCCCTCCAGTGTGAGAAACAAATGATGGAAAGCCCCAGGCTGCATAGTGCAGATCTCCTTCCTCCTGTTTGTGATTGATTCTACTGTTTTGTTTTGGGTTCCTCTCTGCCACTCACAATGCCATTTCTGCAGCTACATTTCTGATCTCCTATCTAAAGCACTCACTCCTGAACAGAGATTACACCCACTGAACAAAACCTGAACCTTTACATCAGTCAACAGACATTGACAAATGGTGAGGTATGGGCCTTATTTGTCCATGTGAATGATTATGATTGTGTAAAATTGAAGAGATGTAGATTCATTTCCCTTATTAGAATTTGCCTTCTGCATTTGCCCAGAATAAATTTTGATTCTATTACTAAATTCCAGAAATATCTACCAAAAGAAGCTACTTACAGGAACAAATATTCTATCACAGTTATGCTTCTGCTTTCATTGCTTTTGGTTTTCCACAAGGAAAATGCTTCTTGGTTACAAATTTAGCAGATGAATTGCAGAGAATTAATTTCTGATTTACAGCAATCTCTTCCATGGGATATGCAGAGCACAGGGGTTTCTGCCTCCTTCTCTTGTACTCCACAGTGACACCATCGTTTGCCATTTCATTGGGGCAAAGAAATTGATTCCAGTGCCTTTCTCCTTACTGCATTTTAGTCAACTCAGTTAGTGGGGTGATACAGACTGCATTTATTAGATGGCATTTATTTTGAACACAAGTACATTCCAATTAGTTTCTAGCTAAATGCTTAGTCAAAACTGCAGTCTTTTGGAAAGGGTGGTCTCTGAGACAAAATATTTGCTAGAAGCTGCTTATAATTCAAATTGGTGTTTATAGCAGTGACTGGATGTGCATTCTAAAAGAATATCTTCTGTGTTTGTATCTTGCCCTCCATCCTCAGTACCTTCATAACTTTTAGAGTGGGTAAGAAGGAATTGTAAAGCAAAATATGAGCACAGCAAAAAAAACACAAACTCTCTCACAGTGCTCTCTTCAATGAACCAAAAGTAGAATCTGACTGATCTAGTAAGAGGCACAGTCAGAATAAAACCAGGGTAAACTGCAGCACTTCAGTAGGATTTATGAAAAAGCTGATGCCTGCACCCTAATTCTGATTCCAGCATTTAAAATAGCTAAATATTAGATTTACTGTTATATATGTTTTAACATTTTCTTGTTCATTGAGTATTGTTTGGGGAGGGCTTAGAGCACCACAAAGATAGCAGTTAAAGAACTTATTGCTGTGTTGGTGATGTTCCTCTTCTGCTCCCATTATCACATAACCACATCTTCAGTGTGAATGGAGGGAAGAGAAGGAAACATGTCTGTATTTGCTGGATTATTTGCAGTAAATAAGTCAGCCACTACACAACTCTGCCAAAATTTTTCAATATTGTACTCCTATATAAATCAGATTAAAATTAATGCGTAACAGTGTTGTTTCCTTGGGATGTCTCCCTGAAAAAATGAACTTTTTGGTAAATGTTAAATACAAATATGTCTTTCTATAGGAGGAAACTTTCAAAGTCTCAGCTTGAGGTTGGCTTGTGAAAGGATGTTATTATCTATAAAACTGAACCTTATGGGGAAAATGTAGACTACTAAAATAATGAGTATTTGGGATTATATATTTTAAGGACAAAAACCAGATTAAAATAATAGGATAAATCATGCTTTTAAATTTGATTTACAGATTTCAGACTTGGTCTAGAGGGTTAAAGGATAATATGTGCTAGTGACCTAAGGCTGAAGAGCTGTTAAAAATCTCACAAATCTTTGCTTCAGGTCTATCTTTGTGAAAACTCAGCTCAGTCCCTTTGTGGTTTTTGAGGCTGAAGCATCTTCTTGCTACTAAAAAAGTAATCCCTGCATGTAATCCCTGGGGATAGTGGGGAGGACAAGACATTGCAAATAGCCTATTAAAAATAGCAATAAATAAAACAATCACCAGTGTTATGCAATGAAAACATTCTGAGTTAGTTAATTCCAGATTATATTAAGAACTATAACAGTATTGCTGAATGTTGGTGGCCATTTCTGTTTCAGATGGGGGGTGGCACCCCAACCAACCAGAGTGCAAATGCAGCACTTGGACATATGAACAGTAAGAAAAAGCAAAGCAGAGCTCTGCTTGTCTGTTGTCTAACTGTGATTCTTCAGGAGCTTCATCTCAAATACTTTAACTGGAATGACTTGTGGCTGGACAGAAAGTGGTTTATTATGTTATTCAGCTTTAGTGGTCTATAGTTTGAAGAGCAATAGGATCAGCAAACTTGCCAAGAAGGGAGTTAACAAATAGCTGTGAAGTACTTCAAAATAGTTATCAATAAAATTCATCAAAGGGGAGATAATTTTATCAATTTTCCCAGGAGGGATTAATAGGTTTCCAGGTCTACTTGCACTCCCCATAAATTTCAGACCTTGTAACAGGGATTAGAAAAGCCCTGTTGTGATACCAAGCTGAGGGAGGGGAACTGGCAGAGTTCAGGCCAAGATGACACTGGAGAAGACAACAGCAAATTCCAAATTCCTGCACTAAGACTAAAAACCACAAGTGCAAAAAAAAAAAAAAAAAAGAAAATAAAGAAAAGGGGTCAAATGAAATGATGGGCAGCAATCATCTCCCCCTGGTCCTGCCAGGGTGTGCACGTGGCAAGGCTGGCCTGACTATGGGCACTGCCTATAAGGGAATGCAGAGCAAGAGCAAAGAGTCCAAGGAACTGCAAGAGAATGACAGAGATTTTTAGAAAATGTGTTTTATGAGGGTTTGAGGACCTGTTTGGTTGGATTTAGGGACAAGAGCAGAGTTTCAAAAATCTGAAAAATATAAGGAGAGAAGTATTCTCACCAAGGGCAGGACAAAAACTAAGTTGCTTAATTGCAGCAAGAGAGATTTTAATAACAAATCAGGAATACAAGTTTTGTAGATCAAGCTGTATTCCTGCCTCTTTAGGAGACTGCAAAATAGCTTTCCTTGGAAGTGTTTAAAAATGGATTAGATGGATATCTGCAAGGATACTAATTCAAAGCAGCAGTTAGCTTAGATCCTCTCTTCACCTTTCCCTTCCAGCTGTGCCTTGCTACATTTCTGTGATCTTTAGAAGAAATTCACTGCATTATTTATTCTGATAGGAATGGCTCTCTTCCATGTGTCAAAAAGAGGGTACCTGAAATTGCAGTTTGGGTTGCTGTTCTGCTTGACATGCAGCATTTGATTTTATTTTTTGGCAAGTAAGGTGTAGCAAAAAGCCCTTGGGAAGTCAATCTTGTAAGGGACCAAGTTACTTGCCGATGTTTTGTGAATACTGAAGGAACTCCAAGTATTAGTCAAGATTAATTACTCCTCACTTTTTCTACTGAGAAAGTATTTACATCTGAAAAATCTGCTGCAAGAGCATGCAGTGCCCAATAACACAAAATAAACAAAGAATAATTTCTTGGCTTTGGAAGGGATGGTTGGAATTTATCATAAAATTATATATATATATATAATTTTAGGTATTTATTTGGTATCAGTTCTTGATTTTGGATGAGAACAGAGGAGGGAATCGTACAAACACATTACTTTGCCATTTTCCAAATAATGTAGTGGAAGTTTGTGGCATCCATAAATGAAACTTGTAGACAACAGTGATTTTTGATAATTTGCAGTAACAGTTCAGAAAAATATTAATTTCAGTAAACTGTAATGATGTTGCCCTCTTGATAGCAACTCTAATTTTCTATCCTCTCATTGCTACATGTTCTTGCAGGTGGACCTTACTGCAATTGTTAACCTAATATACCTGCAACTTGTTTAATATTTTTCTATTAAATTCAGAGCTTGGTACACAGGATTGTGTCTGCTTAAGATTTAAACCTTTTCAGCACAAACATATTATAGTACAGAGGTGTGATCTTTTACTTAATTAGAAAAGTGATTCATATTTATGAAGGAAAATTAAAAAAAAAAATCATAAAACTCATTATGGGAGAGGATGCATCAGGACCCCTTTCTTTTATCTATTGTACCCAATGTCAGCAAAAGTCTTAGTTATTAGCAGAAAAATGCCATCAGTCCCTGTTAATTTGGAATCTAATAGGAATGTTGCTGCTGGTTAGCTCATGTTGATGGCTGAAGGAAAATAAACACATAAATAAACACATAAAATAAAACAAGGAAATAGTTTAGATGTGTGTGATTCACAGGTGGTTGTAAAGGGTTATTTTGAGACCTGAAAGTAAGGCAATATTTTCTAGAATGTAATGCAAATTACTGCCCGTGGATGTTTTCTTTTAAATTTACTAGTAATACATAAACTAAACTAGAAGCTTTGTCTTTACAAGGTTGTGCTGTTTTGCTGTGCCTGAGAAAGCTTTGTCTGCCCTGCTGTACAGTGATTCAAGAAAGCATCAGATGTAATAGGTCACAAATGTTATATCCTGGTGCTTCTCCCTACTCTCTATCAAATTAGGGGTGTAGCAAAATCAAGTAAAACTAAAAGTATAATTAAATGCATGTGGTACTTAAAGTTACTGCTTCGCCAAACTTAGTTTTTCCAAGCAATATCAGATGGTCTAATTTAAAATAAATTAATTTTTTTTTTCCCAAACTATATGCTAGGGGGAAAGGATTAATGAGACAACTATCTATCAATAGAGATTTTTCTTCACTGCACCTACTGGAATTCTTTCAGTTGTAAACACACTAATGACTTCTAGTACAGTAGCACACTGTTTACTTTACTATAATCTCACTGAGATGAAGGAAACTCCCATTACAGTCAGGTTTTCCAAATGCATTATCGTTTCCTTTTGTGGATAACCACACTAAAATCCCTAATTCTCAGGGGTTAGAAGACTTGGCACATTCTCATAGGGAGGTGCCTCTCTCCGAGCCAACATCTCAAGCTCAGCTTAGGAAAAGAAAACTCTGCATTTGCCATACTCTTTTTGCCATGCTCTGTGCTTCCATAACTGTATGCCTCATTTTTTTCCAGTATATAATATTCATAGTAGCCCTTGAAGAGTGCAAGACTCACCCAGTTTACAGCACAGTGAGGATTCTGGAAGTGTTTTAGAGCTCCCCAACTTCAGATCATTCAGTGAAGCTGTCGCCTTTCTCACAAAGGGCTGTTGAGGCTTTCTTGCTGAAAACAAATGTGCCATCAGAAATGCGCAGGAGTTAGTCAAGGAGTAAATTTGTCACTTTCCCCCACAGATTTAATGACATAATTGTGAGACTGCAATTCTCCTCACTGGGTTCAATAACCATGAATCTTGCTCTTATCTTTCATCTTCCACCTGAGCTACGAGGTGTTACGCTGCTCAGATAACGCTTGACTTGCAATAAAGGAGAAGGTGATCTTGTATAAATGCAAAAGCAACCCTGCAAAAGGAGTTTAATGATACTGGTAAAATTAGAAATATGTTCTTCCCTCATGGTGTTATAGTAACGTGAGTGAAAAAACAGCTTGTTCTACCAATTGGGGTGTGATGGTATAAGGCCATTTTCTTAAGTAAAATGGGGTGTTCAAGTAGGTTGTTGATAACTTTTGGAGGCAGGAAAATTTACAAAAATTGTTGAAATTTTACATGGCAGTTGGCCAAAGTATTTTGATTCTTGTGTGAAATATCAGCCTGCAGAACCTGGTATTAAGTATGACACCTTGAGCATGGCTGGCAGGAGCTCTGATGGTTCCATCCTCGCCCACTTCAGCTCACAGACAGCTCTGAGACCACTGGGCTGCAGTGGCACTTTCACCTCTGCTCCTTTGGTGGGTGAAAGGTGTGGTTGAAAACACTTTTTTATTTTAAATTACAAGAAGAAATCAAGATCTGTGTGCAAAGAAACCATTTGGTTCTCTGCACCTGTAGAATGCACAGAAATTGTGTTTCTACAACTGTTAGTAATGTTCTTTACTTGTGCCAACTGGTCATTTGCAGTGCTTGTCTAAATTAATTCTTTATTTGTAATTTGGTAGTAATTATTTGACTAATTTCTTCTCTTTTTTTTATGTCTTCAAACTATCACTGATGGATGAAATTTTTCCCAAATGTGTTTCACAAAGAATGTATCAAATAAGTTCATCAGATCACTAACAAGCAATTGCGAATATTTGGTGTAGGAAAACTGGCTGAATATTCTGTCCCAGATGTTCTGATGCAGGAGGTGTTTCACTAACTTCCAATAAGGTTTACTCCTTTGCACTTATTATTTTTGTTACTTCACTGGAAGAGCTCCTTGCTCAATTTGGTGTGAATGCTTGCAAGAAGTGAACTCTGTTTATGTGAATTGTGCTGCCAATAACTTTATTCATTTAGAAATGCTGCCAGTAAATAGACTATTCAGCAAAAATAAACACAGATGCTCATACATACAATGGAGATTAATCTAAAATTTCTACTAGTATTCACAGAAAATTATTTTCAGTATTTTTGCAGACCTATTTGCAGTAGTAAAATAAAAATTATTTTTCTCGTTGCAGATACTATGACTGGGTGCAATGGATGTTGTGCATATGCTCTTGGTCACTGTCAGAGACCACCTAGCAAATGTCAGGGATTTATTTTAAGTAAAGCTTGCTAGTTTTTGGGGGAAAAGATGTAACACTAACTATTTTAGAGTTTTAAAGCAGTATGAAGAACTTCAAACAGTTTGAGCCCCAAAAGGTACCAAAAAGGGCAGTTTTTTGTGTTCATTTAAAATCTGTCTATGATCAGGAATTTATCAGATCTTTCCTAACTTTCCTTTCCCAACTTTGATTAAATAGTAACCTCATGGGCATTTGCATTTGGTGAAGTGATGGTTGTAAAATGGCTGCTATTATCTGATAGCTCTGTCCTCCAGACAAGCACAGGAAATATGGTAGAAAATAAATTAGGTGAAAATCATTCCAAGATTGTTTTTTGTCTTTTGTACCATGCTACATAAATCTTTTCCATGTACAAAGTAACCTTAGTCATGTAAATTTAAGACAAAGGAATTGTGACTAAAACTGCAGATCACTTGAGGCTTCTTTGGTGCTAATTAACTTACTCAGCTCAGTTGGCTGGCAGATTTTAATCACTGTAAAAGCTCCTGTGGATATTTTAATTTGTTTTCATTTTAAAAGCAGAAGCATATGTTTTTTTAAAAGATGTATGGCTTTTTCTGTATTCATTTGAGAAATCATAATGTTTTCATGTACAAGACATACATTTAGTTTCATAATCACTCATTTTCAAACTTAACTCCTTGGAAACACTGACAGAGTTATGGTGCCAAAAACAGTCAGCATATAACTTAATTTCCTGAAAAACTTGCCTTTTTAACCTTAATCAGGGAAAAAAAAGCGTGTTTGCCAGTATTTATAATAAAATGACCCAGATAACAGTACAATCTCTTAAGCTTTCAATATATACTGATAAATTTTTGAAAGACAGGGTTTCTCTTTTTTAGAATTTCAAAGTTTTTCCTTTAGTAACAAAATAATTAGAATAACAAAAAATTAGAACAAAATCCAGGGTGTAGTTGGTGTGCCTTCAGACATCCTCCTTCAGATCCTGCCCTCTCTATGCTATTCTTCAGATTCTACCCCATCACCTATATAAGAAATTGCTACCCAATCCAACTCCAATTGTTCTCTAAAATGTTTTTTTTAATTGAAATAGTTGATGTAGACCAACCCCTTGTGATTGCAGGCCCGCATATTAT
This sequence comes from Pseudopodoces humilis, assembly GCF_049639895.1. NCBI lineage: Eukaryota > Metazoa > Chordata > Aves > Passeriformes > Paridae > Pseudopodoces > Pseudopodoces humilis. Next base: position 11,547,113 of record NC_142208.1, on the reverse strand, counting down.
ATTCCCTTCTGTGAGTAGGTGAAAAAAGGCCATGATCAGGCAAGCAAATTAAATCCTCCTGGGCATGATTTAGTTGTCTATTAACCAAACTACTAATGATCCAAAAATGAAACTTTAGAAAGACATCTTGATATGCATGCTTTCATGAAACAGATGTGTAGAAGTATTTCCATTGCACATTCTGCATGTGCATTGAAGCCTTGACAAATAGGTTTGCTTCTTTCCCAGTTTATTCCATTCTTTCTCTGATTTCATATCTAGCTTTGTCCTACAAGGCAAGAGTGGGAGCATCAAAGTTATGGATATTTCTCTCTATGAATTCTCTGAAATCTTGTTAAGGAAAAATGTCCAATCACCACTGATGAGTCCAGGTTCATATGTTAGAGTTTGCATGTACTGACTGACAAATAAGGTTCAAAATACGGTGTCCATGTCTCATTTACCGAGTGTTATTACCAAGTGATATTTTCAAGTGCCAAAGATGGATTTAGCAATGTTTTAATACACTTGGATTGTCTTTCAAAATTTTATTATAAGAGCATGTAAGGTGTAGTTTTAGAATGTTGATTGTGCTGTTTTGATTCACTTTAGTCTCACTACTGTTTAGTATCACCATCACCATTCAAAGTAGTTTTAATTTGGTGTAAATTGTTGAACAAAAAGTAAAAAGAAAACTTGGAGAAAATTTCTGTGTAGAGTGCTCTTAATCTCATTTCACACGTTGCTTGAAATTAGAGTGTTTGGTGAGATAGTTACTATTCACCAAAAGATATTCCCCCCTCATCCCAAGCCCCAAAACACTGCAGTAAGATAACCTGCAATATTCTGCAGCAAAATAATTCCTCTGCGAGGTGGTAACAGCGGGAGGGAACCCAGAAAAGAGCACATCCTTACTGGCTTTCTGTCAGATCAGTGTTGTTTGCTGTAAAATATGTAAGGAGACCTCCATGTAGGTGTTTTTCTCCGAGCCCCTGTGGCAGTGCTGGCGCACACCCAGGCGAGCTCTCTGGAAGCCCGGCTGCAGCTGGGCTGAGGCTCTTACTGCAGCAGCATCCCTGGACTGGGATGTTCTTCCCATCTCTGCTGGAGGGAATGGGTTTTCTGTGTGCTCTGCCAGTATAGCCTGGCCTGCTGATATGCCTGTCATTGTCCTTTGGAGGAAGGAACATGTGGGGAGGAAACGGGGCCTCGGTGGTGCTCGCCCTCCCGAGCAACCACATCTGTGCTCAGATACTGGGGAGCAAGGGAAGCGAGGATTTCCACCCATTGTATTTAGGGAATGTCTTCCCTGATTACGAAGGCTCTTAAGTATAAGTCCTTTCCTGCATTTTCAGTTAAAATCTAGTTTTATTGCATTTCCATTGGGGACCACCTCAGTTAAGACAGTGTCAGCTCCATGTAAGTTTCTGTTATGCTGAAAAGAGCAGAACTCTGCTCAACACAAGCATTGCATCAGAAAATACAGCTATAGCTTTGGCTAAATGAGAAGGGTGTGCCACTTGCTGTGACAAAATGAGCTTCAGTGTGACTGAAGAGAGTGAATATATGTGTCTGTATTGCTCATTCATCTGCATTTTACAAAATTGTCTCTTTTTTATTTGTGATGTGCATTTGACTGTGAACATATTAGCTGCATTTGTACTGGATTTATTTCTTGCAGCAGTCATCAAAAATGTTTCTGAAGGTTCACATTTAGTCATGATTGCACACCTGGGAATGACTACTAATATAGTAGGATTTAAAATTACCTTTCTGGATGATGATTAACACGTAAGAGCTTTACACATCAGTAAAAATCCATATTGCCCGGAAAGTTAAGGAGCAAATATATCTTAAAGGAAAAAAAAAACAGGCCAAATGTAGCACACAGGGCATATTTATTCAAGATTTCCATGTGGCAGAGGACAGTGCAAGGTTGTCATGCAGGGAATAACTGCATTGAGGCAGTCCTCTTGCAGGGACTAATAAACCTTGAATTTCCTCTTGGAGTCCCTGTCTAGCGAGGCATGCTTGCTTCAGAAAACCCAGGTGGCACAGCTCCTGTTCCTGGGAGCACACTGTGCTGGGCACCAAGCAGACATCCCCAGGTTTTGCCCATCCACCTCGGATTTTCGGGGCTGTACCACAGGCTGCAGCGGCCTCTGTTGGAAAATCGCCATCTCCTGTGACTGCCTTAAGCCAGCGCTGTCCAAACCCTGGCAGCACCTCCCTGCAGCACCATCCCTCCTTCCTGCCTTTGCAAGGGGACATTGTCCTTGCTCCTCGGGCTCCTCCAGGACACAGCAATTCCCCTGGCTGCCTTTCACTTCATCCCTGATTAACTGTGCAGCATTTCTTCAGGAGTAAGGAAGCCTTTCCTTGTGTTTCATGCTGCAGTAATGCTGAGAGCTGTAATGCCATGCAGAAACCCCAAGTATTAAAGGCAGCACATTTTTGCTTTTTGGATGTAAATCGATCCTCTCTGCAAAGATGTTTCAAATGTGTGGCACAGCTGGGGAAGCTCAGTATTCAGCATGATCTCTCTGAAGTGATAAAAGTAGGGGCAGATTCTGGACTTGGTTCAGGTTAGGATATCTCAGCATGCCCTGCTTTTTGTGACATCCAAGTGATGTAATTGATATGGCAGTGATAATATACAGAATGAGTGCTCTATTAATAACTTCCCTTTAACAGCCACTTAACCCAGAACCTTGGCTTGGCATTGCAGCCTCCACTGATAGTGCTCTCAGCAAGAGTACTGACAGTGTGTCTTGAAAGCTAATGAGATGCCTGGGAACAAATGTTTGGCAAGATTGGCAACTTTTAGAGGTTTATTTCAGGTGCAGTTTGTCCTGCTGTAAGAGATGTGAAAAATATTTACCCCATGTGTTCTGGCTCTTTTTCACCCTTTCTCCCAGTTCTGTGACTGGAGTGATTTCCCTACCAAATTTGCAAGGGTATTATTAATCTCTTACCCTCTATATCCTGTAATAAATAACACTGTAACCATAGTAGAAATCCAGTTAATTTTTCCTTCCTTCCTTCCTTCCTTCCTTCCTTCCTTCCTTCCTTCCTGCCTTCCTGCCTGCCTTCCTTCCTGCCTTCCTTCCTGCCTTCCTGCCTGCCTTCCTGCCTGCCTTCCTGCCTTCCTTCCTGCCTTCCTTCCTGCCTGCCTTCCTGCCTGCCTTCCTGCCTGCCTTCCTGCCTTCCTTCCTGCCTGCCTTCCTGCTTTCCTTCCTGCCTGCCTTCCTGCCTTCCTTCCTGCCTGCCTTCCTGCCTTCCTGCCTTCCTGCCTTCCTTCCTGCCTTCCTGCCTTCCTGCCTTCCTTCCTGCCTGCCTTCCTGCCTTCCTGCCTTCCTGCCTGCCTGCCTGCCTTCCTTCCTTTCTGCCTGCCTTCCTGCCTTCCTTCCGCCACTTCCACCACTTCCTTCCGCCACTTCCGCCACTTCCTTCCTTCCGCCACTTCCTTCCCTGTACTCTGTTAATTTCTACTTTTTCTGCTTTGTGGTCTATAATTTCCTTAATTTCTCTGTATTAAACAGCAGTGTGTATGTTAGCAGTGCCACAGATGCAGTCTGTACCAAAGTGTTCTAAAATGTGGTAATTTGGGTAGAAAAATGTAAAAAAGCCACCACAAACCCCCAAATCATAACTGCAATAAATCATTTTTGCCAATCCCAAAATAAAATGAAGGTAAAATTACATTTTGTCTTTTGAGAATTTTAGCATTTTATGTCTTGTTAGAATAAAGTCTTAGTCACTTATTTCCTTAATGTGTTGGTCAAGTCTTAATTATGCTTGTACACAAGGTTTCCTGAACTTACTCAATGGAAGGATGAGAGAAGAATACATGAGAATAAATATTTTTAAGTACATGGGTTGCCTTTGGTGCAAGAAAAAGTTACTAGAAGCTTTCCTTGATGCAGTGGTTCAAAACTGAAGAGTGAAATGCAGATCTTCATCTGAGGTATGTAGTTCCTCACTTGAAACAGTACAGGCAGCTGACAGTCAGGCTCTGACACCTCTGATTCTGCAAATACTCAGAGTCTAAACTACTTTAAAATCAGTGTGATTTAAGCATGTGATTTTAATGTTAATTGCATGTTCAAATGCTTTGCAGAATTCATGCTTGAAGAACTTGAGTAGAACACATATATTGGAAATAGCTCTTACCAATCCTGCAAATAGTGTAAGTAGTTTTACAGTCCTCAGCCTTTGTAATACTCTTGCAGGACTGAATTCTGACCTGGGTCAAAGCCTATGGTTTTATTCTTATCCTTGGATTTTTTCACCTTTTGTTTGTGTTTTCTGTTGCATAACAAGTATTTTAGTTCTAAATTTTCTCAGGCTTTTTTCTCATTCTTTTACACTTACATTTAGACATAAAGTAGATGCCTGCAGGGAGAGGAAAAAGGAAGGGGGAGTACAAGAAGTAAAACGAATCATGCCTGTGCATGAAGAGGGATGTGGAAGCTATTTATACTGGTATAAATACCAGATTAGTAGGATTTAAAATGTTACTGTTCTGTAGATTTTAAAAGGCCTTATAAACTCTAGGTTAGTTTTGCTTCACTTCTTTCAAGGTAGACTTATTTAAGAAGACAGATATTTGCTATAATTTTTAATAAGATTTATAGTACATAATGCTTTTCTTAGACTCATAAACCATTTCCCTACCCACTGCTTGCTCTTTGAAAGAGGGGCTGTCTCACACTTGCCAAGGAGAAGTGGCTTTTGTGCTTCTCCTCTGACTAGCTCTCAAGTGATTCATTGCAGATTGGTGGGCTCTGCTCTTGTGAGTCCCCAAACACATTTGGCAATCAGTTTGTGTGATGCACTCACTACTGGATATGGATTTGCAATTCCTTATGGAAGAGGGAACTCTTCTTGTCCTATTTCTCCCATGCTGTTTGTGTTATGAGGGGGAATTTGTTTTTTCTTGCTAAGTAAAATAGTAACTTTTATTATTATGTATTTGCCAACAAATTCCTGGAAGGGCACAAAAAAAATTGTCAAGATGTATTGAAACATGTCTCTGTGCTTCTGAGTAAAGGTCTTTCCTGTCAGAGCAAACAACACAGTCCTGAAATGCGTGATGCCATTCTGGAAGTTATTTCTTATACATAAATCCTCTCCTTGGTCATGTTACCAACTGGCACTCCTCTTTTATTAGGTAAATACTAAATGCAAATTAATCTGCAAAGCAGTCTCTGGAGGAGAGCTCTCTTCTTATTAATCCTTTCAGACTTCTAGCTCTGTGTGGTAGTAAAAAAAGCAAATGAGGCTTTCTAGGATTGTTTAGCACATGGACAATTCTGGTACACTGAGAGCACTGTGCTATATATAAGTTCATTTCCTTATTGTGTCCTAACCTAGGAAGTTTGATTCAGTTGATACCAGGTTTCCTTTGCAGATGTCTTAGAAAAGAAAAACATGTCTGTCTCTCTCAACATTTTGGCATACAATTTATTCTTCTCTTGACGTGCTTTATTTTATCTGTTCTACATCAGACATGTTTTTTGCCTTGATGATTTTCTTGCCTGTGTGGTGAGAGCTAAATGTCAGTCAGTGTGCATGGCAAATTACTTTTCTCTTGTGTAGATTACCTTGAAAACACTGAATGTGTTGTTGGCAGTAGAATAGACTGATAGCAGAGTTGAGGAGGGGATTCTTGCAGAAGAGGGTGAAAACTGACTGCAGGCTTGCTCCAGCAGGGAGGCTCAAAACCCAGCGTAGGCCATTTGTGGTGCATGCCGAGATGTTGCAGTTGTGGGAGGGAGCATTTCTTAGTGAAAATTATTTGGGAAATGATTAGGAAATTAACAAGAATTCTTTATATCTCATGAGTGTACAACAGACACAGGACCTTTCATTTTAGTCATTTATTCAGGTCTGGAAGCAGATGCTGCTGCCTGTGTTGGAAGCTGACTAGACTGAAGACTGGTGGGCTTGGAGTGGCATATCCTCAGCTGGAATGTGTCCTCTGAATTGAGCATGAATATGGTGTTGATGTCACAGAATCCTTTAGATTGGAAAAGACCTTTGAGATCACGGAGGCCAGTGGTTAACCCAGCACTCCCAAGTCCATCACTGTGTCCCTGAGTGCCACAGCTACACAAGGTGACTCAACCACTTCCCTGGGCAGCCTGTTCCAATGCTTGAGAAATCTTTCAGAAAAGAAAGTTTTCCTAATATACAGCCTAAACCTCCTCTGATGCAACTCTTGTCCTGTTAGTTGGGAGAAGAGACCAATGACTCCCTACCCTTGACACCACCTCCTTTCAGGTAATTGTAGAGAGCTAGAGGGTCTTCCTGAGCCTCTTTTCCTCCAGATTACTCTCCCCCCCCACACACACTTTCTTCAGCTGCTCCTCATAAGTTCTGTTCTCTAGACCCTTCACACTTCATTGCTGTTCTTTGGACGCAGTTCAGCCTTTGTTAAACCAATGCCTTGAAATGGATTTGAGCCTGGTGGTAATGCCTCATATTTATAATAATCCCAGAGGGGAGTCTGTGAAAAGAGAGGAATTGGCAAATAATGCTGTCAGGAAACCTATTGTACCTGGGAAAAAGGACATTTTCCATGTAGTTGGTGTAGGTGTCAGGTAGAGACGTTAATATAGGAAGTATATGTTGGATGTTAGCATCTGGTATGACAAATCACTGGAATATTGAGTAGCAAGGCTGGGACAACTGTGCCTTTTGTCAGGCTAATTAGTGGTTAAGCAAAGCAGTTGTAGGTATTAGGTTTCTGGTAGGACTGATGTGCATGTAGTAGGTGTTGAGTGCTTACCACACCATATTTTAAGGAAATCATGCAAGGGCTTTTGTCTGTGGGAAGTAATTATCTTTGCACACTATATTCTCTACTCATGACATGATTCTAACCTCCTGGGAAAATCTGCAGTTTATTCTCTTATAGTCTTGATTTCTTTTAAGGGGAAAAAACCCCAATCCCAAAAAAGCCCAAAAGTTAGGCCCCAAACCTATGGATTTGCTGGGATCTACATCCATTTAATATATGGCATCTAAATATTGTTTTTATTTTATTTATAAATTATTGTTTATATTTTATTTTTTTTACAATAAAATAAATATTGAGTCTAAGTATTGTTTTTATTTTTAATAAAAAATATTGCTTCAGTTTTCTCTTTTTTGGGTTGACAAGCATATAACATGGATGATTGGTTAGATCTTCATGGAGTTGATTTTATTTGAAGGTATCTGTAGAGGTCTGCCAGTCTTGGGTTTGAAAGGTAGGAATGCAATTCCTCACAGACTGAGTGAGCCCTGTGCTGCTTATGGATGATTTATAAGGGACTCCAGTAATTTTGTAGCTCTCAGGGAATGAGTCCGTGAAAATGTCGATCTGGTGCCTCACTGAATGGAGACACACACAGACAAAAAGAATGTGAGTCTGAAGGTGAAGATCAATGAAGATCAATGCAGGGAATTCTATGTAGTACTTTATTTCTTTATTCTGTTTCTCTCATGCTCAGGAATGAAACAAGTGCTGTCCTTGAAACACTGACTGTTGAGTGCTAACCATATCATTCCTCTCTCTCCCTTTTTCACCTATGTGTTAAGAATAGTGGATGAAAGTTTTCAAATCAAAATTGCTGCTCTGCAGGGTTATTTTACTATGTGAGGTGCATGTCCAAATGTGCATAATTTCACAGATTAAACCCACAGGCTTTCACTTTCCTGTGCCTGAAAACATGATTTATAAAGAACTGATTTTGCCTGGCTTGTTTCAAAATGCAAATCCATTTCACCTTACTTACAGAAATGCATATTTTAGTTTTCTATCATCAGAATTCATCTTCAGACTCAACATATTTGTAGGAAAAGGTGACTAAGAGATGAAAATAACTCTTTTCAGTCTAACTGGAAATTAAGCCAATTTCAGTGATATTCTTAAATATCTCCATCATAATAAATAGTGTCAGTTTCTAGAAGTATTGCTGTCAAGTGAGTCAACCTTTTTGACTATAAAGGATTATATCATAACAGCATTATATCAAATAAAGGAAAATCAGTGTCTCTGGAGACAAGCAATAGGAGACCAGGCTGTCATCTTTATACATCTGGTTCAATCCCAGCACGGGGCCGTGCAGTCCCCTTCCTGGAAGGCTTTAATAGAAGATGTGTTTCTTCCTTGGATGGATGCTTCAGCAGAAGAAGAGGCTGCCTGCTGGGGCTCTAGACTCTTACCCTGGAAGTATGCAAGCCTCAGAGCTGTGGCTGATTTCGTCTACAGCCCCAAACTGACCAGGACAAGGTTGGATTTCATGACCACCAGCAGACTCTTCCAAATAAATTTTCTGCTCTTTTGTGGTAAACCTTGCTATTCCAAAGTGTTACATTTATGTGATGGACATCTTGGAATAACTTGACTGCAGAGCTTGTCTTGTTACAAGAAGAGACAAGAAGCTTTCCCTGCCTCTGTGTCCCTCCCTCAGGACAGTGATGACAAACTGGTATCCTGCTCTCAGTGCTATTTTCTCCCCTGTGTGGCTCTGTCAGGAGCCACATTTTCATCTTTCTGCCACTGTGATATCCTTTCTACCTGCATGCTGAAATTCAGTTCTGAACTGTCATCACTTAATAGACTGACAGGCAGAGTTTTTTTCCACAGCAGAGAATTTCCTTTGGTGAAAATATGAGACATGTACGTGTGTAGTACCCATGTGACATTAGTTGCTGGGCATAATACAGATCCTGACATAGTGTCCCAAGCTCGCCAGCACTCATTTTCACTGGATTTATCCCATTCCAGAGCAGAGGAATTGCAAGAAAATGCTGGTTGCTGGAGCGAAAGCAGACAGATTGTATCTGACTTCCTGTGGTTGCTCTTTTCCTCTGAAAAGCACTGCCACACCCCTTCCATCACGTTTGGTAGCTTGGTCACCCTGCTGAGCAGAGCTGCCTGATCCATGCTGCCTTCTGATGAGCTCCTCACAAAGCATTTGCAGCAGGACTGGTGGGGACTCAGGCCTGCAGGCTGCTGCCAGTGCTGGCACCTGCCCAGGACCACCTGGATGCAAATGGAGCTCGGGCCACCTAAATCCTAGGAACCATTCAGGGAAAGAAACATTTATTTTACACATTTGTGTTTCCTTTACCCATGCCTAATTTACAGGCACAATGATAATTTTTGGTTGCCTGGCAACAAGCTGGGGGCATATTGGATGGAAGGTGTGACTTAAGTATAAGGATTTGGGGTTTTTTTGGGAAGTGTCACAATAGGGGTTACTGCGTTCAGGTTTGCAGTATTGTTGTCTCTCTGTTTTAATTATTTATAAGGAGCTATACTAACTGCCTTGGCTGCTTGGGCAGAGCCCATGATAAGTGGTCTCTGTAAAAACCAACCCCCAAAAGCTCTGGTCCTGCAACTTAGTCCTCTTCTAAACATCCTTGTCTTGTTCTAAACATCTAAACATCCCTGTCTTGACCCCTGAGCACACACAAATGGTAACATGAAGCTAAAGGATCTTTGGAGTGGGTACAAAAATGCTACACCCAGGGAAAATTAACAGACAAAAAGGAAAACTTTTAGCATGTTGTGTGTCTCTTATATGTGTTTTTGTTTTCTTTCCTGCCCATGAAAATGTACTATTAATAGAACTACCTTTCTAATCAAGGGCTAGTCAGCACTGATATTATTGTCAGTTCTTCATTGCTGAATTCTTTCATGCAGATGCAAAATGAAACACTTGAATCGTGAAAATATAATCTATATATACATATCCGTATCATTAGCTTTTATTAGAGAATGGAAGATGAAATCTATTCAGTGTCATACCATGGTAACTTCCTGACATGTCATATGCACTGCTATGGTGCAAAGCAGTAAGGTCACAATAAAATTTGAAACAATTTTTCTTTTAAAAAAAGAAGAGAGGAAAGGGATTTTGACTGTGTGGTAAGGAAAGGTTTCTGAGAGTTTAGATGTGCTTCCATGTGACCAAAAAAGTAGTTCTAAATTATCAGAATTTCTGTTTTTAATTTTTTTTTTTTAAGAGGAAATTCTGAGTTCTTATTTGCTCCAAATCTCAATTGGTTTGATTTTTCAAATGCCTTGAGCAATCAGTGTGACACTGTCACCAAGGTCAGTGAGGCTGCTTACAGTGTTAGGTACTGCCCAGAGGTAGAAAGGCTGCTAATATTCAGATTGTGCACTATGAGAGTAGAGGCTAGCTGCCAAAATGAATGTGTTTGTTACTTTCACCAACAGGTCTCTGAATATGATTATTGAGGGGTTTTACTGTTGATGGGGGTTTTTTCCCTTCTCTTGGGGAAATACACTAGTAATAGATGCAGGCAAGCTAGTCCTGGAAACCCTAAGCACTAGGGTACCTGGGCTTGGCCAAATGCTGGTGTAGGCATATTAAAATCTTTAAGGGATGATGTGTTACAGGGATGAATGATATAGGGGAAGAAAGATTAAAATATGGGAAAGAAGGTATTATGAGACACTCTTGGAGGGTATTTGACAGACATAGGAATGACACATGTACCAGATTTAGCAGTTCAGTGGCCACAGTTGTGTAATCTATAATAATGGATTGGGGGGACCTGTGGTTTCTGACTTGACTTGAGTGTGGCTCCTGTGCTTGTTGGATGCTGCACAAGGAGACACGATAACGCTGTGTTGGGGGTTAGGCAGTGGCTGCTAAAAGTGTCAGAGGGAATCCTGCTTTGGGAAGAAATCATGTGCCCCTAATATTCCCACCCTGCACTGGAATGAAAGAGCCCCAGGAGTTGTGGCTTCTCCTGCATTGGTAAACCTGCCAACCTAGAACCCAAAAACTCCCATTTGTGAACATAACAAAAACATTCACTGAAAAAAACCCTGTCATTTTAGTGATACGATTTTTTTTTGTGATACCATTTATTTTTGTGAAGCTAGATATGTGATTGATTTGTGGAACTAGAATGGCTAATTGTTAAGAGTATGTGTCATATTTTTTTCTTCATCAATAAGAAGTGCTTTTAGAATATGTATGTATGTTGTTTAAATTATAAAGTATATATCCCAGGTAATAATTTTTTTTCCACTAGGGTTTGGCTATTCAGCAATATTTGGATTTTAAGCAGATGTCAGGGAGAGAGAAGTGACATTTATATCAGCCTAAGATATTTTTTTATTATTTTTTTTTTCTGAAAAGTAATTTAGTTAAAAGCTTGGTCTGAATTACAGATATTTGCTACTAGCTATCAAGTTTGGGTTTTATCTTCTCACTAGAGAGCCTGTGCTTTGCAGAAAGCCAGGTATTATCATTGTTTGACTCTTCAGAGGTAATTCAGCACCATGTAGTGCTGCTTCTCTACCATACTTCTGGATGTGAAGTGAGGGAAAATTTAATTTGCCTGACATGTGCCTCTGCCACTCAAGATGGACAAAATCAGCTGAGAAGCTGACATGCTGCAGTCCTATATTTGTACTTACAAGTTTTTAATCTAGAGACCCTTGGCTCTGAAAATGTGACTTGTTTCCCCTGTAAAACCTGCTGGTTAATTAATCATGGTTGCAGAACGCTGTTGCAGGCAGCTTCCTATAACATTTGATTTATAGTAAGTGCTGATATGGGGAATGTGTTACAGCAAGCAGTATCAAATCTGACAAGTCATCATGGCTACTCACTGCTCTGTGCTGTAGGCAGTTTGTACCCCCAAAATGTGTTGACCCAATTCTCTGCTGTTAAATTCTAAAGTTATGGTTACTATCTCGCAGTGTACATGGTGCATTCAACTCTCAGTTTGTCACTCTGGGATGCAGACAAAAAATGAGACTGCTGTGCAGGCAATTAGGTCTCTTTGCTCACCAACTTTTTGTTGTTTTTTTTTCCTAAGAAAAATGTTTTAATATGTGCAAATTTGCCAATGACTGCAAATTTTGTCCAAATAATCAGCTGTGTGATTATTTTTAAACAAATTATTCTGAATTTAAAAGAGTCTGGATTCTGAACTTTGTGATTAAATATTTAAGGAAAAAGTTGACTAAAATAATTCAATGAACTGGCATGCCAGAAGACTGCTCTCAGGGAAATGCAGTCCCATTTTTTTCTGGGCTGGGAGAGGTTAGGCGCTTTCACAAGCAAATGATCCTTTTCTGGATTCAACTTCCTTTTATTCACTAGACTTTCAATCAAGGTCTTCTTGTAAGGATCTCCTGCACTTTTGATGTCTGAACCATTTATCTCTGTGTATAAAATAAAACAAACTCTTGTTCATCTCTTAAAAAAACAAAAAACAAAAAACAAAAAAAAATCCCCAAACAAACAAAAAAATCCACTTAAATGAAGAAAAATATCCACTGCTTTTTTTGTTCCTTTTTGTGTCTTTTCCATATCTACACTAGGGCAAAACTAGGAAGGTCAAGTGACTAGCATTAAAAATATTTTCATAATACATACCTGAAAGGCAATTGCATGACACTTTTGTATTATAATTTTCTCCGATATTACTAAGTAAAGAATCTCATGAAACTCCAAGTGAAAGACTAAAGTGCATCAAAATTTGAACCACAGGCTCCACAAGACTTAATTTCTGGTATTTAAAGAGATACTTGTCCATAAATCTTTCAGCTCACTTGAAGGACGTCACTTTGAAGCACTACAGGCTTTTTTTTCTCACAGGAGATTGAAATTTTTGCAAAGTGCAACTGAATATGTTACAGATTGTTAAGGGAGTTCTGTTGTTTTGAGATAGAAGATTGTGCTTGATGCCTCTCTTTCTTAGGACTGAGTCTGGGAGATTATGTGAGGTCTTTTTCAGTGTCTAAGTTGACTTGGAGTTGAAGAGAAAAGGATTTGTACCACCTTTCTCTCTGAGCCATGGAGGGAAGAATGGGCATGATGTCAATATGAGTGCTCATAATTAATTGTGAATCTCTTCATGACACATAACGAGAGTTTTGTCCTCAATTCAGAGTTATTTTTGACACTGACTCAGAATGGGCTAACACTGAGATTTATCACCAGCCTACATCTTTTCCTGTTCTTACCATCAGACCACATTCTCTTAACTGTAAATGCAATGAAATGTTGGTATTTAAAAGCAAAACTATCCTGGTAATCACACTGAATTGTTCTCTTAACCCCTGTCAGTGGAAGGTAGACAGATGACTGAATGCTCCTGTAGCACTGCAAAAATTAATTCTCCAGTAAGATTAACAGGATGCTTATATTGAAGTGGTGCCTTTGAGATGGGCCAGACAAACCAGCAGTTAGACATTGAGAACATTACACCTGTTCTATCTTGACAACACAGTCCTGATAGCACTGAGGTTTTAACATTTAATGAACATGAATGTTTATTATCTGTTCAAGTACAGTCTGAAATAGTCAAGGCCTTTCTTACCACTCTTCACTCCATGAACTGACACATACCTCTGAGAAATACATCTTTTTAAATGCCATAAAATGATTCAGACCATATTTTGACGTGATAAAAGACAACTCCTTAAAGGTGGGGACAATATAAACTCCAAGTTGGCAAGATGGAGACTGAAATATAGGAAGAAGGGGTAAATTTTTTCTTTATCACAATTGAAGGGTCTTGGAAATGATACTGTAGTCTTTGTCTCTCAAGTGCCCTGCCTGTTATTCTTGAAACATAGCCTACCAAATGTCACTTTTAATTTCCTGAATTGACTAATTAGAACAGAGCAACAATAAAAAGAAAACATTACATTAGCAGAATTCATGAAGTTAGTGCAATTATCGTATGTGCAATCTATACACATCTCTGCTGCCTTACTCAGGCAACTTACTTGTTTCTGCAAATAATTCAAAGCTAAGATGCTCACTGACAGAAACTGCTGGTGGTCCTTAAAGCTGCATGATGTAAAATTCCTGTTAGGGCTGAAAAGCATTCCTGGATCAGGAACTGTAATCCCATCATGTAATAGGATTGATATAAATATAATCCTATTACTAAACCATGTGCTTGCATGTCAGAATGAACAGTGAATAAAGGCTAGAAGATGTTTGAGACGTTGCTCTTTCAAAATCAATGTGAACCACTGTAGTATGCAGTGATTTTAAGAAGTGGATTTTGGTGTGGACAGCAACATCTTGCCTTAAATTAAGTTTGCTAAAAATTCTGAGCTGTCAGTTCTTGAAGTTTGTTTCCCTTCTCTTTTCTTCTCCAGCAGCATTAAAATGAAGGCTGAAGTGATTTATTTTTAGTGAACTTCACTTCCCATGGTAGATGCACAACCAGAAATTATACCCCATGAAATAAACCCCTATAAAGTGTCAGAAGGGAGAAATCATCTAGCTGTGAAGAATATACCATTGTACACAGCTGATATGGATAAAGCTAAGTGGCTCGTGTCATGTCATTGCCAGAGTTATATTAATCCCTTAACAATGTAAAACCAGCAAGTATTTGTTGAAAGCCAAGTATGCAGGCAGAATGACCTGGATTGCTGAGTCTCTTGAACTGTAGTCATGAAGAGGTTGGCAAATTAAGTGCCTCTGCCCTGTCCTGACACATTAATCTTGCAAGGAAGACACTGTGAATGTTTTATGCACACATCATGCCATAGAAGTGCTGGCAGTAGCTTTTTTTGGCCCACTTCTTGCCATCAGTCTTGAGGTAAGAGGCACCCAAAAAGGAACTGCACTCCACACTTTTGCTAGTTTTGAAGCCTGAATCAAGATTAAAGTTTTACAGTAGACCAACACATTTCCTTTGGAAGTTTCATTTCTCAAAACACAACAGATTTCAAATTTCTTCATGTACCTTCATGATTTTATTTTGGAAGAAGTGTTAAATGTGTTTTTTGAATACAATGTAACATGTATTTTGGTTTTGTTCTGTCTATCCAGTATAACATTCTACCATGTTAAAATGACTTTGTTGATCAAACCTCTAAACTGTGCCCTCATAAGTAAGCATGCAATGCAAAAGTATATTTATGGATGCAAATGCTTTTTTAATTTTAGTTAAATAAGGAGGAAGTGAGACTGATTTATCTGCTCAGCCTTTGACATGCTCTTTCCAGTTCAGGGTCTGTAAAGACTTGTGTGGAATCCTTGGGCTACTGCCACCAGCCTGATTCCTCATTGTTGTCCTCAGGTGACAGTGTGTACTCCAGGTGGGAAAACATTTGAATTACCATCCTATCAGCATATCATTGTCTGGTAAAGCAAAAAGAACTGAAGAAATCCTCCTGGTGCATGCCACTTGAACACCTAGAGGCAGATCTGCCTCCTCTCCTGACCAGAAAAGTTTTTTCCAGCTGCTGTCTAAGTAGTGACATACTCTGCAAATACCCCAAGACTGGTAGACATTGAGGGTATACATTAATTACATTGTGATCTTGAGTTCTCCTGATTTCAGTTTTTATCTTCTATACTTGGGAGATTTAATGCAGTAGGAAGAGACAATCCCTCAAGAGAAAATTTCAATAATCTAAGCAGAAAATAGATTTATATTATTTCTAAAGGTAGAATTGGAAAAGAGGCAGAGAAAAGCTTGAAATTTAGTCCATGTCTTTTAAATCTCAGATAAATACTTATGATCTCAAGACTGTCAGGTCTCTAGAATATTTCATTTAGCACATTCATATTTTATACTTTCATTCTGAAGCAGCCTATTTTGCATGATTACAATCTGGGCATAAGGATGTAGCTTTATAGGTGGGATATTGGAGGAAATGGTTTTCTGGTGTTAGTGTGATTTATGCTAAAAGCTATTATTAGGTGAATGTGTATTATTTCACAAATCTCACACCTTTTCTAAACCTAGCTGAGAAACTCATTGTGATTTGTCCTCATCAGGCTTGGATTATCTCCCAATGTAAATATACGATTTATCTGTGGTGACAAATGCTACCTTGGCTTTGTGGTTCCTATTATGTTAATGGATCACAGCTTGCTGGAAAATGCCTTTTCTCAAATGGCCTGTCCTTGTTCAACAGCACTGAATTATTGGTTCACTAGCTTTAGTTTCTTCTTGTAATTAACTTTCAAATGTGCTGCAGGAACATAAGGAGCAAACAAACTCATTTTGCTGCAACCTGTAAATAAAACCATTTCCAAAGTAAAACTGACATTTAATACAAAGCAGTAGTGCGATTTGCTGCCACTATAGAGAGTCATGAAATTAATTACCCATGGGTATGAAATATTGATGAATAACTAATACTACCTCACTAAATATTTTTTTTTTTTTTTTCCCCATAAGCTGTGCAAAAAGGTGTCTGGGATAAGGGCAAGATAAGGGAACAGAACAGCTATCAAAGGTTCAAGCAAGTGTGGGGTTAAGACTGAAAATAAAAGTAGTGAGAATATCAGTTCCACAGATCAGGAGGAAACAGACCTAATTGATCAATTATAGTGTTATTTTTTCTGCATTAACAAGACTTAACTTTTTATTCCTGGAGAGGAGCATGACATAAACCTCAGAACCAATGAAGGCAGTGCAGGATTGTGGTTACCATTATAGATTGGGTGTCTTTGTGTGAGGGTTGGGTTTGAGGTTTTTCTTCCTTTTCATTCAGTATTTCAAAGCAGGGAATTATTGGATTAGTGTTTCTTATTTTACTTATGTCAGGATGTTCCTTCTGTTCCAACAAGCTTTTGCAGTTTAAGAAACCAGCAGGACCAAGTATGCTGAGCTTTTCCTCTACCTTCCTCTAGCAGTTGTTTAAAAAATAAAAATTCATTAAAAAGGCCCTTGGGAAAAACAATACTTAAAGAAGGAGTATTTATACTACACTTCTTAGTATAATTTACACAGTACCAGATTTGTCTTCCCTGGGAAACCAACCTGTGGTTAGACAAAGAAGTCTTGCAAGCATGTGTTACTGTGTTAAAGGTGTCAGAGGATGTAACCTCATGCTTCAAAACCATGCTGTTATCATTACAGGTGAGTTCTATGGAGTCTTACATTGCAATTAACATTTTTTTAAAAATCAGGCCTATCTAAGTCATGAAAATTATTATCTTGTTTAAAAAAGACCCCAGAAATGCCATTGTAATCTGTGCTCTAATGTAAATTCTACTCACTTCAGGAGGGAATAGGGAAAGACTTTGCAGAAAAAAAAGGGAAATTTTTATAAACAGTTTATAAAAACAGTTCTTTGGGTTAATTTGTTGAATTTTATTAGACTATCATACTGCTGAGTTTTTTACCTGTAAAGACCTGGAGGAAAAGTTAAATCCTGATAATGTGAATGCTAATCACATCCCATAGGTAGGTATTGTTTCTCCAGCCATCTAATCAGGAGCTGATTTTCACAAAACAAGTGGTGATACAGTAGGAATGTGAACAGAGAGGAGCAAGGTCCTTCTTATCATTTCCTTCAGACTGTACTGATGATAAGCTTATCTAAGGGTTTTGCACATGGAGTCAGGTTTGACTGTGGCCTTCACTAAAGAGATGTTTTCCTCCACTCCCACTGAGAGCTGCTCTTAAGAAATAAGAATGAAACAAACAGGTGCAGATTACTGACAATTTTTTTTTTTTTTTTGCAGAACCAGTGTGTTGCTTAATTTTAGTTATATCCTTTTTCTTTTGTCTGTAGTGATTGCACTAATTGCAGGGCAGTTCTGTTAGTGTGATGTGCATGGAAAAGCCAGTTCCACACAAAGCTGAGGCTTGACCCTTTGAGATGCTGAGTGTTCAAAACTTCCATTGAATGTGCTGAAAACATTTGTGTCTAATCAACTTAATCATGTGGGGGTCTCAATAATTGCTTTCTGTGACTGAGAATTTGTGTAACCCACGTTCATGATTGATTACAACCAGGAGATTGCTTCATTTACTCAACATCTCTTTTCACTGACAACTGTGTGGCAAACCCACAGATCACTTCTCACAATTAAATGTCCTTTCAACATGAATTATAAACTGTGCCATTGTGAAACATGGAGAACAGCTGGTCGAAGACAAGTGTTTTGGGAACATTTCTGAATTTAGGGCTTTTAAAAAAATTATATTTATTTAATCTTCCCAGTATTCTTCCATACAAACCGGAAGATTAGAATTTGTTTTAGGCCTCTTTTTAAAATTAGTTTGTTTTCATCTTTTCTTCTATTCTTTTTAAAAGTGTATACTTGTTGACTTCTCTCTAGAATGAATTCCTTCTGCATCAAATTGCTGAAGCAGTTTCTCCACTAAATACCTAGAAACAAGTAAACCCAGACTTCCTTACAGTGTATTCAAGTATCACAAAATAGTTGTGATATTTACAAATATTTACAGCTTTTATCCCATTTGTGTTATGATTACAAGGGTGAACTCATGTCAATGAGAAGCTTAGTAGTTTTTTGCTTATTGCTTCAGCTAAGTTCTGCACTCTGTGCTGGCAGGTAGAAGCAAGTTATTGCTGCTGAAGTTGCATGTATGTAGTCATAAAAAGACATTAATTTACCTTTTTTTGACTATTTTTTTTCCCTGCTGAAGACCTTAATGCCCAGAAATTAACTCCTGAATACTTTGTGTCATGTCATTGTGACAAGATTGTGAAGGGTGAAGTAATGTAGAAAATTAAAAGGTGAAATTTTTCAAAGCCAAAATTGATCTCTACAGGATAAGATGGTTTTCTACTTAGAATGTAACATAATTTGATAACTGTCTTAGGTAACAATACTTTTTAAAGGTTTTTTTGTTTGTTTTATTTTTTTAACTCCTCAACTCAAATAAAAAAAATCCCAAAGATAAAGCTCATTAACACTACAAATCAAAAAAAATTGTGCATGTTTTTTTCCTTCTCCTCTCTCAACTCCAAATTCCTCTTACCCATTATTCAGTCTAAAAATCTTCCTACTAAATCTTGGGGTTGTACTCTCACTTAGGATTTTAAAGTACTTTCTGTCTTTCAGTGATACTTTTTGCATATCTGAAAAGTTGCAGATTAGATGCAATTAAAAATTACAGAATTTACAGCTGTTACCTTTTATTTGAGAAATCTAAGGATTATTTATAAAAACATCAAGAAAAATGGAATTTTGCTTAGCAACATATGTGGGAAATGGAGATTTAACTCTGTGAGCTACAATGAATGATGATTTAAAAATCAAAACCTCAAAAAACCTTTTTCAAAACCTCACCATGCCTTTCAGCAGCCAGCTGCTGGAGGGTTCAGTCACACCCCTTCTGAGGTGTGTGTGTTGATATTTAATTAATTAGCAATGAAAACCTCTGCCTTCAAAAAGGTCTGTGCCTTGAGACAGTTTCTGGTGAGCTCTGTTCAGACAGAATTAACAATAAGCAGAAATTGTCTTTTCAGTTGACATGTTGTAAATTAGGACAGAGTAACACTCGTCTGTCACCTGTGTTAGTATGACTAAAGCTTATTTTAGAGAGTAATACAGAGAACCTTAATTATTCTATTAGATGTGGTGGTGTGTATGGTGACACTTGTTAAGCAAGTTGTGTTTTTCTCTACTTTGCAACAGAACAAGGATTTATTTCATGGATCTCTTTTTACTAAGTAAAAATTAATATATACAGTGGCAGTACTAATGTTTTCTCACAAGAGTTGCTGCCAAGTCTGCAGACTTGGCAAACATGGAGAAACATCACATTGATTTTTTTGTTGGTTTTTTTTTTAAATATTTATTCCAAACATCCCTGGGCTCATGATCTGTTCAAGATGCTCCTGTTACCAGTCTAAACTTGGGCATTAGCACACACCCAAAGTCATCTAGCCTTTCTAACCAGAAGCAAGTAGGCAGATAGCAAACTTTGCCATCTATGATGAGAGTGCACATTTTTTTAAATCAGTATCAACTCTGTGGTATAAACAGAAATATTTTGTGCATGGAATCTAGGGAAGGACTGATGCGTCTTGATGGTGCTGCCAGTCGTGGTGCAGGGTCAGTGCCCTGTGGAGAGCAACCTGCAGGATTGTCTGTGAGGAGTGCCTGACCTGGTGTGAATGAGGGACACATGGTTCTTTATGCAGGCACTATTCTTGTAATCTGCTGTGTGAGGGGGCAAAGAAACATAAAAAATATCTGTGGTAGTGGTGTTTTAACTGATTCCAGCAGGATGTGCTACAGCTGGTGTGTTAGAGCCTTTCCTTTGTAGAAGGAAGCTCTGAAGGTGATGGAGCTGGTGTTGGGTCCTGTAGCGTTTAATGCCCTGTGCAGAACAAAACCTGTCATACGGTTAATAAGCTATTTAAGAAAAAAAAAAAAATCCTGAACTCTCCAAGTGCATAACCTTAAAAAAATTTTAATTAATGTCAGCAGGGAAATCTCTGTGAGGGGAAAAAAATGGAACTGTAAAGTGTTTGTTCAGGTTTCATAAAGCCTTTCTGCCTCTCCCCTCCCCTGCTGGTTTCCTCCTCGGATGAAACCACTGTCTCCAAATGCAAAGAGATAAATATTGGCAGCTCTCAGGTTTGCTTTTCGTCCCATGCCTGATGGGAAAATGCCAGTCAGTTTTCAAGCTTTTCCAAGTCAGCCTTTAGGGGCTTATTCACCAGACTTTGAATTTCTGGTTAACTGTTCCCTGCAGCTTTGGTCGTGAGACATAAAATTAATTTGTATCCTTTTTGAAGTTTTTCCTATATTTATTATAAGCAAATTCTTAGAGGGATGTTGCTTTGTATGGAGCTGGTTTTGTTTGGTTTTTTAACTCTCTGGAGCTTTACTCAGACTGTTGTAGGCAGCCTTTTTAAGGCATACCCTCTAACATGTCTGTTACTTACTGACAAACATTATCTTTTTGTCTCCATTAAAATAACCATTAAGTTTTCTAAAATATTTCTGGATGAAAGGTGATTTTTTTGCTGTATTTCATGAACGTTAATGAATCATTATTGTCAGGCCACAAGGTGCATTAATTATTGCCAATATGACTATGAAACCGGATAGGTGAAAGGATATTGTACAAATAAACCCCAAAAGAATCTAACTCATAAAAAATTTCAGCCAGTGTTTGCTGTGTTGGTTTATAGCAACAAATTTAGGTAAAGGAGGTGGTATTGGTTTTCAAGAGAGCCACAAGTGAATATTATGCCTAAAGTAGGGCAGCCCACGAAAAGAGAACTATTTTCATGATAGGAACAGCTAAAACATTTAATTTAATAATAAGAAAATTACAATGTAAGCAATTGAAGTTCTGTCTGCCTCATTTCACTGCACTGCACATACCACATTTAAATGATTCTATGATAGGAACAGTGCTGCATTTTCAACCGAATAACCTTTCTGTTTTCACTAGGGAAGTCTTTTTGTTTCTATCACATCTATTAATTGGGGTGCTTTCCATCTCTGTAATTCAGTGGGATAAAGTGCAGACATGCAAATAAAGGTCTGAAGTGAGCTGATGCCCCATAGTTGGTCATGTATTCGTTCTTAATCCAAGGAAAAGAAAGAACTTCAAGTGAAGCTAACTTTGTTTTTGCTAGTGGTTTATCTGCTCTGGGTGGTGTTACTTGAGCTGAGAGCACTCACAGAGACCATTGCTGTTCACAAGTGTTGTGACTGGGGTAACTTCCTCCTGTCAAAGCTCTCAGTTACTTGGGATGCTCTTGTACCAGAGAAAGAAGATAATGATGATTCTTAAATACTGGTGTCATTCCAAGAGCTTTAGAGTCTTCCTCATTGATACCTTCCTTGTGTTTTTATCTTTAATTGTGAAAACTGTTTTGTAGTCAGACATGACAATTTTTTTCCTTATTAACTCTTTCCATTGTATTTTAGGTCTCTATTCTTATATGAAGGGACTTATTTCCTACTCTTATAGAGACTGTTTTGTCAGAAACATTTAACATCAGCATCTGTTGGTTTTAAAGGGGGATTG
The DNA here is from genome assembly GCF_049639895.1 of Pseudopodoces humilis. Classification (NCBI taxonomy): domain Eukaryota; kingdom Metazoa; phylum Chordata; class Aves; order Passeriformes; family Paridae; genus Pseudopodoces; species Pseudopodoces humilis. The sequence continues at coordinate 11,525,360 of NC_142208.1, read as the reverse complement.
CATTTTTCCTTTTAAGATTTTGATTATACATAATATATTTATGTAATATTATGAACCACTCCAATTCCTTAATATAAGCACAAGATTATTAATTGTATATCACTTGTGTAGAGTCTTATAAAACTGGTGTTTTTTAAGGGCTGATGTTGAATATTGGATGGGAAATAGTGATAAAACAGGTGACAGACTTGCAGCTAATTCATAAATCTGTGTATGGTGAAGAACAATTAGTCTAATTCCTTCTTCACAGTCAGGTCATAATTCCTCTGCTACTATTAGACAAAAAAACCTCAAGTGAAGGAGAGCACCAGGCAGATGTAGGAACAAACCACATCCTTACTTACACTCCTCCAAGGAATGGTCTCACAGCCAGATGGTGCAGAAGGCTTTTCCACGTACTGCTTAGATCCAGTTCCCTTAGACTGATCTAAAGCCCTCAGTCTAGCTTTCTAGTGGGTACTTTGTGGTGCTTCTGACTTCATGATCATCACAATTTTATGTAAATTCCAAGTGTTTGGAGCGGGAGAGCTCTAGGCTTGCCGGAGTGCTGATCTTGTTACCGTTTCTAAGGGTGCGTGTTCTGTGCCGCAGGACACAAGGTTATCTGAAACTTAAAGGATGCATCTAGGACAATATAGGTTGGAAAAATGGATAATCTGGCCTGGTTTGGCCTGTGCTTTCTACTGGGAGCAGTTCTACAGTGAATTACCCTTCAAGGGAAAACTGTGAAGTAATAGGGATTCTGTGGGGAGCTAATTCTGAGTTTAGGGACTAAGTGGGAATGGTTTTACTCCTCACGGAAGAAGACATTTTATCCGTTGTTACAAGGCTATGCAGCTATTTAGAATGATTTGTTTTTCTTTAAGCTGAGTATCTTTGCTCTGAAAGTTTCAGCATTTTGGTTGTACTAAAAGTTCTGTGAGAGGACATGTGCCACAGATAACTTTGCAACACTGTACAAGAAGGGAAAGAAGGGGAGCGGCAGCTTCATGGCAGTGGAATCAGCACATCAGGGTTTCACAGTTTTGCAGTATGGTGCAGACCAACAAGCTTTGATGTGGTGCTACAGAGGTCAGAAAATAAATCAGTAAGTGCTAAATAATTTTTTAAGACAGATAATATATTACTAATTTTTAAAATAGATAGCAATTTTCTTTGTATCTTTGATTTTTTTTTCCCTTTTATCAGAAGGAGATTCAAATTTCTCAAGGTTTCTCGTTGCCCTTCTGAATTGGCTTGAAAATATTTCAGTTTTATGTCTTCTACACATCTCCCAAGGATGTCATCATAAAATGGCTGATGATACTGGGGCTAAAAGATTACTGCTTTCAGTGGATGATAATCCTAAGAAAAGATGTACTCTCTGAAATAATTAAATGGGAACAATCGTGGATTAACTGAAATTAATCTGATAAAGACAATTCAATACCTAATTAGTGTCTTGTCTTGGTTGCATGTTTCGAAGCTTGAGGTTCATCATTAATGAAAGTAATTAAGTGAACAAGTATTTTATCACCAACAGCATCCTGAGAGAAGGGGACAGGTTGGCAGTGAAGGGAGAGGACAAAGGCATGGGTGGATCAATAGCATGCAGTTCTGTCTTTCCTAATGACAGCTATTGTGCTTCCAATTACAGCTGTTTTGATAGCATCCAGGGAATCTAAGTTGAAGTGAAGTGTGCAGAGATAAACTGAGATGCAGGGTTCCCACAATAATCTTGGAAAGGTGACGGCTGTACTTTGACTTGACACTTTTTTGTTGCTTAGAGGACTTATAATAAGTTATGTGGCTTACTAGAGCTTGACCAAGGGACAGACTGAGTAGGCTCTGCTTGGCAACTCGTGATGTTGTTCTGATTATCTCTTGACAGCCACAGTTAAAGGCAAATTTGTACGGCAGCACATTGCTGCAAGTGATTAGCCTTTATATTGTCATTCTTGCTTCATTATATGAGGTTATTTGCCAATGGTCTCTCTTACAAAGTGAAGAGAATCTACACCTAAATTTTAAAAAAACCCCATGAAATTATGCAGATAAAGATAAAATATTTGGAAAGGCTTAGAGTAAGATATTGACCTCTGATGCATTTGTTAGACAAAGAACTTAGTAGATGGGATGAAAGTATTCAAACGTATTTTGATCACGGAACAGCTAATAGAAATTCTAGATTTCACAGACAAATAAGGATCCACATGATAAAACTAAAATTTAATACTTAGTACCCACTGAGCCTGGACCATTGGAAGGACCAAGAAATTTGCAGTATATTAGATGAGGAAATGCAAAAATTGTGCATTAGTTTTGGAGAGTCCTCCTGCACAGAAACATGAATAACCCTCAAATACCACCCAGTTACTTATGTCCTAACAAAGGATGAATTTACATTGATTGGAGGGATGATGGAAGTAAGTGGAGCTGCACACCTTTGCCCTGCAATTGGAATATATATTGAAAGTAGATGATAGTTGCTCATGAAGGTCTGATTATAAATGTCCATGTTGGAGCTGAGGAACAGGGAACAGGGAATTTCTGTAAAAAATTGATCTTTGTTTAGATACCTTTTAGCAGCAAAATGTACTTGGGCAAAGGCTTTTAGTCTAACAATCTATATTTGGAGCTGTGACATCCATTAGATGATTTAGAGAAGAGAACAGAAAAGCAAAACTAATAAACACAGTAACTTCATGAGGAGGAGCCGTAGAGCTCAGCTTGAGAGAAAATTATGAGAAAAGGGGATACTTTCAGAATCCAGACATAATTGGGATATAATTTGGAACTGGGCAGTAAACACTTGAGTCATTCCCAGCAAGCCAGAAACTCCCTGTGGTAGTGTGACTCAGAAATGAAGGCATTTGTAAGTACTTCCATGGCAATATTCTCCTCCACAGCTCTTATTCATATCCTGCAGCAGTGCACGGCGTTCCTCAGAAGGACAGAGCCTGTGGCAATGAACAGGTAGCTCTGTCAGCCCTGTTAAAAATGTCTGAAATAACACAAACACTTGGTGTTAAAGATCCTTTTCCTCCCCTTTTTTGAGATACAGGCTGTTGATTAAGGCCTGGGCTTGGAAGCAAGGTGACTTTTCAAATATTAACTTAAGGCATCTTTAAAAAAGCTGAGGGAAGAATCAGGATGGAGATGTAAATAACCGGCAAGCAGAGAAGAGCAAATGATTATCCAGTTCATCTATTATACCTGGCATAGAGACTCCTGTCTGTTGTGGACCATGAGTGACTGGCATATCAGAGGAAGGCCTAAGGTAGAAGGAAAAGAAATGCAACAAGTGAAGCAAAGGACCAGCTTACAGTTCACTGAAAAATACAGATTTTGCAGCAATGTGAGTTTTATAGTTCATTGATCCTTAAACTCTTTTTGATACTCTAATGGCATATTGATTCAGGAGGTTGTTATATGGGAAGAATGACATAGAACTGCAAAATTGTTGCTAAATTATTGGATAAATAATTATTATGGGTTCATGGGCTTTTGAGGACTTCAAGCTATGTTGTTCTTCTGGTTTTGGCTGGGGTAGAGCTAATTTACTTCACAGTGGCTGGTATGGGGCTATGTTTTGGGTTTGTGCTGAACACAGAGTTGATAACAGAGAGATGTTTTTGTTGTTGCTGTGCAGGGCTTGCACAGAGCCAAGGCCTTTCTGTTTTTTGCAATGACACACTGGTGAGGAGTCTGGGGGCGCATGGAAGGGAGGGAGGAGACAGCCAGGACAGGTGTGCCAAATGACCCAAGGGATATTCCAGACCATGGGACATCATGCTCTGTAGATAAAGCTGAGGGGAAGAAAGAGGAAGGAGGGAACATTTGAAGCAATGGTGTTTTCCCAAGCACCTGTTTTGTGTGATTTGGCCCTGCCCTCCTGGGCACCTGCTTACCTGTTGGGAACAGTGAATTATTTGTGTGCTTTGTTTTGCTTGTGTGTGCAGATTTTGTTTTCTCTATTAAACTGTCCTTGTCTCAATCAACTGGCTTTTACCCTTCCAGTTCTCTCCCTGATCCCACTGGTGGGGGAGTGAGTGACTCTCTCCGTGGGGCTTGGCTGCAAGCCAGGGTTAAACCACAACAGTTGTAAAATGAGATCATTTCACTAGAAAATTCTTGTTTAAAGTTCTACTTGCTATTGCCAAAAGCTCTGTCACAGCAATTAACCTGTGTAATGGTGTGCTGGTAGGGGATCACTGAACTGAGCTGTGGTTGTCCCAGACTTCAAAACACCTGACATGCCTGTGCTATCTGGGAGAAAATAAGATTAAAGCAAAGAGGTTTTGAAACCATTCTGATAGGTATATTGCTGAATGTGTAGCCTCAGAAGCAGAGAATATTCTGTGTCAGTCTTTGTACACTAATGATATAATTTAGAAACCATCTTTAGCTCCCCTTTACCACTGCTTTAACAGGGAATTCATTACTAGGTAAAATGTCTGTTTCTCTATTTTTTTGAAAAGTAGGGGATAGCAAGGAGCATATGGGGAGGTTTTTTAAAGCTTTGTGATCTTTTTGCACATAGACATCTCTACAGTGTGGGATCTGCAAAGGAAGGAATGAAAGGAAGGAGCCAGCACAGCTCTGCAGAATCCACTGCCTGGAGGAACGAGGGATGCTGAGCTCAGCACATTTAAATTCTGTGACAAATCTAGCTCAGATTGTCTCAAATGATCTCTTCAGAAAACGTTGTACTGTTAACTCGTGGGACTTTTGAAAGGTCCCAGCTGTACTTCACAGGTGGAAGTGTGGTTGGGTGCATACACACGACAAGGAATGATGATTCGCTGCAGTGGGTGACACCCTGCTCTGGCTGTTGGCTGCCTTCAGAGATTGCTTGTTGCCCTCTCCCTGTAACCTGTTCAGTGCTTCAGGTAAAGGATAAATAGTGAATTTATAGTAGCTATAGAGACAAGAAACCCATTTGTGTTAACTGCAGCTATGTCTACTGGCAATGATGTCCAATGCATGATCTGGAGAAAGCCTGCATCCAGCCTGTGCCACATGGTTCAGTGTTTGGGATTATTATTATTATAATTGGGATTATTATAATATTAATGCACACATTTCTTAGTACACCAGTTGCCAAGTAAAGAGCAGGTGCATGTAAAATAAATAAAATATTTTTATTTATAATAGCCCATATACTCAACCTTTTTACACAGGTGTTAATAAATCACATTTTGAATTTGTGCATAGAACATATCTTTCATGCACCTTTACATTTCAGAATCTAAAAATTGGAACTTTCCATTATGAAATCTAAAATAAGGCTGACAGTATTAAGGATTGTTAGTGGAGCCTTTCAGCAGTAACTAGAGAGCCAGTTTAAGCAATAAGCAGAAGGAAATTTAGTCTGACAGTTAGGTGTCTAATGATTTCATCTTTATTGCAAGAAAATAAAGATGATTCTATTAATGACTAAAAAAAGCATGTGCCCTTATTAGTCTAAAATGTTTGCAAATTTGTTAATAACTTGAGTATCCTTAAAAACATTAGTGGAGGCAAGCTGTTTTTTTCCATGTACTTTAATTTAATTTAGCTTAGTTAAATATTTGACAACATTTGAACTTTTAAGGGATCTTAATAAAAGAATGTGCATGCAGACTTAATCAACAGCATAAGATAGTTAAGCTGATATAAATTAGAAATGGTACAACTTGGATACATTATGAAAGACTGTTGAAAAGAGAGAGGTGGGGTCAGTTGACTCTCTGAGATGTGCCATGCTTATTAGAAAATTTTGTTTTCTTTGAGAGTTCCCAATATACTTAACTTCTAAAAGTTAAATTTCTTCAAATCATTTCTGACATTTGACTATTTTTGTAGTCTTGAACATGTATAGATGAGTGGTTCTTAATCTGCATGAAGTCTGTGGAAAAGCTGAAAATCACACATGAAAACCCAGGATTCTTTGATAAATTTGATAAATAGCTACAATTAGCAACAAAATATACTTTGCTCAAATGTTTTTGAATTATTTATAAGTATTTTATAATTATTTTTTTAATGACTATGAAAGAGGATATGGGTTTGACCTGTTGTCAATACTGTCCCACCACTAATGAGTATTTGATTTGCTAATTGTCATTACAGAGGAACAGTAGATGACTTTCTTATGAAAGCTGGGAGCATGCTAACAAAGTCTAAGCATTTTTCAATTCCCAGAATAGGTTATATTAGTGCAATAACCCCCCCCATTTTGTCTGTCTGTTGGGCCTTTTAATTTAATCACAATGAAGCAGAAGAGTATGAGGGAAAACTACATTAAAATGAGCAACAGCTTTCTTGGGTAAGTAGGAACAACCCCACTTCTGCTTTAACATCCAATCAACTTCTGTGATTGTTTATAACTGAGTTATAAAACTCTCCCCAAATCCACCATAAGGGTGGAAAGTGTGAAGATACAATTATCTAATAGCTGGCAAGCTTGCAGTGCTCCATACCCATAACTTGTTTTTATTTAAAAGTTTATTTGATCTTTAAATAAAGGAGCAGAAAAGGACAGCTCTGCAGTTTTAATGGCCACAGTAAGAATCCCCAGAGGATGCCCTATGTCTCAGTTAATCTCAAATTTATCTCTCTTCATCATATTATAAAATGTTAATAAGATTTCTTCCATAAAACCCACTGTGAGAGCATACATATTTTTTGAGAAATTTGAAAAGTCCTCAAAAACATAAGCCAAAAAATACTGAAGTAGTGGTTTCTCAGGAAAAAATTTGTAAGTTCAATTGTGAGATTTGGTACTATAATATATTATAAATATTTAACTATTGATAGAGATATTTAATCGGTATAAAGGGAACTGATGTTATAGAAGCAATTGAAGTTTGGTATTTTGCTCACTCTGTCTGCACTATCACAGTGACTTGATAAAACATAGAAATCCTAGTAAGAACTGGGTCCTAAATTTGTGGTGTCTTTTTAGTGCACCTACTTGTGGCAAATTTTGGGTGAATGGATTTTGCAGCCCTATGGCTTAAAAAAAGTTGTTATGACTTTGGAGTTTATTAAGCAAGAGATAACAGCAACAGTATTTAAAAATAATTATAAAAATGGTCTTATTGTGACTCCAGATGGTATCTCTGTCTTCAAAAGGGAAGAATTAGTTTGCATTTCATAATGGCTGGTTACCAGAATAGGCAGAAATGTTTTCTTGAATGTAATTTTTTATACCCAGAACTGCATGTTAGAAAATACAGCTCATCTAAAGGATGCTGTAAAGAGAAAAGGCATCAGTAAGCTTTGGATTGTGCCTGTGGGTCAGTGCCAAGTGAAGGTGTGTCCTGAGACTGCCCAAGGAGAATTGGGAAGCTGAAGACCATCACACATCTGGATGACTGACATGTTGTAGCACTTAGCAAAAGAAGACACCTCTTTGAAATAAACTTATGTGACCTGAGAAATTTATTAGCAGGAAAAAAAATGAATGTGAAGAACAAACTCATTCTGTTGCTGTCAGGGAAACTAAAGCAGCCGTGAACCTGAAAGTAATGATGAACATACCTCAGAAGGTTTTGTACAAATAAGCATTCAACTGCCTAGAAAGTAATAAGATCAGATGTGCACTGAAATTTAATGAAAACTATTTCAAAGTTCAGAAATGCATTCAGGTTGTGCTGGAGTTGTTAGAGTTCAAGAATGCTTAGTATGAAAGAGTTGTTCATCCTTTCCTAAAGAAAGATCAAATTTCAAATGCAATGCTAATCCACAAACTTGGAGGGCTTAAATGTATTTAGATCTTAAAGTAAAGAGGAATAAATATGTGTGCTTAAGTGCTATGTTAATACAATGTAATGCAACAGAAGAGTATCAGTGGTAGGGCAATATACTTGTAGGGCCTATTTTTATAGAAATATTTCTACCCTGTGCAATTTCCCACAAGGAATTTTAGATTTGCTTCTGTTGAGGTACAACTTATGGATTCTTTGCTCCCTGATTTGTGCCCCTAACTATGCACCAGCTGACTAAAACTGGGCACCATAAAGCAAGAATTAATGCTGATTAGCTGAGACAAGCTTCAGTCTTAATGAGAACTTGTGTTAAGATAGATGACTGGGCTTTATCTGTAGGAAAGAATACTCTGGTCACCATGTTCTCTATACTCTGACAAGAGGAATTTACAGGAAGCATTTGTGCTGTTGTCTCGGTTACTGTCATGCTCTTGCCACGAACCATAGGGCTGGCATGACCTCATCTGCACATGTGAATTGTGATCCAAAACGTGCTGAAAGGCCGTTCTTTATTCTTATGACTGCAGTTTTAGATTGTAGTGTGAATTTTGCATAGCCAAATTTCAGGGTTAACATTGGAAAGTTGATGCTCTGTCATTTTGTTCTTTCTAGGCAGACTTACACCCCTTACTAAATTGTTAAATATGTCTTTTAGTCCAAAGGGATATTAATTATTTTTTATTTAGCTAATATTCTCTTTAATAGATCCTACTACCTGTATTAGGGAAGATATTATTTTCTGTCCAGGCGAATGTCTCTGCCTAGGACAATTACCTGGTTTCTGTTCCCACAGTATCTGAGCAGCTCGTATCACAATTGCTCTCATCTCCTCCGTGTTATGCCTTTACCTTGGGACACAGAGAAGTGGCAGTGGCCAGTGTTGGCTCCAGAAGGCCAGAGGGTGACTCCAAAGGGACGCTTCCTTCTTTAGGAAACTCACAGTACAACACTCAGTTGTCCTTACCCATGTCTTTCCTGAGTAGCTTATGGCCATGGTGGGACATGCTGTGTTCATTTTGAATTGATATTACTGGTGTGTGCCTGATTATATTTCTTTCTCACACTCTCAGAAGTAAAAATAGTAAATCGGTCCTAAGGGAGACCTGCATGAAGGTGTCAAAGATAGCCACGTAAATGAAGCTGCTGAATATGAATAATGAATAGCAAACTCTTTTGTAGAAGAGTACTTTTGTCCTCTATACCTTTATTGATGAACTAATCAGATTGGACAGACTCCAAATTCCCAGACCAGACAAAGAAACTTTGCAAAGAATGGAACAGTGCCTGTGAGCTCAGAGGAATGCACACTGATTAAATCAGGTTAAGACAAAGGCCTATGGACAGCAATTTCATCTGTTACCAATTATGGTAGGTTCTTAGAACAAGTGGGCCTCCCAAAACTTGCGAGAAAAACTTGCCTGTAGGTCCTATGCATTTCTTTCTTACCCTTTTCCTCTTATGTTTCCTCAAATGAATAACTTTTGAAGAGTCACTTTGTACTTTGATAGAAATCAGTAAAAGAGATCAGCGTTCAATTACTTTCTGAGATAATCTAGGTGATAATTTCATCTGAGGGTTCCTCTTGCTATAATGTTTATGCAATGAATAGAGGTGAAATAAGCAGTAAAATCAAAACTAGACCAACAATCATGGTCATGTTTCTTTTCTGTGGCTGTGTCCAAACACATAACCTAGAATGGTATTAAAGACCTGGCTCTAATGTTGATGTGTGGTGAAGGATGGGCACAGTAAGCTAATGACATTAAATGCAAATATCCTCTATAGATTTGCTGTAGGTTTCCTGTCTTCACAGAAAAAAAAAAAAAATATTGTCTCTCTTTGCAAGCACATCCTTTTTGAAGATATCTATTGAGGGTGTTAAAGATAAAAATGTTCTGTAATGAAGAAACATTCAGTAATTTTGATTTTCAAGGAGATGTACTGATAATCAATAAGGATATTTTCTCTAGAGCATGCCAAGAAGATATGTCTTGACTTTTGTAAGAGTGAAAAAAAAGTTTGGCTAGTGTATAGCACTTTCCTCAGGTCTGTGAGCTGCTGTACACGATCTCCCACTTCACAATATTTTTCATTTAAATTGATGGTCATAAAAATGCTAGACTGGATAATACATCTTCTGAGCTCCCAGAGCTAAGGGAGAAATACTTGGGAAGGTTTTCCTTTAAATAGGTATTTAAATTTTTAATGAGATTGCTTTGGTAAAGGACATACCCCTCTGAGGTTTTGTTTGGCACAAATGTTTGTGCAATGAAGCATAAATGTTCATACCGGTGGTGAAAATTATTTTTAAGCTTTCTTATCGGCAAAAAAGATGGAATTCAATGAGTAAAAGATGAGTGAAAATAAAAATCACTTTCATGACTGGTCACTGCACTATACCTGGTTAGAGAATATCTGAACATGGATGAGACCAGCAATGTGTGTGTGTGGGGATGATCCATAGTTCTCTCTGTAAATGCACATCCTAGATTATATTTATTTCTCTTGCTGTACTCTCATTAAATCTTTTTTTTCTGAAGTTAATTATTGATAAAATTATTGTATCTCTACATATTGAAGAATTTTGGAAATATGCTTTACAGTAGCCTCTGGATGGCATCCAGCTTTTAATTACCATGGCATCTGGCTTGCTGTAAGGTGGGTTAGACATCATAGCACTGGGGAACATCTGCAGCCATATGGTGTTCTTCACGGGCCAGCATCCCCAGTGTTGCTGCTTCTGGGGCAGTACCAGGTGATGCAAGTATTGGTGGGAAATTACAGGGCTTGACTTAGGTCAGGAAGCAATTGGCAGCAGAGAGGGACCAAGGACAGCTTAAAAAACAAGTGTGACTTCACTGGGGGAAGTATCCAATTTAGACAAAACTGCAGAAGGGGAAAGCCAGAGGTAACCAAACTGCAGTCCAGCCAGGACACTGCCTGATCTAGTTGTGACCTACAGCTGTGAAATCATTCAGGGGTTATGATAACCAGGATACCCCTGATTCATTAGCATTCCAATTACAATTTCCTCAAATATGGGAATTGGTTTTATGCTTCTTAATGCTGAGGCAATTTTATCCTGGCTATGTTGAAAGTGAAATAAGTGAAAGTGAGGTATGGTTTAGTTGCAGCAGAGGCAGGTAAATTAGAGAACTGAATAGAAGTATAAATCCTGTCTAGTTTAGATTTTTGGAATAACACGAATTGCTGGAAACATGGTGCACGATTCACTTTGCTGAATTTAATTGTGACAAAATTCAAGTGCTAATGCAAGTTTTAGAGTCCCGAATTCACACAGCCTTTTCTGACATCATAAATAATATTTTTGGAACAGCAAATATGAAGGTTTGAAGCCACTGGCATACAAAATTTGATGTAGGCCCTTTGGTTTTGGATTTGATATTTAGTTTGCTACTTCTCTGTGAATGTATGTTTTCAATGTGATTTTTTCAATGTACAATTAACAGTATATTTTAAATGAGGTGTCATATGAATGAATCCCGTAAAAAACATAATGCATATAATTCCTTGTCCAGTGTATCTTGTTGGAAAGTTCTGCCTACACTGAAATGTAGAGATCAATGTGTATGAACAAGATTTTTTGCTTATTTTCCTAACTCATTTGACAGCTATAAAATAGAAGATCATGCTTCTATGTAAAGGCATTAAAATATCAGTAATGAAAAGCTGGCAGTGGCTTTTCAAAATGCCTATTGGACAGCAGAGTTACATGTTCAAAAAACCCAGTATTAGTCACAAGGCTAATACATCTTCAATACATCAACACTTAGGGAATTTTGTGTTAGAACATCTTGTGTGCATGGGTGCTAAGGCTTCTGGATTGAATGTAAGCACAAAATGAACATGATAGGCTGTTACATGGCACATAGCTGAAGAGTAAAGATGGTGGATGGGACCTCAAACCCAAATTGTTTATGTAGCAGGAACAGTGTTTTTGCATTTCTCTTTACAAATATTTTTTTCTACTTGTTCACTAAGGCCAGGAGGGAGGGGGTAACAAATGTGCAAAGTGTGGTCAGCCAGTTTAAAATTCTAGGGTCTAGACAGGTTGAATGAAAAAACTCTCTCTGTTTTAATTCACTAAATCATAACTTCAAGTGATACAATCCACTTGTATTTTTACACAGAGAATAGCACTGGTGAACTTGTTTCTCCTGCTGCTTAAAGTTTTATAGGCCCATGTAAAACCATCCCTTGATCATACCATTGGCATCTAAGCCTGGTGTCTTCTCAGTCTTCTTAGTTTTCCAGATAAAAGTTACTCTCTACCTTCTTATGGCTCCCAAACATATTTGGAGAATTTTTTTTTTCTTTCCCTTCATGATTGAATGTTTGTGAAACTGCTCAGAGCAGCACAGAGGTTCAGAGAACAGGTGATCCAAGGTTCCGTCAATTCCTGCCCTCTGCCCTGCTGTCGTGGCCTCTTTCTGAGCAGCTGGCCCCTGACAGAGGTGCGGACAAAATCCGTGTTCCGTATTTTTCCCGTGTCACATCTCTCACAAAGCCACCCTGCTGAAACTGGGCAGATTCTTGTGCTGCAGCAGCCTCAGTGCACAAACTACGCTTCAGTTTCAAACCAAGAATATTGCTGGCACCCATTTTACATCATTACCTGTGTTGTTCAATTCTAAAGTGACAAGCTACTTGTCTGCTAAAATTTTGTTTCATGCATCAGTGCTTTATGTCCTTGATTATTATTTAGGTTCCTACTATAACTTTTGCCTGGGTGCCATTGAATGTAACTATATTTCCAGAACAGTGAATGTTTTTCTCTTTACTTGTGATGATACATTTTCATTGCATATTATAAATAAATTTTTTACCTAAATTATTCTTTCCTTTGTACTTTGACTTTCTGTGATTAATTTGGCTGAGTAGGTTTAGTGTGAAAGCATGGGAAAAAAAAAATCCACATTTATCTGAGACTACTCTTTCATTTTGGTCCTTATTGAAATCACAGTATTTATTACTAGGGATAACACTATGCAGCATTATCACTAAGTTTAAAAGTTTTTTCTACAGAATCATATTTATTTTTTAACTAGAGATGTTTTGTTAGAAATTAGTGAGTTTTTACCACCAAGTATTTTTTAAGCTATTCAAATAATGCTTATATTGTTTCTTCTGGCTGTGCTATACCACATTTTATTAGTGCCTTCCTTTTTCTTCTCAGTCTCCTTGATATCATCTTTTTGCTCTGCTCCTTGTTATCAACAATATCCACAATCTAAATTTCCTATGTTAGCTTCTCTAGATGAGGTAACTTTATAACAATTGGGATTGTGACCTCACCCTGAAAATTAAAACATCCTTTCTATTGCATGCTGTGTTGGATGCTTTACTACAGCAACTGTGCATTAGAGTTTCTGAAAATCTTTTCCATGTTCATATTCCATGTGAAAATTTATCACTTTCTAGGCTGAGATGTCCTAGTATGGCATAGCTATTTTACTTATTGTTCATTTTGAATGAATGATATGTAAATTGATTAAAATGCATGGTGTAGGTGTGGAGGGTGCAGTGAGGTGATTAAGAAGTTGTGTAATTAGGCAATGAGTGAATGGATGGCCAAAAGATCATTCCTAACATCACACATTTGTAGAAGTTAGGGTTTATTTTAAGGAAGTATTTATGAACTCAAAACAAATTTTCCATTTCCCCTTGGTGCTACAGGGAGACTGATATGTATTAGCTGCAGAATTACAAAAGGGAATTTTGAGCTGTTCATTACATAGTTGTCCAAGAACTAAGCACTTTCGTGAGACTGAGCACTTCCTTTGCAAGTTCATCATATATTGCTGTTACCTGTTTGCAGTTTTCACAGCTCTCCTTGAGTTTGCTTCCTGGTGAGAATGGACACAAGGAGTTCAGCAGTGGAATTGTCTGTGAAATTTTAGGTACTCAGAAGGACCTGTACCAAGAACCATGTGCAAATCCTAATGCTACAACTTGAGCTAAACAAAGTTTTCCAACAGGATTAACACAAAGGACAAACACAGAAGAGAAACAAATGAGGTGTTTTAATGCACATCTTGACCCCTGGGAGTCAAGAAGAGCTAATGTATAAGATCTTTAAGTCCACCAGTGATAAGCAGTTATGAATTGGGTGTAAAACAAGCATCTGTTTAACATATCAGAACACTGCCAAGCTGTTGAGGACAAGTAACTTCCCTTCTCTAGTCTGGAATATATTGAGCAGCTTGAGCCAAAGAACAATCAGTTTACTGGCAGGGGTGGAAAAATGTACTTGGCTTTCCCCTCATACAAACAAATAGCTGAGAGGAGTACACTGGCATGGACGAAGAAAAACAAACAAAAACCCGTGAATTAAAAGATGTGTTGATTTCTATCCACTGGGATTGAGAGTAGGTTAATCTGATGCTTTCTAAACATGAGGCAGGTCCTGAACATGTAAAAAAGAAAGGAAGCCCTCTTGAAATAGATGGGTTTAATTGCATTTGCTAGCCAGATTTAGATGAAGTAAAGAAATGGGAAATGATGTACGTGGCCACCAAGTGAAGATGCTAGAAAATTGCCAACTCTGACAAGAAGTGACAGGAAGATGGTGATTAACACCACATGTCACACTAAAAGGATAGTTTTGCATTCCAGATGAATCACAGGACAACAATGTGAAACTTTCCTTTTACCCACTGACTGAGAGAGATAAAAGGAGAAATAAAAGCTGGTGAATATTGTAAGGATGGGAGAATAGCTACTAAACTTTTAAGGAATGAAAAGGAGAAGAGGTTTCCTAGCTGGCATAGGGTGAAGACTTCTACTGTCCATTTGTTTTAGTCAATTTTCCCTGAAATTGAATAAATAAATGTTGCTATCTTGTGAAAGAAGTTAAAATAAACTTTGTAAAAATAATATTCATCATAAACACTCTTTTTTTGTTAGGAGGTTATTGTAGTGGGACAATTTTGATGAGAAAGTACTTTAATTTTGTTTTCTTCACAAGTATGGTAGCATTTCTTCTCCAAATAGAACCTTTTATACATTGCAAAAGCAAAGTTAATATGTCTCGATATGCATCTGAAAGAGTTATGTGTAAGGCTTTTCTCTCTGTTTTATACATGCCTTCTCTCCTCTTTGACTGAATTTTTCATTGATTTTTCCTATGCATGGATTGTTTTTCTATAATTATCTCTGGGTTATTTTTGGCAGATCCTAGGATCATAGGATAAATCACATTGGAAGGAACCTCACAAGGTCTCTAGCTCAAACTCCAGCTCAACTCAGGGTCAGCAGTGAGAACAAACCCAGTTGTTCAGAGATTTATTTGATCTAGTCTTGAAAACCCGGAATGAGGGAGATGGCAAAACCTCCCTGGGCAGTCTATTCCACTGCTTGACCACTTTCATGGCAAAACATGTTCTTTATGCCCAGCATGAAACTCTTTTTTGTTTTTCCAAATTATATCCATTGTCTCACATCCAGTACCACAGTAAAGAGCCCGTCTCCACCTTCTTGATAACCTTCTCAAGGATTATTCTTTATTTTAATACTGTTTTTTTCTCTTCCAGATTAAAAAACACAAACCCAGCAAGCAGGGCTTTTCTGACCTACCCCTAGGTGACAGCTGTTACACCTGTCTCCTGTGCTGAGCAATGACTTCTCTGCTTTTTGTTACTTTTAGAAAGCAGGAGTCTTAAATTAAAACTATCAGCTTTCCTGCCTCATGCTTACACTTTATAAACTTCTCTGGAGTTTCTGACACTTTGTAAGCCCCAAAACAGCCTGAACAAAGGTCTTGCAAAAATTCCTAGACTGCCCTTCTATCTGTGCTGTGTTCCTTTCTGACCAGTGGCTCAGTCTGGCTATGTTGATGTTTGTACAGTAGTGACTGATTTTAGCTTAAAGAGCAGAATTTCAGTGCACATCAGGCCCAGCTTGTGCATATTTTGCCCAAGGTCACAAGGGTGGGACTTTAATCCGGGTCTTGAGAGAGTGATGCCAATACTGCAGCTGTTCCATGTTGTTCCTGTACCCTTCCCCACCAAGCCCCTCCAGCCCACCTACCCAGGCTGCTTTTTGCTGGTGAGCATCAGGATGTGTCTCAGGCTGAAAAAAAGCAGAATTTTGCCTGTGTGAGAGAGACTGAGACTGGTGGGGTGGTGGAGTGTCTTCTTCCAGCTTCCACTTCTGAATCCAGTCAAAATGACTGCACTATTTCATGACTTCCAGGAAGAGCCTTAATATCACTGTATATGAAACTCAGGAATGTCTGTTGTATGAAAAATGAGCTAGAATGGCAAAGAGTTGAGTGTTCCTAATTTCTCTCTGTTGTCATGTTGTCATGCTGTCCTCTGCAAAAGGTCTTGCATTCTGTGCATGTTGAGATAGCAGGAAGACATGCAACATTGATGGTGATTTCCTTTTTCTTGGCACAGAAATGAGAACAACAAAAATTGGGCAGTAGCAGTATTGAATTGGGGTAATGTCAGAAGGTTTCAGCAGAAACCTATAGCAGCAAAGGTTGTGGCTGTGCATGGCTGAGTAAAGTTCTGCTCTCCACATATGATCAACAAACTATGCAACTGGGGGCCAGCATCTCTCCTACGGTGTGTCTGCTAAAATAACAAAACAAAAGTGCTCACAAGATTAGTAATGGCATGAAGAATCTTTGTTCCTCTGGTTATTATGACAAAAATTTGTAACTCCCTGTCATCTGTTTGGCTTTGTGTGTTCAGTAAACCGATGGGTCTAGCTGATGACATGTGGGCAGCTGTCCTCGCCATGCTGCTGGCACTCCCTGACAAGCACTCAGTAAGGCCAGGTTTTGTATGGCTGGAGAGGTGCAGTGCTGCCCTTATGCTTAAATCCATCCCCCTGTGGCTGTGATTGATGTCATTTGGCTGTCAGAGCTGTGGAGGCAGCTTGCACTTCTACTGTGTGTGCTATGTTTTTCTCTGCTTTAATGGAGTGGTTCAATTTTCATGGCTGTATCAGCCTGGCTTCTTCCTCAAGCACAATAAAAATTCCTTGAACACACCACATGTGTACTTTTACTTAATTACCAAAACAACATTTCTCAAATAAACAACAAAAAAACCAACAATACTAACTGACTTCTCATATAGAGTGTGATTTAATGCAGTGGGCAGGCAGTTAGTTACAAAAGTCAAAGGGCTTATTTTTTTCTTCATTTTTCTTAAAATCTGAAATCTGCCAAAGCTGCCTGCTGCTCTAAATCTTTGAGACATAATTTAGTGTCATGCAGACATGCCTACACTTACCATTTCAGCAAAAGGCTTCTCAAAAGAATTCATGAACTTGGATGGAGAATTAAGGCACTTCAGCTAATTTATTAGCTTAGGTTAGTTTGGGTGTCTCTGCATAGCATTGCACTATGTGGCATGGACAGAGTATGGTACATCTAAATAATAACTTTTTGTCAAGCCACACTTTTAGTCTTCCTGTGGTTTAGTTTTGATGTTCTACTGCCAAGGTCTCTGAGTTAATGTATGATATTCTCCTTGATCTTCATGAGCTTGATTATTTGCTTGAATAATTGCTTGCAACTCTGGCATGAGATTGTCTGCCTGTGACCAGTCACGTATGGAAGAAAAAGCAGCTGCAGAAAACCCTTCTTACTGCATATGTTGCATGTCTGGCCTTCCTGCCCTTGTAAGCTTTTATTTTACTTGCCTTGCAATTCAAATATGTGTAAAGTAAATAGAGTTGAAAACCTTGAGCCATTTCACTCCAAACTTATCCTCCAAACCAGCCTGTGCACCACCTAGAACTCCTAGGAAACCCAGGCAAAGTGCTGAATCTGGTGCACACCACACAAAAATCTGTGTTTTACCTGTGCACACCACAGTTAAACCTGAGCCACGCAGCACAGAGGCACTGGCAACAAACCTCTCTCACTTGTCATATTAGGAAGGGAAATTTCCTGAAAACAGGCAATGTGGTTTCATAAGATATTTCTCAGAGTTTTGAAAGAGAGACTTACCTGTCCCACTTATATACCCTAGCCTACTCATTATTGCTTTATTATAAATCAATATGTTCATTCTTGACTGGAAAAAGTTCAATCTTTTTCAATTAAATTTCTTATGAGAAGTTCCAATTTCTTTAAACAAAGAAAATTTTAAAAAACCCCAAACCTTATAGCAATCCTGTTGAAGAATGCTACTCTGTGAAGGCTACTGTTAATAGGATGTAAAATCAATACTCTTTAAGCTGATGGACATTTAACATCCATTTGACAGTTTTTCCACCCTTGGTAGATTTTAGTCCTTATAGTCAGAATATCACCCCATATTATACAGTTATAGCCTAATATATATCTATCTAAATTCTCACTGAAGTGTTAGGCAGGCATATGTTATTTTGTTCGCAGAAATCCTCAAAATGTGCATTGTGGTAGAACTGAAAGCTGCCAAAATGCTCTGTGTGCCTGGTGTAGGTAAATTTGCTCTAAGGCATATTAGGCTTGTGAGTTTTTTATTTAAAATGGAAGCTGTTCTATAAATGTTTTGGGCATAATTAGAATATATTGGGAGAGAAATCCCAGTGGAAATAAGCACAGAGTGTGATTGGCTCGTGCAGGCTCTCCAAGGTGCTGCCTACATAAAACATAGGAAGCGCTCAGTCAGCTTTAAAGGTAGGTGAAATAAGCATCTGCTTATCCTAGCAAGGTGATACAGCTTGAGAAGATATAAAATAATGGAAATTTGCCCTGGTGGCTCCTTTGCTATCTGTTGGCAAGGAATATTTGCTGCTAACATTTTCAAAATGTTGAAGCCAATCTTTACAGAGACTTGGTAGGTTAATAGGGGAGGGAATGAGAAAACTCTCAGAAATTAGTCTTCCTAGCAGCACCCATTTCATCTTGGATTTGTAGCATGTGTGTAAAAAAGTGCAGAGTGGGCTTAAACAGATGAACAGAAGTTTATCTATGGCTACTTTGTTTTACCAAACCAACCCGATATGGATGCAAGGCGCCCAATGGAAACAGGATTTATTGTAGGGGTAAAAGAAATTGTATGTAACAAGAGTAGACCCTTCCCCTCTGTGTTTGTTTGATACAAAATAAGTAAAAACAGGACTTAATTTAATTTAATTTACTTCCTCGCTCTGCTGTAAAATTGTATCTTGGAAATGTATAACTAGAGTCTAAAATGCTGGCTGCTGGGTGTTATGAGAGAGTAATTCTATTGAACTGTTTTTGACATGGTGTTAGTTAAGATTTTGGAAGAAAGCCATTTTTTGAGCTAGTATAATAGCTGTGTGAAGTGGAAAGTAAATTTAATGCAGGGGCTAAGTCATTGCTTTGGCTGAGGAGATGCGATGTGAATTCAAAAGAGACACTTCAGCCAGCTAAAGTTTGTGGCTGTTTTTTAAGCAAGTGTCTGTACACACATACTTTGGTTTTATTTAAATAGACACATAAATTTTTAAATGTGACATTGTTTGGGGAACTTTATCTGTCTTCTTCAGCTTATAAAAGGCTGAGCAAGTGCTTAGGTGCTCAGAATAGTTAATCACCTCTTCTTGTTTACCACGGTCTATGGTTTGTAATGCCCCAGCCTTTTCCCATCCTCTAGAGGTGGAATCTTAATTTATTCATCCTTAAAATGTGGCTGTATTTCCAATTAATACCTGATATTTGATATCTGATACTTGAAGTGCTTTGAAGGAAAGTATGAAGATGGAAGGGACCAAAGAAGTGTAAACTGTTATTGCTACTATACTTCAGCTAAAAGCAAAATTTGTTCTATCCCAGAGTAAAATCTGCCAAAGTTAATGTTTGTTGTAGAGGACTAACAGTAATTTATTCTAAACCCATGCAATGGAAATGTTCAAGTGTTGAAGACTGCAGAATTTAGCTTTTATAAATCTTTGCTTTTTAAAGGAAGCAACAGATTCATCATTAATTTTTGGATGATCTACAGAACAATCTCTCCCCCATTCCATCTGATTTTCCCTTCCTCGGCTTTTATTTTTTCCCTTCAGATCAGCAAAATTGCGAAGTAATCCTGAAGACAGGCGCTGTATTTATAGCCCCCCACTTAGCTCACAGAGAAGCATTAATGCAAATCAGTTTATGCCTTTTAAAGAATGCTGCAATCATGTGATGCCTTCCTAAGGCACGAAAGATAAGGTATATCAAATTTAGAAGCTCTTGGTAAAGGTATATCCTATATAAAAAAAAACCTTTGCTGTCGTGAAATGAGAAATACACAATATGGAAAAGAAAAAGTGACATATATGTTTTAGCTAAAAAGTGTGTATTTTGGGGGGGATCTAATAGAAAGCCTGTTAGACTATCTCCAACTCCTGACAATCACATCATTTGTGTAAAAGCTATGCTGCTATTTGTTAACATGGCTGCTATGGCAACAGAAAACCTTCATCTCTTCAAGGTAAAATCACAAGTGTGGTGAGTGTGGAAATGCAAGAACTGACTTTACACATACAAAAATGCATGCTTTTGTCTCTTATTCCTCATTTCACGATAGAAAAGGACTAAAGCTTCTCTCTTTTCTATTTCATTCTGGCCCTGGGGAGGTCGATTGGGATTTCTAAGTGGTAAAATGTGAAACCCACTGAGGGGCTGAGACACTACTGCCTGCTGGGCTGCCAGTGATTCCAACAGATGGTATCAGGTCTCAAAAGAGCCTAATTGGCTTATCATAGGCAATGCACGTGTAACAAGGGCTTAGATAAAGCCAGCAAATACACGTCCAACTTGATGGCTTGATTTTGCACCTGTGCTTTTAAAGTAGAATATAGCTAAGACAGTATGAATCCATTTGAGAGAGCTGGATTCAAACCTCTTGGAGCCCTCAGTCTGCTGGGGTTGTAGTACAAATTACTAAAAACATCAGGGGTGGATGTTGCAGGCTGGCACAACCTGTGCCTTTGCACGGGAGTCTCTGTGCTGCCTCTGCTCTAGCAATTGTAAGGGAAGATGAGCCAAAGTGTCTAAAGCAGTGTCATGGGCTGTACAATATCCATGGAATCATATGCTCTAGTTTAGGGAAAGGCATGGAATTCAGAAATTGTCACTTTGTCAGAGGTAATATAGTTCAGCTAACGAGCTGTATCTATCAGTTTTAATGAGCACGAGGTCTTTTCCTATTTCTTTCTATAAGGCTGATCAACAAAGTAAGTCCTTTGCTGTTAGCAGGGTTTTCAGAGTTTTTATTTCAAGGCTGCTGTTTGAGTACTCAGATAAGAAAAATAATCATAAAAATAACTATTCATTTATGTGTTGTGTAGTGATTGGGTTTTCAAAAATCTCCATTGTCCTGGTTTGAAGCAGGCTTTTTTTTTCCTACTTCCAAAATGTGTGTGTCCTCAGTCGACAATGTAACTTAAAACCAATAAAAAAAAATAAACAAAACCCTTCAGAGAAGCTAATTCTTTGTCTCTGGCATAGAATATGCCATCTAGGGAAAAGTAGCAAACATTAAAGCACAAATAAAAATACTCACCCAAAGCTCTTACAAACTTGAGGATAAAACCCTGACCTTGAAAGAACATATGGGCTTGAACAGATCCTGTAGGGGAAATTATACTGAATCTAAAACAGAAATTAAGAAAACTTATTCTTTGTAAAGTTCTTGAAAGATTTGAAGCATAGACACCTTCAGATGAGTTTGGGCACAAAGGTGCTGCATCAGATGACAAAAGGAAATCTCCCTCTGGAGAATGATTTCCAGAGATTCACTGGATTCACGTGAACAGGGGCTCAGAAGTTGCTTTTGTTGATTTACACAATGAGATTATAGAAAAGTGTAGATTATAGAAAGGGAGCAGACCTAGAAAGTCACACAGTATTGTTTGTTGATCATGTTGCTGAAATAGAATTTCCTACAAATCCTGATTCAGTTCCACATTTCCTTGAAGGGTTAGGCACATATTGAATACACATATTTTGTAATATTAGCTGACTGCTTATGGGATAGAATTATTTGCAACATTCCACAACCTGGTCAGTATTCTACATGAGAAGTAATATTTTTGTCATCCTTGGATTTCGTATTTCAGTTTGCCAATTGTTTTCAAATTTGAAGTTTGTTTTTGTAGTTGCTAACACGTTAGAAAGTTACCAAAAAAGGGAGTATAAATCTATTAACTGCACTGTTCTTAAATTGCTTTTTGTATGAAATCTTGAGGTTTGCAGTTAAGCTCCATTCCTCTGGAAAGAAACAAGTATGCTGGAAGGTTTCTCTAAATTTCTTATATATAGGGAGAGCAAACAGTCTGTAAAAGCCAATAAAGTGGCACCCTATGTCTCCAAACTAGCAAGCAACTAGAGTTTGATTAAAATTGCTATTGGATTCAGTAAGTTAGAGGGTTCTTACCTAGCACTACCTATAAAATTAATCAGCCACGAAATACCTCATGCAGATTGCCAAGCTCTTCACCCAAGAAGTTTTAGAAAATAAGCACAACTGGCACTTCAGATCCCCAGCATGTATGAGAACAATATGCTTCCCAGCAGTTTGTGATAAACCAGCATGCATTTTAGCACTTCATTACTCGTGGAGGCTGTCACACCTGCAATAAATGCACGTACATGTAGTGCTGTTCCTGGCATGCTGCTTCATCTCATGGGCTGGTTATGACACCCATTGTCACTGACTGTCCCTTCCCAGAGCAGTTGCTTGTTCCTGGTTTCACACGAGCTATTTGGAACACAGCAGGGGATAAGCCTGCACAGGGAAGTTTGCTGTGAAAGCTTAAAGGCATCAGCATTGCAAGTACCCATTACATTGCCCCTGGAGAACGCTAAGGACAATAATGTGATTATTCATTTGGATCTGAAGCTGTATGTTAAAGCCTCAAAAGCTATGGCAGCACAGGCTAGAGGAGTTCCTCCATAACTCAGCATCTCTGTAGAGACTGGGCTGGGAATTTAGTTCCTAGTCAGTGATCATATGAAAAGAAGGTACGTGTTTCTCTAGCTCCAAAAGCCAGATCTCTTCAAAGTGCTGTTTGCTACCTCATTAGTACTTCTCACCCTGGCATTCATTAACCTTCTTCTGATGTGCTGCACAAGCTCTGCAGAATGAGGGAGTCACAGTCCTTGCAATTTACAGTTCCAGCTAATCAGTCTTTACACTATTAAGAATCTCTATTCCAGGCTGCTCCAAGCCAGTAGCCCAGGATCTTATTTCCTAACCTGTCATTTATTAACACTGAACTAGTGTCGACATTAGATGGCTGAGAGAAGGTCAGTTTTAGACTTTTATACTGGATAGGCCTTTCTTTTGCTATACTGGGATGCTGGAGGAATTGGACTTTTTTTTTTTGTCCAAGTCTTTGATAGATTCAGGTTGGATTATTTCATGCTGATCTTCTGGAATAACTATGTCTGCAAACCAACAAAATCTTATATTTCACTAGTAAGCCTATTCCCCAGGTACACAGGGAAATTCTGTCCCAGAGTTGTCAAGGTCTGCTTTGCAACCTTGGTAATTTCCAATATCCTGGCAATCCAAAAAATGGCTTTTCTGGATTTTAGTGCAGCAGGTGCTCCTCTGGACGTGGTTCTGGTTTTCTGCATTTGCTGGCTGCAGCCAGCAAGATCCTCCCAAGTCAGTCCATGCACCCAGCCCTCTGGAGGGGGATCCACAGGGATGTGACCTCAGTGGGACTGAACAGTGGCATGGGTAGGAATACAAGTTCCTGCAGATCAGAATGATATTACTCAAGGTCAAACAAATTTATGAAAAAAAATTTGAAATAATTCTGCAATACTGGTAAGATAGAAGTGGACATTGTTTTTTGTATTGCCTTCTTTCTGATTGTTTGGGACTAGATGTTTTTCTCAGGTGATTCTGTAGTACAAGGTCAGTCCATTCATTATTAGAAAGCAGTGTTTCTTTCTCCCCAGAGCTTAATTTCTAAGCCTCAGAGCTGCGTTGTAGACAATAGATGGTTAGAATTGATTTTAGAAAGTTATTGTTCACAATCATTGTTCAGTATGTTCCAAGGTTGCTACTTCATGCTTTCTTATAATTACAATCTCCACTTCACCAACTTACTTGTAATGTTTGGGTGATTTGAATTGAAGTACATTATGGTTTTGTGTGTTGTTTTTTCTATTTTTAGTTTCACAGCCCCCCATGCCCCCCAACAAAAGCAATTTCATCAGAAAATTTAATTGAGAAATCAATTTTAGTAGACAAACAAGTCTTATACTGAATGCCGTGTAAGTATAGAGTGTAATCATTTGTCTAAATTGTGCTGCATGTTTTGACTTGAAACAATTTGTCCCTCATAGCTAATTTATAAGTTTTGGTTGTGTTCAGGCTTCAAATGAGGTTTAGCAGTGTTGGGAAGAGGAGGGAGCTAACCACTGTGCAAGTTTGCAGCCTGTACTTGGTGACTTCCAGCAAGATACATCATTACCCTCAAGAATTTGTGGTTACAAATTACTCCTCCTCTTTTCAGTTCGGTCAGCAGAACATTGGATCTAATTTTATACCAGTGCTGACCTAATTTTAGGAAACTTGAGCTCCTGTGGGTCCTGTGTTAGTCCCTAGCCTATTTTCTGTGAAACCCCTCTTACAAGGGGATTTTGAGGAGTCTAAAAATCTTGACCAAAGGCAACACTTAGAGCTATTTTTATGTAGGCACTTGTTGCTTGCATGAGCTATACCCTGCTGTAACTTTTCCTTTAAGGTTTTCTTTAGGTAGCAGTTATTCTGATTCCTTGCTGCTTGTGGATGCAGTAAAAGATGGAGCACAAAGGGAATTTAAATTATCTGAATTCTTTTCAACCCAACGCATTTCTCAATCACGCTTATTTCAAATGCTAGCATTCAAGTCTGCTCGATATGGCTTATTATGATGTGAAAGCTTAGGTCTATAAATAATAAATTAAATGTATCATAGCTTACCAAACAAATAGTTTCCAGGAGAAGAGCAAGTGATTCCACTCACTTAGATAGTTATTTATTGCACAAGCATTTATACGAGTAGGGGGAGGGCGTTAGCTTGAACCATTTCTCTTGGATTACAGACAATCCCTTCTTTTTTTTGAAACAGTGATGACTCTTACAGAAATGGCTGGAGAACAGAGTGAGCTAAAAGAAAGTGCTCCTTTCAGGGAAGCTAAGCACACTGTGCCCACTTCCCTTTGACACAGCAAAATGCCATTGTTTGGTTATTGCTTGCACACTTTTCCTGTTTCAATGTACCTGAGTCATCACAGTTGAATAGTGTCCATTATCTGTGAGAAACTGTGAATAGGGGATGATGAAGTGGTGGTTTTCTGGAAAGAAGCAGAATTAATCTTCAGAATTCCCTATCCCTTATCAAAGGACTTCTGATGATCTGAAAACTGACAAGTGTGAGCATTGTTAAAATTCATGTGGCTTAGAAAAAAGCCCTGTTGGATTTTCCATTTAAGCACATTTTTAGGCTGGGAGCTTTTACACCAGAGATATATTGATTTTTAAAAAGAAATTATTGACCTTTAAAACCCTGGAGTCAGCTGCTGCCTGGCCTATTGGAGACATTCAGATATTTATATTCACAGAGGCCTAGGTAAGAGCTGGCAGTTTGGAGTCAGACCCTGGACAGTGATCAGAACTGAGGAGTGGGTGATGAAAGCACAGGATTTGCTAACATAGAATTACACAAGACTCACTACAGAACGCTGAGATCACACTTACAGGACATCAGACTATATTCCAGACTGGAGACCTTAAACTTAATTTCCTTACTACTTCTACCTTATTTCTGGGACAATTTCCATACCATCTGTGTTTTGAAAGGATTTAGTTTATTCTTCTCCTCCTGTCCTGCTTGTGCTGTCATAACATTAAAAACATTTTAGCAATATTAGGTTCTACTTTCTAAGTAGTTGAGTACTCACAGACATGTGTGATTGTAGGCTTCTTAATGAGGGTATACATATGAGAGTCTATGTATGTAACACTAATTTTCATATTTACCAAAGGATGACTGGGCTATTTCTGCTGTGCCTTGTATTTATATTTTCACCCCAGAGAATAAATTGTTTCCTAAGTTCAGGCGGAGGAACAATTCTCTGGCTGTCAAAACATATCAAGAAGCATTATATGAATGGGATATTAGTCAGTGAATTAACAGTACAGATCTGAAGATGAAAACAATGATGTTGTTTAGTGACTATACATTGATTATAGATTAAATAATACACCTTGGGCTGCATTTCTTTCTGTTGATTTTTCTTCTGGTTTTCCTTACTTGAAATGCTCAGCTAGTATCACAGAAGTTTTCATCTCCAGCAGGTTAACTGGCATAGAAAGCTTGGCTCTGGGAATCTAAGATCAGTGAAAAGAAGTTGTAATGATTTAGCATAGCTCTGAGTCACAACAATCAAATCCCCACTTAGTTCTACATCTTTCCACTTCTATACTAGTGAAATACTGGCACCCACAGTTCTTCTCTTCCATATTTCTTTCTTCAGCAGATTACAGTCCTGTACTACTTCAGTATTTTTAAGGAGATGTTTGCACCGTGTTCCTTATATTTCAGTGGTTGTTCCTAGGCCTTTTATTTCTTTTGTGCCTCTCAAGAATCACTGTCTCATACCTCCACCTTCTACGATAATCTGTTCCTTCTGGATGGGCACTCTTGTGCGCTGGAAGTGGGAGACTAAAATGCAGCATGGCTTCTGCTGTCTTGACAATTTATGGGTACTGAACTGTCCAACAGAAGATCAGAATTCATGATCCCTATCCCACTGTCACAGAGAAAATCCATTTGTCCCGCAGTGCTTCAGAACATGATTGACAGGACGATGAAAGGTGTTGAATTGATTCTGTAGTGTGCAATAAATTGATGTCAGAGTGACAACCGTGTTTTACTGTGGAATCTGGAGTCTAAGAGCAGCAGCCCCCACCCCTACCCCAGCTCACCTCCAGCAGGCATTATCCCTGCTCCCACTGCAGGAGGGCTGGGAGCTGAAGGGGCAGACGCCTTGTCAGAAGGGTTAGAATTAAACACACTTGTTCTGGTTCCTGCCCACAGTAATGCACCACAGGACAGCCCTGGCTTTCGGGGAGGGGACATCTGTTACATCACCTAAATGCTGCATTTGGAACTTTGTTTCATTCCATTTGTGTCCAGCTCTGGGCCCCTCACTGCAAGAAGGACATTGAGGTGCTGGAGTGTATCCAGAGAAGGGGAAGGGAGATGGTGAAGAGTCTGGAGCATGAGTCCTGTGAGGAGCAGCTGAGGGAGCTGGGGGTGTTTAGCCTGGAGAAAAGGAGGCTCAGGGGACACCTTATCACTCTGTACAACTGTCTGAAAGGAGGCTGGAGCCAGGGGGCCTCTTCTTCCAGACAACCAGTGGCTGGATGAGGGGGAATGGCCTCAAGCTACACCAATGGCAAGCTGGGCATCAGGAAGAACTTCTTCACTCACTGAAAGGCTGGTCAGGCATTGGAATGTGCTGCCCAGGGGGGTGGTACAGTCACTATCCCTGGAAGTGTTCAAGAAATGACTGAATGTAGCACTCAGTGTCATGGTTTATTTGGCAAGGTAGTGTTTGCTAAAGGTTGGACTTGATGATCTTGGAGGTCTTTTCCAATCTTAATGATTCCTTAGTTTGTATTTGTTTTCTTTTGTATCCATCTTAATCCTTATTTCTTTATTGATGCATCACTAAATCCACTATAAGTGTCAGAAATGTTGAGAGTAATTACTGGGAAAACATCTATTTATTTTCTTTTTCCCTTTCCTTTCCCTTATTTCTTTCATTCATTTTCACATGTGCACTATAGCTCCCTTTTTGCCTCAGCTGTGTTCATGTTATTCATTAGCAGAAACAATCCTGCAGACAGGTTTTTCAGGCAGTTGTAGGAAGTGCTGAGGGAACTGAGGAGTTTCCTCTGTAAATCCCACTATAATGCTGCACAGGGTTGTCTCTCTTTGTCCTGTTCTTCCCTACTGTGTAAAAGCCATCCTTCCATTTTTTAATTCTTTATGTTATGTATGCATCCTTTATGTTATGTATGCAGACAACTTTATACATTATCTTTGCAAGAAACTGCACTGAGTTAAGATTTACATTTTCCTTTTGAGATGCAGCACTGAAAATCTTTTGATTAACATTAAACCTAAGAGTCATTCCTCTTTCCCCATTATGTTATCCAAGAAACAATGCTGAAGAAAAAATACATTATTCAGGCAGGAACCCTCCAAAATTAGTAGTGTGATGTGGCTACAATTTTCCTGAGACTTCTGAAATTATAATTTTTGGGGGTATTTTTATAAAAAATGGTATAAGTGCCTGTCAGCTCTTGAATTCTAGCTCAGGTCTTCTAACCAGTTTCCTTTTCTTTTTCAAGGTTCTCTTAGCTTTCTGTGAGAAATGCATTTTGAGATTAAATTGCCATGTTTAGGCAGGATGACTGTGCTGCAGGTAGGGGGCTTTAGGTTAGCTGGTGTGAAGACAGGAATGATCCCACTCTGTTGTGATCAGCAGCTGTAAGGTCCTGTACTTGCTGCTTGTATTATAATTTTTGAGATCTGAAACTATTTTTATAATAATGGACTTACCTACATAAGATATTAGGTTTGACACAGGTAAAATTGGATGAAATGACAGGGTTGCTGTGGTATGCTGGAAGTCAGGCTCATTCAGGGCTCACATTTGACTTTATGGATCTTTCTGCTACTTTCGGGTTTTTATTTTTTTTTCGTCAAATATCAAACTCCATTGCAAGCACAAAAATCCAACTTAATTATTTTCAGCTCCTGAGGTTTCAAACCCATTAAACAGCAGAGAGGCTCGGTAATTGTTTTATTACTACTACTGAAAGTGTAATAATACTAGTGGCAACAGAGGACAGGGAGCAAAACAATGAGAGAAATGTAAAGGCGTAAATAGAATCATTAAAGCTGTTTCACATGAGATAAACACCAATGTTAGGTTAATATTTCAAACCATAGACAGTGTGTTTAATTAACTCTTTCTTTCATTTCCCTCTTGAAGAAACTAGCTGTACCAATATTTGGCTTTCTTAGAAATGCAAGGCTTTCTGTATTGCTTCCTTCCCTCTCAAATCTGTCACCAGCTATAAAGAAGTTAACAGCTGTAACATAGGTGCTTTCTGCAGTTCCTGGTAACACAGAGGCTGGCTATTTTAGCTCTGTCCTGGCCCAGTTCTGTCCTGTTTTGCTCTCCAAGAGCAGTAAATGGGATATGCCCAGTTCCAGGTGGTTCCTGGCAGGGTTGGGCAGTGCTCTGCTGCACACGCCGGGGGTGTACACAGGAAGAAAGCCTGAACTGTGTGCTCCCATGGCAGGGGCTTATGTGTTTCATGACCTGTGTCCTGGAGTTTCATGGGATAATTTCTTGTTTATTATATATTCAGTCTATTAGACATGACACAGTAGTGACTGTAAAGTTGTAAGGATGCAGTTGTGAGGAAGGCAGAGCTTGTAGGTGTTTAGGAACTGAAGAAAAGCTACTCTGCTCGAAGATTCCATGTTCTTTTCTGTGTATGTGAAGACTCCTATTTAATTACTTTCCTAGAGCCTTGCCTCAAATGTGATTCATAAAACTGTGGTTGTATTTCTGTTTTGAGGGTGGTTTTTGGCTTCTTTAGGATCTGGAACTTTTCTGGTGTCACACATGCACATGTCTGTGTATACAGCATGCAGTTTCATGGGATTTTTGAGTGTTTTATCTTTTTGAGTTTCATGACAGAATCTGTAATGTTTGCAACTTAGGAAGAAACTTGAGTCTTCTCATTGCAAAAGTTGGGAAGAAGTCTTTAACAGAGAGTTACATATCTCATTTCCTGTTACCACCATACACTTTGTGCTCTTGTACATCTTGATGCATTGGTCTTGTCCCATAAACCCTCCAGTATCTCCACAATACAAAAAATCATTGCTACGTGGCTTCAAGTGTGGCTCCAAGTTTCCTTATAAATCAACAATTTACTTGGCTTTTACTCTGGTTGCTTCACCATGTGGATCCTGGTATTGGTCTCTGAGTAACCTACACTTGGATGATGCATGTTTCGTTAAATGTTACCCAACATTGCCGGTGCCCTGAGGAATAAGAACATTTTTCTCAAATACACACCATTAACGTGAAAAGGTTGGGAAAGACACGAGGAGAAATAGGAAGGAAAAGCCATACAGACATTGCTGAGTATAACTGAAAACTCAGATTGTGTCTAACATCCATTTCAGAAGTGTCATGCAGGAGAAATGCCCTAGAGAGTGTACCCTTTGCTTTCACAAGTGTTTCCCATTGGACAGTTGTTAGGTTATTCACACAGATTGTCTTTAACAGAGCATTCCTAAACTAGCCAACAAGTCAGTAATGAAATTGCCTCAAAACCTAAAGAGAATAGAATAAGCATACTTATCTTCCTCATAATTTTGGAGATTTGAATTACAATCAAAGCAACACAAACAAGCAAGCTGATATTTAGTGAAAAGACTTTTCACACGTTAACGAAGTGAAAGAGAAGAAAAAAAGTATTTTTCTGTTGGTTCAGTTTTGAAAGACACCAGTTTTCACAAATCACAAGATAATTTGACAAAGCTCGAGTATGGGAAAAGCTACTTTGTGATAAACACAATATTGTTTTTATTTTGTTCAAGGAAGAAAGAACTAAAATGGTGCCTTGGAATCTGCATCATCTGTGTTTTATTATAGAGAAAATACACACCATTGGATTAAATAAATACAGAAATAATACAGATTTTAATGGAAAAAAAATCAGTCCTAACAAAATAAACAGAAAACTAAAATTCCTGCTTTTATTTTAAAGAAGAGTCTGTTCCAACACAGTTGTGATTGAAATTGGACATATTGCCTTGTATTTATATTAGATTCTGACACTATTTCCACACATATACTGAGTACACTACATATTTGTTACATTACTCTTACTTTTTCAGTTGGATGTACCCTTCACCACTGTAGGTAGTCAAAGTTTCAAATTCTATTGGACTGAAAATGCTAAAAGAGTGTGGTAAAGTTTGTTGAAAAATGCAAGAACTGAAAGAAAGCAGTAGTTCTTATAAGCCAAGTTCATTCATTACTAACTTACAGAGTGTTTGAAAGATGCCAGGAAAGAGTGTTTCACCCAGAGGGTGTTTGGGCACTGGAAGAGGCTCCCTAGGGCAGTGGTCACAGCACCAAGGCTGGCTGGGCTCAAGAAGTGTTTGAACAACTCTCAGGCCCATGGTGTGACTCTTGGGGATGGTGCTGTGCAGGGCCAGGAGTTGGACTTGCTGATCCTGATGGGTCCCTTTCAATTCAGAATATTCTACAATCTTATAATTCTTATAATTCTAAGTCTTATAATTCTAAGACCTCTTTACTTAAAGAAAAGTGCTGTTCTCAAAAGGTAATGCCTAATCTTGAGGGTTGGATGTCTATTTTGCATCACATATGTGCCTTACTTTAACTCCTATAAACGTCCTCAATCTTAGACTGAGATTAGAATTGATCTTAATTGATGGGAGCAAATTACAAGAAGGTAGTGGAAACTGTGCAAAGCATTGCTTATTCTAAAAACAGGGCTTGTGTAAATTCAACTGGAAATACCATCTTCATTATGATTAATAGAACTGTTCAAAGTGTTACTTGTAGGTGCAGTTGGCTTGCCTTATAACAAACCAGTATGCAGTGGGGAGGAGGTAACCTTGACTATTCAGGGTGCAGGGAATAGATCTACAGCTGCTGGAGCTACAGTGACATTAACAGAGAGTATGAAAGTGGCTAAGTGTGCTTGTTTTAAAGGAGATGGAACGTAATCCATTCTTGCAGGCCTCTGTGCAGACAGACTATGGTTTATCAAGTTGTTGGGATGGATTTGATACCTTTCTTGAGGTTGTTATCAAGAGCTTGTTCTTTCCTGATGTGTAAAACCTTGTTGATTTGTTTAGAGCTCTTCATCTTTGGGTGGACCTTTATGCTCAAATTAAATATACAGAACTACCAGAGAATTGAAGAACCTTCTATTCAAGCTGATTTTTTGAGAAGACTGGATGTCTGGACATTTTTCTTTTCTAAATGAAATCAGTTGTGAGACTGAATCCATCTAATTAACCAAAGCAAAAATCCTGCCTCTCCTGAGTTCAGTTTCTGGACGTGAAATGCCAAGAAGGTGTGAAACTCAGAGCTGAGGGGATCCCTGGCCACCCATTAGAGCAGCTGACTCTACTTTGAGCTGGTTTGTGGCTGATTTTGTCTTCTAGCTCAAGCAGAGAGCCAGAGTTGAGCATGTCTCTGTCTTTCCTCCCAGTTCCAGGGTACCAGCCCTGCATCCTATTGGTCCCTGAACATGTTTCACTGATAGTGGATTCTCTGTTTTGAGTAAAATAGGTAGGACAGTAGGTTGCATTGTGCTGATTTTCCTTGTGCTGTCATCCCACCTCACCAGCAATGAATGACCCAAGAGTCTGATCATAGAGAAATAGCACTGGAAGTGTTTGTTTATTTTGGTGAAAGTATTATGCCAGGAATGAAGCCTTTCACACAAAGACCAGTGATAACCTCATGCCACTCATACAAATCTTGCCACCTGGACCACAGGCAGACCATTTTTCTGTCAGTGATACTAAATGCCATGTGTTTCCTTAATAATTCATCTTGCAACAAAAAAGACTGAAGTTAAAGCATGTGTTTCTGCTTCACAAACGGCTCCTTGCACATGTGCTGACTTTGCAGCTGCTTTCTGCAGTCTTTGACTTCTGTAATTAGAGCAACTGGCCAGCCCAGCTAATGATATTAAACTGACTGGTCTAGAATGCCATTTATCTCAAGGGTTTAATTTGCTGAGTACAGGGCAGCACAATACAAGGTTTGCATGTGTTATGGCTGTGACTTGATTTTTTTAGCTCTTGTTGCTAAGTTACAATAAACTGTTATCACAGTAAATTGCCTGCATTTAAATGGGCTAAGATTCCACCTGAAAGGAGCCACCCAGATGAGAACTGATAATATTCTGACATCTCAGAAGAATGGAAAATAACACAGAAAAGCCCAACTTGTGAGCAGGATAATTTTGTATTCTAGACATTAGCCAGACAGGCTCAAAAATAGCTGCTCAGACCCCAGAGACTATGACATGTGCTTCCCTAGCAAGTCACTAAGAGCTGGTGTACAATAAATAGGTACTAATTTAAAAATAAGTTGCATTAATACTACCAAGTGTTAATAGAATCACAATGATCTGTTGTCTGAATTCTACTTTAGAATTACTTTCCCTGGAAATAATCTGATACCCTTTCAGTCAAGCACCGACCAAGCACCATATCTGTATGCTAAGAAAAATAAATAAATTTCAAAAAAAGTATCAAAGTCTCTGCCCGTGTCCAAATGACTAGAAATAATCTTAAAGCATAATGTTGGTAAATGCCTTCAACTTTTACAAGTGGAAAATTGTACCATATTCTGATGGGAAATGATGTAGAAGCCGTGCTGACACATCAAGATGTTGTCCTACCTCTTCCCAAAGCTCTGTATTAAATTTCTGAAAATTCTCTGAAAGAAGAACCCTTTTTCCCCTAATCTATTTTAAAGAGTGCATGGAGGGGTAGTAGCTAAGGGGAGTGTTCATTTGTGCCATGTTTGAGTTAATTCTAACAATATCCATGCTGGGTCAACTGATTGTGGGTCTTGGTGGCTACTGGGAAGCTGAGTGGTGTTTTTTTGCTAGCTGCTGATACCTGTTTGATCTCCATGGGTGTGATCAGTGTGGGACCTGTCATCTTCCTTGAGCAGAGAGTCCTTTTCGTGGCAGTAATATCAGGGCAGCTTTTAAAAAAGGGTTTGAAAGTCAACCCTTAATAAACCTATTGCCAGCTCACAGAAAGTCTGAACAAATAGAACGTGGAGGGTATTGCAGAGAAACACCAAAAAAAAACCGTGTGGGAAACACAGCTAAATTCAGTTACAATTGTGACACTTTCCACAGTACAGAAAACCTGTAAACCAAGCCAAATGTCTTCCACTGCAGTTACACCATTAAAATCCAAAGGTAAGACTGTGGGATTCTGCAATGTGCACCAGCTGGTCTGATACTCTGTTCGCAGGTCTAGAAAAATGTGACCCTGGGTTAATTTTAAAGGTGTCACCCTCCAAAGAAAGCCATTTGCTAAAGAGCATTGGATTGACAGAAATGAAGCTGTAGACATTCAGCGAAAGATTTCCATTAAAATCACAACTAAAAACTGTCAATCAGCCCCAGCAGAAACCTGCTTAGATAACTCAGCTAGAAATGCTGTACCTCCTCGGAAAACAGGAGAATATTTTGCCAGGATTTCAGAACAGGGAGAAGCAGCTTCTCCCTTTAAATTGCTGTGCCAGAGACATTTACTGTCCTTGCAAAAACCCTCCTGCAACGCTGAATTTTTGATTCACAGCAGAAAAAGCAGAGAGGAATGCAGACAGAATATGTAGTGCAGCACTGCTTCAGCAGACTTGTTCTGGTGATTTCAGCGAGCACTACTTTTGAAAAGCCCGAAAATGGATAGCATCTATACGAGAACCCCTCGGAGAGAGGGGGAATGACAGTGAAGCGTTTCTGTGGACTGTGGAATTTCAACTCATTAAAGTGTTGAAACAACTGCTGTGGGAATGAATCCACACGGAGTCCATGACAGACGCCTGCTACGCTCCATTCCCAGCAGCACCACACAAAAGCCTCATCATTCGGCAATATTGAGAAGCTTCTTGTATCCACGGGAGCAGGTGGCAGTGCAGCCGCAAAAGTTGCATTAAGGGGAGAAAATGCGGCCACTAGGTTATATTTTGACCTGCAGTCTCTGCCCCCGGGGGGAGCCGGGTGGTACACACAGGGTTAACACCAGAAAGACCCACTGATGGCATGTAATGACAGGTGTTGAGACACCCACCGAATTCAGTGCCAGTGCCAGCTTTCGCACACAGCCTGGCGCCCTGGAAGCCTTGGGCGGCTGTGGGGTAAAAAAAAAAAAAAAAAAAGACACTTAAATCTCTTACCTTGGTCTAGTCCAGTGTAGCTTTTTGGTTGTTCTCCGTCCACTATCAGAAAGAGAGAAATTAATGCCAGATTCCAGTGAGTCATCCTAAATGCCAGAGTAGGCTCGCTCCCGGGGCCGGCTGCTGGCTGCCTGCGCTGTGTGACAGCTGCCGGCTGGCCGGGGAGCGAGCGTGTCCCATTCTGCAGCCTGCGGCAGGGGGAGAGGGGAAGGCCGGGGGAGGTGGCAGAGACAGCCGGAGAGAAGGACCGAGAGAGGGAGAGGAGAGCGGCAGAGGCAGGAATATACCATGTGGCTGCGGGCTCCCCTTCCCCGCCTGCCCTCCAGCCTCGCAACGCGCTGCCCCGAAGTTACTTTTTAATATGTGATGCACTCTCCGATTTTAGAGCATCCCTGCTCCCGTCTTCTCTGTAGTCTGTGCTCGGAGGAACTTCTCGGCATTTCGGCGATTACATGATGATCTCTCTCCTTGGGAGGCTGGCGTGGATGCTGCACGCAGAGTAGGCTCAGTGAGGGAAGTCTGTGTGTGGCTATGTGAAAAGCAGCACTCGGCTCCTTGCAGCAATTTTATAGGCTGTTTATCTGGGAGTGGGAAACCCGGGGCAAGGGCGGTAATTCTGGCATCAGAGGGGAAGAAAACAGGAAAATATGTTTAGAGCCACGAAACTGTACACAAGTTGGGAGAGCAACATTTCTTGGTTACTCTTAAAAGAGCAAGGTTGGGATGATTTCCTGGTCTGTGGTTTATCCTATAAGGATGTGTCTCTGCAGATCAGAAATCGGTGCTGGACACAGAACCTTTCCTGGGGATTCCCAAAATAATTTTCAAGAGGGAAAAGGAAGCTGTTAGAGTGGGTTACTTGCACTACATGGAAAAGATTTCTCTGGGCAAACACTGTTAGTTTCTAACTAAGTCTCCAAAGTATGGTTTGATAATTTCATTACACTCACACCCCTTGTAGCCATAAGTTTGTTTATATAAATATTTTCTTAGGAAGCTAATAGAGTACAGCTTCACAGAAGCTGTTGAGGGCTGTAAATACTTTAGTGTCACTAGGAAAGTGGAAGAAATGTTTAGGTTCTCACTGTTGGCTAACTAGTTTGCTAAATCTGTAAGGCTTTTGTGAGCTTTTGAATGGTCTTTATTAAAATATTTGCATTACTACCTCTGTGTCAATCTATGCTTAGATGCTCTGAATATTTGTCAAATTTATCTGTATCTAAAAGGGGTCGTGGTGTTTCATATTTTATATTCCTGAAATATGACTGTTTGTGGATGATCTTAATCCTAATTGGCTCAAAATTCCCCAAGAAAACTAGGAAAGTAATTGCAGCAAAAGGTAAAAGAGCTAAGACAGGTGTATATTCTTGCTTAGAAAACTGAACGTAGGATAGGCCAAATGACTGCTCCAGTTAAATATCCATTAGGTGTTCTGCCTGTGTTTCCCTCTGCAGAGTACAAAATGATTGGGCTTTTTTTATTCTGGTCTTATTGGATAAGGATGGTCCTGTGGGAATGAGATATGAGCTCTCCAGATTTATTTTTTACATTTGATTTAATTATATATAAAATTCTGGCTGTGCTGAACGTAGTAGGGATTTACTGGACTCTAATTCATAATGAGGCAGAACAGCAGCCCATATCCAAGAGCTTAGGAAATGTTTCCTTAGGCTGATTGCAGGCAAAGTCACACTTTGGGGTTTTTATTTTTCCCCCTGAAAATTTGAACTAACATGACAACTTTCTTTAAACCCCATTAATTTCCACATCTAACTCTGTATGATGGCATGAATAGTAAACACCTGTGTAAAGAGATTTCTCCTTCAGCCTGTTAGTGAATAGCATGAACTATATCCACAAGAGTGTTTAATCTGAGCTCTCTGTGGACCTAACTTCATCAGGAGAAATAATCATTGGTACTGCTGGGTAGTGGCCATGGAGAAGTGCATCATTATGGATAATCAGCTGTGTTCAAGACGTTTATCCAGGGTTAATTCAGGTCTCAGAAGTACACCATAATTGTAAGTGTATTCAAGGCGTAACAGACCTCAAGTGGAAAATGGTTGGGTAGGAGAAGAAAAAGATTTTGTGCCATGGAGGACACCTGCTATAACAAAGACTGTGCTTCATCCACTCTGGTACTGAAATTTTCCCTTAAGATCCTGCACCACTGGGAATATTCAGTGGAGAGAGAACGGGCAGGGACAGTTATCAATGACTGAGGATATAAGCAAACTGTTAAACACATTTCTCTGGAGTGACAGAGGCAGTGGCTGAAGCTGGGTGTCCTCCATGGCAGGATAGGAGTGAGTAGAATAATTGAAGTGACTGTGACTGACATTCTTGCACATTCAGAGAACCACAGACTTGGTAGCTCATTCTTTAGTACCATTTTTTTCACATTGATAGAAATGTCACTGCATCGCCCACTCATGATCATATCAAAAGACATTAACATTATTATAAAAGTGATCAAGAAAGCATTTCAAAAATAGGAAGGACTCCCTTGAAATCTATCTTTCTATAGCCTTGTCCTTTAAATTCCTAAGGGGTTACTTTATTAGTCCTTTGCAAATTCATTCTCCATTGAAATTTGACCCAATGCAAGAGATGGGGAAGAATAGATCCAGTTTGGCTGGGAGGATTGCTGCTATTGTTTTGTCAATGACTGTTTTTGTCAGAGTAAATATGGAATAAATTCCAATTCCAATTAAACTTGTAAAGTTACATATTACAAAAGCTGCATGAGTAAAACTCTCTCAGATGTCTATTTATTTAAACGCCCTAGCTGATGACAGGAGCATTATTTTCTGGAGAGATTGATTGACAACCTTCTTCATATTAGATAGTGGAGATTTGCATATGCCAGAGTAGTCCTTAGGTTACTAATTGCCAAAATAATTGGGAGTCTTTTCTGCAGAGATAATGAGCAGGTCAAGAATCAAACTGAATTATAAGTCAGAAGTTGGCAGTGTTGCATACAAAAACTTGTAGTGCAACTGCACTTGCCTGTAGCTGCCATGGAGCCCAGGCTGCCTGAGGAAGCTGTGACATCTCTACCACTGCAGTATTCCAAACCATCTCAGACAAACACAACACCAGAGGGCATCCAGAAAAAAAAAAAAAAGTATTTTTACTTAGAATGTGGTTACTGTGATTTTTTTCCTACATGTTAAATAGCCACTGAATACACAAATGGAATGAGGTCAGAGCTGGCCCTTTTCCTTGACTTATCGTTGAGTGCAACACGATGGACTTGATGATCTCAAATATCTTTTCCAACCTAGTTAATTGTGTGATTCTGTGAAAATCACATCATTGCAAAATCACTTTAGACCAATCAGCTTTATCTGTTGAGTGGCTGGGCACTTCCAAGAAATGACCAAAGTCTCTGGAAAGCAGTGATTTTCCTGAGTTATTCTGAAGCAACGTAACCCATGTACTTATTTCTTACCCTCCCATATCCAATTCCTCACCCATGCTAAATTTCATCTCCTCACACCTCCTTGTATTTTGTTACAAATAAAGAGAGAACAAGGAGTTTTTCATTGTTATTTTGCCTTTTTCTTTTACAGACACATGCTTCTGTGTTTAGTCACTGTTAAGACTCCACACTCAACTAAAAATTTTGCACTTCAATTTAGATGCTGAAAATTTTGTTATTTTAAACTCCAGTAACAAATTCCAAGCATTAGACCTGTTATAACTTCTCTCTCAACCATTATTTTGATGTTAAAGTAATAAAATTAGAGTTCTGGAAAGTAAAATAGATTTGAGAGAAACTTTAGCCTTGACTGTTAAGTGCAAACCCACTCCAGTGGTGAACTGCTATCTACAGAAATCATCGACTTAAAAAGTTCAATTCCAGAATGCAAAACCACTACAAAAGTTGTATCTTTTCTTTCTTTGGTTTGCAGCCCAAAAATATTACATTTGATGGTAAAAATGTATTTATGTTCAGGAATCTGAACTCACTGTAATACCAGTGGGTTTTTTGAATGGCAGTTAATTATGTCCAGATGTCTATAAATATGAAAAATTATGTTTTCAAAACCAATTAAATAAATGGTATTAATGATTACTTTGGCTGAAAAGGTGGCTACACACAGCTGCCATTAGCTGTGTGTAGGTATTTGTGTTTCTGTTTACTTTTGAAATGTGAAAAACCACATGGAGACAGAACACAAGACCGTGTTAAAAAAAAAGAAAAAAAGAAAAAAAACCCAACTTTTTCTCTGTAGATAAATAAGTTGTAATATTAACCGGGGAGAATATTTTGTGATTGCTGAAGCTGGTGGAAAAGCTGAAAATTGTCCTTTTTTTTCCCCAATTCCATTTTGCGAAAAGATGGAGATTTTTTAAAATTCTGAATTGGACTGATTTCATTCCTATTCCACAATGCAGCTCAGCCTATGTTTTTTTGGGTTTTGCCTGCACTCTCTGAATGTTCCAATGCTGTGGATTTCTCAGTTGCTATCGTCACCTTGTTGCAGTAGTTTCATATTTTTGTTATTAAGAAGCTTGGGGTAGGTTGTTCTCTTTGCCTGATGTCTAAGGCAATGTCTCATCAGAACAGTCCTGACAGAGTTCATTGATTGTCTCTGTTTGTCCTCATCGTGGCTAAGGGGAGCTGATTCATTCCTTTCTGTTCCTGCAGCAGATTTTTAAGCAATTGTTGTGTCTGCCCACATCTCAGCTTACGAGGTGGGCAACCCATCTCTGAAAACATTGGCCTCTCGCTCTGTTCTCACATGAGAGGACACTTCAGAAGACAGAGGGATGCTCCTTCCTACAGAGAATTCAAGTGAACTTAATTCTTCGGTGCTGTACTGGTGACTCAGTATCCCTGCACATCAAGGAGATGATCTCAGGTTTCTAAAGCAATAGCCTTGACATATAATGTGCACTACCTGATTTTACAAGGATGCTGAGCCCTTGGAAACAGATTTTATAAAGTGTTTTTAATACTGTGGCTTATTTCAATTGCAGTTTCCATTGTGAAATGGTATTTTGGTGTCTGAAACCTTCCTGAAAAAAAGGATCCCTTTAGTTCTGTCATTTTTAGGGACTTGAGCCTTAGATTTATTTTTTCTTTCTCTATTAAATTGGGACAAAATATATTTGGGCATTGGTGTTTTTATAAGATTAATTAATATGTGGTTATAAAACCAAAACTCTCAATATTTACCTGGAACTTAGAAAGATGCAAATCTCTAAGGCTGAAAATTCTTTAACAAATATTTTCACGCTGAAAAATTAACAGTTAATTAGCATTAATAAAGCATTAAATGCTGGGCTAACACTTCTTTCCTACTCTTTTCTCACCAGAAATGTGTCCAGTTTGGTAAAGAGTTTAAATAGTTCATTCAGATGAATGATAATTTGCCTCAGCTAAATGATGGATTCAGATGCAGCCAGTATTTGGAGTTAAGACTCTTCCTGGAAACCAACTTTAAATTTATACCTTAAATTGAATGACAAAGGGTCCACCCCTGACTCAGAGGAGTTGGGAAGTCTGCCATGTCAGTTGTTATTTCAGAATACTAAAAGGTTTCATTTCAGATTGCCACAGAACCCAAATAAATTTTAAGTTTAGAATAAGCCCAAAAGCCCAAGGAGTCTGCTGTCAGGGGAACAGATAGTTCAATAACAGGTATTTATGTGCGTTCAGGGATAAATTGGATGCCTTTTCTCAGCAGTACACTTTGGCTTTGCTCTTATCAGAGGCTGGCATGAGTGATTGTCTGCTGTTTATTCAAAAGCATTAGAAGTGCCCTGTGGCGCGTGCACTCCTACTGACGAATACTCAGATATTTGGGTAGTGCTGACTGTTCCAGAAACTTGAGGTAGCTCAAACTGTGTGCCCAAAATGGGAAAAAGTACCTCTGATTTCCTTTTTGTGTAACGGTGATACACACGAGGACCTGTTTCTCAAAATCTTTGTGTTCTCCCTAAAACACTGTGAGAGAATCTCTCTCAATCCCACAGTAGCAATTTTCGCTTTGGATCATTTTCAACCCATGCAATGTGGGATAAGGTACAGAATTAAATTTCATTGAATTAAATTAAACAATTTGAATTAAGATTTCGGTGTTTTGCTTTGTTAATGAAATCAGTTTATTTTGGTCAGAGGAATATAATTATATACCAGAATAAGTTGTTCAGAGCCCAGAAATTCTGAGTGGTTGGTATCTGCTGAGAGCAAAACATTTACATACCTTTATCCCTGAAAGGGTAGTTAGCAATGTGCTGTTTGGTGTCTCCCTGACTAGTAAAGCCTAGAAAATGCAGCTTGCTTCACTGAGCTGGCTTTTGTTGCTGCAGAATTGGTCCTTGGTGCCAGTTTGCTGTTGTAGGGGAAGGTATTAACACAGAAATGCCAAGCACAGCGGCTATTTCGGGCTTGAGAGGTAATGAGAGGTTAAAAGGTGCGAAGGTAGGGTTCCAGCTACCCGGTTTTGATAGCCCATGCATCCTGGAAATTTAATTACATATTAACGGCTCCTTTCCATGCTATTAATGTTGTGAAATGGCCTGTGAGGGAGACGGTCTCAATTAGCCCTTGCATTAACTTTTTGTCATTAATGTGTGTCAGTATTGATGCTTTTAATTGCATGAGACTTGAGGAGAGCTCAAGCAGTCACACAGGGATGCCTGATTTGACTGAAGTCTGGCCTCTCAGGTCACAGCAATACAGAACAATTTGGTTTGGTTTAAAAAAACAGAATAATCCAGAAATAGGGCAGCCAGTGGAAAAAGATATTCTATTTTTACAACGCTAAGAGTGGTTTAGAGCTTGCTGTTATTTCTGAGTAAACTGATCCTTTGTAATGATAAAGAAGCTTATCTGTGACTTTGTTTTAAAATCTTAGTAAAGTTCACATTGGTTTTCTTGTCTGTCCTTCATTTATTTTCTGTTAACTCTCTCTTTCTGCTTCTTCCTCCATCCCTCCCAGTGGCTCAGCCTTTTAAAGATTTCCTGCCCTCCTGTTGGACGCATCAGGCATCATAGTGACAGCACAGCCCAGTCACCATGGCATCAGGCTCCAGCGTTACCATTTTCAATGCAAGGAAAATTTCAGGAAAATTTTTAGTGCCAGATATTCTGGTTTTACCTGCTTAAAATCTGATTTTTGAACAGGAAGCACAGGACTGAGAAAGATCTGCTTGGAGTATGGGATATCTTAGAATTGGTTTAATGCATTAATTAAAGGAGTGGATTTTTTTCAAGCTTACTGAATAGATGTATTGAAGTCACAGTGATACAAGGCTTCTTGATTTTAGGATAAAATAGTGTTTTGAAACAATTCACCCTTTTAAATTACAGATTTACTCCTAAATCCATCTGCTTTCCCCTCAAGATTACATATTATTGAAGCCAGACTATTTTAATCTCAGTTTCTGAACATGTCCTTTGTCAAGTGCATGATTTTTTCTCTTCTCTAGTTGTGGTAGAGAAGATCAACCCAGAAGAGCAGCTAGTAACCTGCAGAGCAGGTTACTTAAAGTTATTTTCAAACCTTGTTTATGCATTTATAATTTCAATATTAGTTCCAGTTGGAGCCAGGGGTCATCCAGGACTGTTAACCTCCTGCTTTTTTCCTAAGTTTTGTCTCCATATCCATGTGGGTGGTTCCATTTCAGTACACAGATGCTTCTGTTTCTGTTTCACCAGTCTTGCATGGAAAAAAGGCAATAGATTTATTTAACTTTTCCTGGTCATCTTCCAAATGTGTGACTACTGATATTTGTTTCTGTATAATTTCCAGACTTCTACTAGCTCAACTTTCAAAAATTATTATCTTTCCTATAGCAATTTACAAAAATATATGGTATTTGTCTCTCCTTTTTTCCAAACCAATTTGCTATTACTCCACCTAATAACATTTTCGAGCCTAACACTGCTTTTCTCCTAAGCCAATCTAACAAAAAAATTAGTTTTGTTAGTTTATCTTTTTTATTTTTTTACTTTTTTTAGTTAATTTTTTGTTTAGTTTTGTTTGACATTTTGTTAGTTTCAAAATCAATAAATACCTGGATTATCATTGTTGATCCTTTTCCCCCTCTCTTCCTCTCTCTTTCATTTCTTTTCCACCTGGAAAATTATTCTTCTCCAACACAAATCTTGGTTCTTTTTGTGTCTCTAGTTACAATACAGAGATATCTAGGTGCTTATACTCTGTTCTGATGATATGTAAATCTGTCTCAATTTTCCTCCAGAAGCACCTCTGTACAATCATTGCCTAAGGGCCTATTATATAAATTGACTCTGGATTATCCATACTGTGGTTTTATGAGCAGAAATGCTGTCTCATTCTTAATATTTTTACAAATCACATTATATTTGTAATATTTTACATAATTTATTTTTCTCTATTGATACTTATGTCAAAATAATTTCATATTTTATTCACTGCAAATTCACCAGTTTGTTTCTAAGCTTGAATAAACTTGTATGTAAGGAGAAAACTTCCTTGCATGTGCTCCTAAAATACCTTTCAAGGACAATCTAAATGGATTAATGAATTATCTAATTAGAATAGTTCACTTTCTTCTAGGTTTTATTTATATGTAGTAAATCCTATCTGAAACTAAAAAATAGGAAATAAACACTTTTTCAGGAAGGTTCACTTGCAAACCTAAGCTGAGTTGTGTTAACTGAAAAGCTGTAAACTTCACAGAAGGTTCATGTTTATGGAGTTGTTAATCAAAGCAAAAACTCAGATGGGTCTGCTAGACTAGTTCAAAGTTATAATATTAATTTGTAAAAAGGAAAACTGTGTTTTTCCTTTTTTCCCCCCTTACATATGGACATGTATGAACACACACAAATCTCGTTCTGTATCAAAAAATGCTCAGCCTGGAAATCACAGTCAAGTTGATTGGAATTTGGTAAAGTCAAAAAAGAACCTCATAATGGAGAATTTGGAGGAAAACTTTTTTCTGTCTTTCTAATATTTTTTTCCTCTAAAATGTTCTGTTATAGTCAGTGACCCTATTAAATATAAAAATAAGAGCAAAAATTGATATGAGTTTATGCAATTAACTCCAAACCAGGCATGAAGCATCTAATTTTACTGTTAATTGTGAATTTTACTTGTTGAAAGGTTTCATGCCCAGCTGTTACATATATTAGTCAGAAATGGTTTGTAGTATCAGGAATATAGTTCTATATAATGGCAGAAATGGAGAGAGGTGTAAAGAGGGCAACAGCTGGATTAATGGTGACAGCTCTGAGTGTGCTGTTTCTTAGCTTTGCCCAATTATGACTTTTGGATGTCATTTTTAATTTTCACAAATTTGAACTAGAGGACACAGTAGTGTGAGTCTTCCCAACCTCATGAAGACCAGACCTGTACATCTGTTAGACAAACCATGGCTGTTTCTTTTAGTTACCTAATTGAATGGTGAGAGATATTGAAGGGCAACTTTATTCCTGTCATGCACATTTGAGTGCTAGAGAGAAATATTTTCCCCTGACTGCTGAGTAAGTTTGCATCTATTTTTTTTTTCAATGCAGAAGTGTTCAGAAGCGGTGTTTTAAAAACTGATAAGATTTTAAAGTTTAAAAATAAGTAAGTATAAAATAAAAGTAATTTAATATAAATAAAAATAAATAATCTGGGTAATTTTCTTAAAAAGAGAAACCTGAAGAGTTTTCAGAGATCATGTGGTAGTTTTGATATCAGCAGAACTTGAAATCTGAACATCCATGCTTAGGATGTTGTTGATATAATTTTTTAAATACATCTTTTCATTGGTATTGATATAGCAGTTAAAACTGAGCAAAGCAATTATTAACTTTTCTCATGTATGGCATCCAGCAGTTTGAATTCTGTCTTGTCCTTGCCCTTCATTCACTGAAGTGATCATGCAAACAAAGATCAGAAAAATAAAGGGTAAAATTAAATGCTGATAACTTATATGAACCTCGGTGTCTTAGGAGTTTAACCCAAACATCTGTCTGCTATTTCTGCAACAACAGATTTTCTTTCCAAAAGAGTTCAAGTAGTGGAAAAATAATCATAATATTAGTGTTATGTGGAGCTATTCTTAATCCAAGTCTTGCAGTGGAGGTGTGTATTTCCCATTTCCTCCCACTGTTCTGGTTAGGAAGAAGCAATAACTAAAGCTGAGTAACT
Source organism: Pseudopodoces humilis (assembly GCF_049639895.1). Taxonomy (NCBI): domain Eukaryota; kingdom Metazoa; phylum Chordata; class Aves; order Passeriformes; family Paridae; genus Pseudopodoces; species Pseudopodoces humilis. The sequence continues at coordinate 11,480,502 of NC_142208.1, read as the reverse complement.
TTGGACTTCCATCCAGCTTTGGGAACTACTTGAGGAGTCCTTCTGTCTGGCCAGCCTGGAGCTCTTTCCAGACCATAGAATGGTAGAATCATAGAATGTTTTGGGTTGGAAGGGACCTTAAAGTTATTATTGACTTCCAGCCCCCCAGCCATGGGCAGGGACACCTTCCACTGGGTCAGGTTACTCTCAGACTCCCACCCAGCCTGGAATTGAGCCCTTCCAGGGCTGGGGCCTCATCAGTGCGCCATCACCATATGAATAAAGAATTTCTTCCTTACTTCTAATCTAAATCCCTCATCTTTCAGTTTTAAACCATTCCCCCTTGCCCTGTCACCATCAGCACACATAAAAAGTCCCTCTCCCTCTTTTTCTCCAAGTAATGCAATGTTACAAATGTAAGTAATAATAACAAGCTTAATAATAAACTCTAAAGTACTGGAAGGCTGCAATAAGGTCTCCTTGGAGCCTCCTTTTCTTCATGCTGACCAACCCAAATCTGTCAGCCTGAATTCACCGGAGAGGTGCTCCAGCCTCTGACCACCTTTGTGGCCTCACCTGGACTCTCTCCAACAGCTCCATGAGCTAGATTTGTAATATTTATAATTTTGCACATAGCTCAGAAATAATAGTTATTAATCTGACTGGTTTATGGTTGAAAAGATATTGCTATCCAAGATATCCAAGATAAGATCAGTTGTCAGTAGGCCTTTTATTTGCAGGGAATGGACAGCAGATGCTCAGGAGAACAGATGTATAGGAAGAGCTACACCCAGGGAACCACTTGACCCAAACCATCTTTTATTAGCCGCAGACAAAGCACATGGCTGCTAAGAAACCTTTACTAATTTGTTTATTTAATTCTGCCACCAAAAATATCTGTGTCCTGTTTGGGCTCGTTCTGTGCACAGGAATCAGCATCCCATGGGAACAGGACAGTGGTAGCTGTGAACAGTTTACTTTATTAAGTAAATTTACTTAATAAAAGAAGTTAATTAATCATCTTGCTTGGGTAATCTCTTTCAGTGTAAGCTTTTGGAAATTTTATTGCTTTTCCTTTTCATTGCTTTTCTTTGATACTTTGTTACATTGAATTCCAGATTCAGTCCATCTGCATTAAAAATTATTTCACAGTTTCTGGGTAGAAAGTGTATATTAGGAGAGTCTTTGAAGTTAGAAACCATAAATCAGGAGAGGTTCTTTGATTCAAGGCTTTTTCAAGAAGCCCTAACAAACTGTGTTTGAGGTGTTGGTTGAGTCCTTTTTCTTTCTTTTGCAGTTTTGTTTGTTTGGTTGGTTTTTTGATCATTATTATTTTTTTTATTCCCCAACTAGCTAATATTTCTTCAGCATACAATGAAAGTTTTAATCTCTTTACTTAAAAGAAAATTTGTTTTGTAAATGAAACATGTCATTAATATTTATTTTACAATATCAGCATTTGAGACTTCAAAGACACAGGCTTTCTAAATAAAAAGGGGGAATATGGTCATATTTTCCTGTGCAATAAAAATTCCTATTCTTCCAAATAGGATCTGCATGAATTTAAAATATGTGAAACTTTAAAATACATTGATATAAAATTTACCAATCTTAGTCTCCATGTGCCCCCCCTTAGCATGTTAATTTGTTGAACTAACTCTTCCATGCTTCAAAACATCCAAGGAACTGATTAGACCTCAAATCCGTGTTCTGTTCCCTGACTTTGCAGTTATCTTTTCAATTATCTCAAATTTATCTTTTTGTTCACCAGGTTTTGTGCCATTTTTCAGTTAAATGTGATTTCATTTCTTCTGCAAATGATGTTTGATTAGAAGGAATAATTTGTTTCCTCTGTGAGTATTTCTCAATTAACTGATTAGCAAGTTTGGCTGGGAGGTTTTAGTCATTTTTTTTTTCTGTTTCAATATTCTTTCCCTGTTTGAATCAGAGGTTTCAAGAATCCCCATTACATTATTTCTCTTTTGGTGTCTGCTTCTTTTCAAATATCTGAATACTTGATTTATTTTTAATAATATCAGCAAATAACATATAGTTTTGGTTTGCTTATTTATCAATTTCATTTTGTTTCAAAATCTGTTTTATGAACACATGACGTTAAATATATATATATGTAAACTGCATTAAATCTTCCAGTTATTTGGGAATTTGTGTTCTGTAATGATTTTTTACTTTGTGATTTAAGAAAAATATTGAGGTAAGTAATCAACATCTAAATCTTTTCTTGAAACTGAAAGGACAATTCATATGTGAGAAAATTGTATTTGATGTTTAGGAGATTAAGCCTTCTACAGGCCATAATGTTCATTTTTCCAGTCATGCAGTTGAATAAATGACCCTTATTAGCTATCACTATTACATCAGTTTAAACATGAAATGTGACAACCTTCTTTTATTAAAGATGTTGGCAATGCTTGCAGTGACCTCACAGAACCAAAATATAGATTATACATAATCTGAGAATTATATATAATCTGAGATTATACATAATCTCAGAATTATGTGCTGAGAAATAAAAGCTTCACTTCTATTTCCACAAGGAAAAATAACCCTGGTAATTCAATAGATGAACTATTTTATTAGAAAATTACCTCTTTTTTTAGTATGCCTGTCTCAGCTGGATGAAAATTTTGAATCTTTTTATACTCATTAGTACTGAACTTGTAGCTCTTCACAAAAGAAGGTGAAACCCAGCTAGCTGATCTTGTGAAAAAGCTTCCACAGCTCTGGAATATGGGCTGGAAACTGCAATAAAACTGATAGGTTTTTGGATTATAATTTGAAAACTTTTTTTTTCATTGATGTTATGGAAGAAGATACAAACACAGAACTTTAAAATCTCACTGTGAACCCTGGCTGGGTTGCTTCACTGTCTGAGATGAATGTTTGAGTGTGTATAATTTCATAGATTAAACCACTATCAGTTTCCCTGTGTCTAATAAACATGATCTATGCAGAATTGATTTTTCTTGGCCAGTTTCAAGACGAAAATGTACTTTTATCTGTTTTTCTAAAGTGTTTATTGAGGTCATTTCACATACTGCAGCAGGAGAGGTAAATGTTCAGCATTTTCATGAGATGGATGAGCAGCAAGATGATAAAATCTTGTTTGAACAACTTGGCCTGCACCAAATTAACCCAATCTCAATGCAAAAATGAAACTGGGAAAAAAATATGTGCAAGACAAAACACAAGCACAGAGTTTAAAGTTTTTCATAGGCTCCACACAGCACTGCATTTCATCTTCCCTTTTGGAAATTCTGGAATGTGCACTGCACTGACACCAAATGCTGGGGTGTGAGGAAACCAATGGAAGTTCTTCCATTTTTTTAGTACTGCTCTGGGTCTCTCTGTGATGAGGCTGAAAAAGCCAAACCGTGGGTTCTGTGTAATTTACCTGAGCATGGCTGGGTGCTGAGCTCATCTGAGGCACCAGAATCTCCTCTGAAACTGAGCTCATCATCCTTTTGTGCCTCCTTCTAACTAGATTGTTCCAACCACCAATAGTAATGGGGGATTTGTATAGTATTTCAGTATTATCACTTAAATTGCCAATTTTTGGCAATTCTCTCTGCCCTCACATTTACTCAAAGGTGGAAAACATCTGTTCCCATCACAAATGCCTGAAATACAGAATTTCAAGCTTGGTGACACGTTTGCTGCATCACTTGATTTTGAATGCTTTGCTTATTCTGTTTTTAGAACTTTGTTTGGGCCACATTAGCATTTGAGTTACCTAAATAATTATTTTTATTGTGTGTCCATGTGGGAGAGAAAGAGTGTTTGTGCATTTTTTTTCAATACCTATGGTTATTGATCAATGTAAGTCTGGAAGAGGAGTAGGGAAACAAGTTTAGTGATCTAGGACACCTTTTTGGGACATGTCTCTGCTGATAGAGACAAAAAGGAGCAAAAAAGCAAAATTCTTGACAATTTTTAGTGATGTACAAAAAGCTAAACTACAGACCAAAAATACCTGCACTTAAATCTTCTGTGGTAATATATCACAGATAACATTCTCTCTAAGGCTGACCCTCTGTTTACTCAACATATGTTTAAATGATCACCAGTAGCAATTTTGTCCAAGCAGGGATGAGTTAAAAGGATTATTATTATGGAATTTTAACATTCCTTGGCTCTTGAATATTTGCTTTCTCCATTAAAGGGTTTTTTATTAGGGGATCTAGAAATAGCTATGATGACCTAGGGGAGCATCAGGATTTCTGTTTACCTATGAATCCATCATGCTTTCTTATCTACTAAGAGAGGCTTCTAGCAAAATCAGTAGTTTACTATCAGCTAGATAATCAGAAATAGCACAGGTAGGATACATGTTTTCAAGTCCCATCCATATGTTTTAATAAAAATAGATTTAAATTGACTTTTAAGCCCCATACTTTCTAATTGGTATTGCATCCATTTAATACCATAATAAATTTGTTGCAGCACAGAAACCTTACTTATAACATTTTTTTCGGTAAGTGTCAAATCTGAGGTGTCACTTAAGCTGACCACGAGTATTTGTTTTTATATTTTAAAAAAGTAGAAGAGATAGTCTCACCATAAATATAACTGCAGAGGTTCCTAAAGCATGACAACAAATTTTTCTCTCTGCTCTTACAGCTTGCGTCATTGGTAGGGTTAAAAAGAGAAGTGGTTGTCTAGCAACACTGACATCTTTATTTCTTGTTTTGATGGTGCTAATCTATCAGCATCTGCAGCTAATGGGAACACATAATTTCGGATTTTTTCTTACAGCTCTGTATGTGAAGCAAAATATAATTTTAGTAGTAGGCAAGAAACTGAATTTGACCTTCGTTTTGAAGAGATTGTGTTGTCATTTTAATATAGCATAGTAATGCATAGTAATTAATAATTAGTACATGTACAGTATTTTTGAAAAGATAATTAATAAAAATTGTATTCTTCAAAAGTAATTCCTGACTGTAGATTGACATAATACTAATTCATAAATTGCAGTAGGTATCATCCTTTGGATTAATCTTTGTATTGTTAGAAAAAAATAAGGTGTTTTCAGCTTTTTTTTTTCCCCCCAGATGATTTTTATCAAGTGACAACTATATTTACAGGATGGTATTTTCTGCCGAATTAATATTCTTTTCACTTCTTAGCCTCAGTAGTCTGATTTGTCTGGTGGCCAAATTTCTTTAAAGCATAGGAACAGCAGGGTGAAAGCATAAAGGAGAAGGTGATTGAACTTGGGAATGGGTGATTTCAAGGTATTCAACTTAAACAAAAGAAAAATTCTTAAATGTGGAAAGGGTTCATGTGCTAAAGGAAAGAGGGAAGTGGTGCATCAAAAGTGCACTAAGACATGCTCAAAAACTGAGAAAAAAGAGTTAGAGAAGGTATGGGAATAGTGATGTAGTTCTGAATTGTATTCAGCTGTGAATCCAGGTGAAGACATTGTAGTTGATGTGGCCTGTGTGACTAAGAAAGAGCTCCTTGGTGTTATGCTTGAAAAGGGAGTAAATCAGTCAAATACTATCAGTAAAATTGTTCAAAAATAGGCTAAATACAGTGGTTCTGTTTGGTGATTCTGTAATTGTACAGTAGAGCACTTTAACTCCTAGGATAGAGGAGGGTTTTTTAGAGAGGTGATGGAGTGATAGTTAAAGTATTTCATTCTGAAGTATGGAATTTTGAAAACAAAATATAATTGCTGGGATCCTGGGTTTGATTAAAAGTTCTCCTTGTTCAGCAACCCGTGAAGGTAAGAAACATTACATGTCTATGAAAACCTGTCTTTGGGATATTTTTTCTTGCTCCTGGCAAGTACTTTTGGGATATCTCAACTCAGAAGCTGCACATGAAAGAATAACTTTTTATGGGTGTTGTTGGATGTGTTCTCCATTAGTTATTCTCTTTCCATTTTTGATCACTGTGTATTTTGGGTCTTGGTACTATCTGAATAAGGAGCTTCAAAGCTTTCATGTTTTGTACATTCCTTAGCTTGTTTTAGCAAGCTGCCTCACAATAACACTGATTTGCCCGTGTGTCGTGTATGATGGGAAGTAGTAAATACTAATTTCCCACTTGCTTTCTTGGTATTCATAATTTTATAGCTTTGTGTGACAGTTCCCAGTCATGATTTCCCTAAGAAATGCCCTTCTTGGGAGGCAAGTACAGTGCCATGGAGCCAGGGGTAGCTGTCCGTCCCAGCAGGTGGGGCTGAAATGCAGACATCCATTTACTGCAGGTCCAGAGAACAGATGGCCAAAGAATATGTCTGTGGGGAGCCTTTGGAAAATGGAAACGACAGTCTGGGGCATTATTTATCCTATATATGGTGAGCAAGACAATCAAAAGTACTTCATATATTATTAGAAGCCTTGTTACTTGCAATTGTAAGCATTATAAGAATTCTTGGGGTAGTGCAAGGATTTTTTGTAATTCTTATATATAAAAGAAATCTCCTTCTCAAGATAGCATCATCACTCATCAGTTTTCTCAGATATTGAATATAAGTTTCCCAGAATTTTTTGTAAATCTTGAGCAAACATTATCAGGCCTGGATAGATTCTTCAATAAACCTAATTCTTTTAGGACACCTCCAAGATATATGTGTAAATGCAGGGGATTCTCAGCTGAAGCCTAGAAAGTTATTGCCATATACCTCATACCTTGAGAACATACATCTGAATTACCACAGAAAAGTACTAAGTGTAAGAATGATTGAAAATTTGAAATATTGGGGTGTACTATCAGAAACATCCAAGTTGAACAGCCTTGGTACGTTTAATGATGTACCTGGTGAAGGTTTCATGGCATGGTTAACTTCCCTAGTTTTTCCATCAGTTGGTTAAAGGTTTATCAGAGGAGGTAGAAGCATGTAGTTGTGTCATATTTGCACTGCCTGCTGGGGCCAACAGTTTGTGTGCACAACACTGAATAATCTGCTGTAAATCATCCTGTCACAGGGTTTCACCTGACACTGGGCACAGCTGCCTTCCCCCATCTACAGGTGGGCTCTGCTGGGTCATCTTATGGAGACAGGAAAATGTTCATGTCCTTCTTTCATTTGGTTATGGAGAGATTTATCCCATCTGGACAAGACTGAAGTTACAGAAGTTTGCTCTGCAGTTTCAACAGAAAAAAATTTGAGTGAGAAGGGTCTAACCCTCCACCCCATCCCAGATCATAGAGATGGTGTCAGGCTTCGGGAACTGGGGAGCAAAGGAGTTGAGGGAGAGTAAAATAACTAGGGACAGAATGTGTTCGATGTTTGAGGACTGAGATGGGGGGAAAAAATGGTGGGAGCTCAAGGAATGAGGGATTCTTTGCCTCGCTAAGTAACAGCCTAGGGCTCAGCATTTAAAACATACTAGAACCCAATCCCACATGCCAGCATACTGTAGACATGGGAGTGTGTAACTCATTTTCTCTTTTCATTGTTAATACCCTTTCAGACTGTTATGTCTTCCCATCCTGCCTCCATTTTCAGCTACCCAGGTTGATAAATATTTAATTATATAAATTTTCCGTCATAAATCATTTCTTCCATGCTCTAATCTGTTCTGCTGGTCTTAACACACTGCAATTTGTCAGTCTTACAGCTAACATTATTTCCTGCACTGAATTAATTCTTTGTAGTGTGTTCATGCCAAAAACCAGCCAAAGGTCAGACAATTATAATTTCTGCAATGCATTGTCCTCATGGATTTTAGTCTGCAACTGCACTAATCCTCTGTTGTTTCTTGGTATTTCTGCAATGTGGGAGTTTCTATCACCCACACTTCTCTTTTGTTGTATTTTCTAGATTTCTTCTACTCAGTGAATAGCCAGCCACACGTTGATTTCTATGTCCCTAGGTGTTTTTTATGAGCACTTTTATAAATTCAAACTCATGCTGTCATTTTCTGCCCACTAGTGCCTCTGGCTCTGTCACCAGCATTTCTCAGCTCTGACTGATATTCACAACTCTTTCTGATTTAGTATTGTCTGCAAATTGCACCAGAGCATTATAAAGATATTTTTAAAAAGACAGAGCTCATTAAAAATTTTCTAGAAGACATTTTTCCCTAAACTGACTATGTTCTCATCAACCACCTTGTCTGTTGTCCCCAGAGGATATCATACTTTGTGATATCAGAAATCAAATCTCATACTTAAAAAGGATAATAGCCTTCATTTTCAGATTGGTGCATTTTTTCTTTTTAATGGTATTCTTCCTTGGTCTCTAAAGCACAAAGTTGAATAAATATGTGGTGTACATAGGAAAACCTGGCAAGAGATTTCTCTCATTACAATATTAAGGCTAGAAGTCACAGCTTATTTAAAAGGGTGATGCTATTTAAAAGGAAATGGGAAAATTCTTCAAGAGGAAAAGACAAAGCTTCCTAAGTTCTTCATGCTCAGAAGACTGTAACATGTTGTCCTTAGACATGTTTTGGAGAACTGCAGTACTCCTCAGTGCTATTCCTGTACAGTTCTAGTAATTTGGCTAGATTTCTCTGGCTGTCCTCCCAGGTGTCACGGGAAAATAAAACAGAAAATGAGAGATTGTGAGACTTCTCAGCTTGGTGCTTTGAGTGAGAGTACAGCACATGGTGGGTGAAAGTCAGCTGACTTGATCAGGAGTTATGTTCACAAATCTGGCAGGATGGCTGTGTCTAGTGCGGTGAGCTGTGGTTTACTGCAGAGATCCCATTTGGATCTATCAGGTGCCCCTGCTGATCAGACCCTCTAGCTGTGACAAATAGAAGCTGGTTGCTGGCTCTTTGGATGGAGCACTGAACACTGCTACCTGGAGAGGATTATGGCAATCATGCCTAGGAATAATAGCAAGGGACAAAAGGAGCAGTGTGCAGCCTTCCAATCCCACTTGAAACTCCTCTACCTGTTTCTAGGGAGCCTGTCAGTTCCCCAGGACAGCTAAACACACTTTTGTTAGGAAGGTGACCAGTGCCAAAGAGCACCTGACACTGGGAGATTCTCCTAAGGCTAAATGTCTCAGAGTAAAAGACTCTTTCTGCCAATTTGCCACGTGGCTCAAGTGATAACTGAGAGAGAAACCCCAGGTCTGCAAAGTCGCTGCTCTGCCATGGACACATGGTAACACAGCGAGGAAGTTGGCATGATCAAATGAATTACCACAGCCCCCTGCAAGCTATCTGAGGTGAATATCTTATTGAATACACTCATTTGAGGTGGTGGAAGAGATACAGATTCAGGGACAGAGGCAGCTGGGAACAAAAGTTTCCAACTTTTAGTGTGTCATTAAAGACACAAAATGAGTCCAACAGTAAAAGGAGCTGTTTTGGAGGAAATTTCCTTACAACAACAAAAGTCCTCTGATTCCTGCTTAGAGATGTGCTTTACCACCAATCAGAGAAAGAGAGGCATATGGATCCACCAAATCTCAGCGTCTTCCAGTGCTCAGCACATCTCATAGAAAACTACAAATGTATTATCCACTGGTATAAGAATTCTCAAATTAAGAAACTGATGCTCCAGTGCAGCATTTGTATCCTACAGTGAATTAAAAAAAATTGAAGCAGGGAGTGGGATATTGAAAAAAAAAAAAACCAAACAGAAAACCTTCTTCACGAGCTTTCAGTATCCCCTCTTGTAGAATGCAATCTAGATCTTTATTTCCTTACTATTTTTAACCTCTTGGGGTTCTGCTGCCTTCTGCTCTTTTGCAAGGCTGTATCTAACAAAGAGCAAGCACAGAGCCAATGGAACAGCTTGTGCAGTTATTGCTACTGAGGCACTTTAATTCTTGGACTTGCCCCCTTTCCTGGGGCAGCCATTTAAGAGAGGTCTCCCACCAGGTGCACAAAATACTCTTCCAAGGAAATGCAAGCTAATTGCTTTCATTCTGCTTCAGAACCTCAGTGCCAGGGAAAAGACAATGGTCTAGAAGAGAGGTAGCTTGAGATACTCAAGTTTTATTGGCAGTTTGCTTTAATATGTGCAAGAATTCAGAGCAAGGTTAATAAAAGCAGGAATGTTCATGAGGTCTAATTTCTTTAGTTTAAATATGGTTTAAGTTTATTCCACTAAGGTAGTTTAATAAGGAAGCAAATGCACAAAAATGTTCCTGCAGTGGGGAATCAGGTTTGGGAATACTGTGGTTTAAGATACTGGAACTGCTTTTCATAAATGTGCTCCTGGGTCTTAATGAAATGTTTGCTGTAAATGGAAGATTAGTTATGTTCTCATTGGTCTCAGCTTGTTGACTTATTGGAGTTTCCTCACTGTCACAGATTTCTGACACAGCTTTTTGTCAAAATAGGACGATGCCTTTATTAGACCATTCACATACTGATTTGAGAAAGAATTGTTGTGCCCTTAAACTGTCTCAGGGCCAGGAATACTTCTTGTATTTGGAATCCTGGAAGTGGTGTGAATTTTTATAGGATTTTTTTGTTAGTTATTAAACATCCTGAGAGTGCATTCAATAGGAAGGAGGCTGCAATGGCGGGTCTGAAAGAAATAACATACATCTAATATGAAATTCTCCATTCATGCTTTGAAATAAAAACACAGAGTGAAAGGTTTTAATAAAATGTGCAATTTAGCAAGATTAGCTCAAGCTCTTTCTAGAATTTGCCATGTTTTCAATGTTACAGTAAGCTGGATGCAATGTACAAGAGATAACAAGAGATAAATACTTCTGCATAGCTTTGAAAAGCTACACTTAACCCTCTAAAGTTTTGGGTACTCTAATCCTTTGGAGACTTTTCTTGGAGAAAAGCTCTGATCTTTGGTTAGAATTAAACAAATCAACTTGTACTGTAAAGCACAGTTACTGGCTTTTAAGTTGGATGTCCAATTAAATGTATTGCAACTACTTAGAGAAAGGAGATGACCTAAAATGAGATATTAATTGATTGACATGAACCCATTCTGCTGAAGGAGTTCTGTCTGTTGATATTTAGGCAGGAGAGCTAGCAAGAAAGAAAGAAAGACTACCCCGTAGAAGATTAAAAGTAAGTATCCAGAGCTCTGGAGTTGGCAGAAATGTCACACTAGCCAGTCACCCTCTTTCTGAGTCTTTTTTTAACATCACTTTCACTGTTACCTTAGCTTGTTCACACAGTCCATGCAAAAACTCATTATATAGAAACTAAACAGCCCTTGTCTTGTCCCCAGCAGTTTGGAGATCTTTTTGCCATTTCAGAAGCTTTCAGAGCACAGTGCTGAGAGGAGCCCGAGTTCTGCAGGGATTTACGTAAGACACAGAAAGGTGTAACGGGGGAAGAACAACTCGTTCCTTCCCTTCTCCCTCCCCCCGTTTTCTTTTGTTCTGTGAGCAGTTTCCCCCAAATCTCACCCCTTTAAAGAAGCTAATTACTGCTCTTCGCTGGCATGCATTAGCATTATGCTGTTGTCAGTCTGTCAGGTGCACTTAGTCAGGGTTTAATAGGCTTGCAGTGAGCTACAATTAAACTCTGGAATTAACATTTAAAGAGTGTTTACATGATTTCCTCTTCCCTTCCTCCCCCGCAGCAGTTTGCTTAAAGACGCAAGCAGCTTTCTGCTTTGCTGTAATTATTGTGTGAGGGAAATACTCAAGAAATCCATGAAGTTGACTTTCCTTTAAAATTTGAGCTCTATTTTTTGCAGCTCTTGGGAAGCATTACTGCTCTATTTTTCAAATGAAAAATCGTAGCGATTTAAAACCCTGTGGTCAAATATAACTCTTGTAACCATGCTAACAAATGTCAGCAATTAAGAAGAGGAAGAGTTGCTGCTTATTCGGAAGCAGTGTCCTTTTCCACTAAAGCCCTGAGAGGAGGGCTTGGTGGAAAGTTCTTCTGCACCAGAGGCAGAGGAGACTTGCAGGTGTGTGGATTTACAGCTTTCTCTGTGGCCCTCAGGAGCTCCACTTGGCTGTCTGCAGACCTCAGTGCTTTGGCCTCAAAATGTTAAGTCGTGTTTGCGTGGATTTAGATGCTCTTTGTGCAGATGTTCTTCTTTCCCAGTCAGGGAGGGATCCTTTACGCTCTATCAGCCCCATCAGGGTCCTCTTGGCATTCACTTAGACCAGTTTTGCTTCCTTGGTTGACTGAAAGCTCTTTCAGAGACCTCAGGACTCAAGAAAGCCTCTCACGCTCCTGCTTCCTTTGCAGAATGGGCTGGAAGAACTTTGGGAATTAAATGTTAGTGCTACGCATGCTCCAGAGAGCGCTGGTGGGAAGCCTCTTAGTAATGGGTGCAGAGGGATGAGTTTTGAGGATTCAGAATTCTCAAAGGGGGAAAATTAAAATTATTTTGAATCCTTGTCTATGCCCCCCTAGCTGTTTTAACTTACTGCAGCTGAGGATATGCCCTAGTGAGACTGGGTTTTCTTGGTTTAGGCATTGGATGGAAAAAGAGAATTTGTTGCCTTTCTTGTAAATAATGGCTTTGCAATTTAGCTCTTAAGTATTTCTTAGATATCCCTACCTTTCTAACAAAACATACTAGTCTAAGTTTTCATATTTATTTTCATTTTATATTCAGATTTATTGGTGCATTGTCATTTATTTATTAATGATTATTGCCTTCATCATCTTTATGTAAGCCAGTTGTGGCTCTCTGGTTTTATGTGTGGAATCTGAAGGTAGCAGTACCTCAGCCTGAGAATTCTGAGAGAAGTTTTGGTCCTCAGATGACATATGTCCAAACACTCTCCCTTATTTCTATGTGCAGAGATTAGATCTCCTCCATCCTAAATTCTTCAAATTAAGAAGCTATAAATCTCTTTACTACTTGCAAATATATAGGATGGTAGTTCAGGGAAACTAAACAGATAATATTGTTTGTCCTTCAATATATAATTAAATTTCCTTTCAGGTTGACATAAGGGAATGTTTTGGAAAAAACCCTTGAACCCTCCCCATAACTCAAAAACTAACACTCATGCAGCCAGGCTACTGCCAATTGCTGTATAAATGTGTTGGCCACAAGGGACAAGGCCAAACCCATTGTCACTTTCAGCTCCTCTTTCACCATTTCTCTGTAACTTCAAAACTTGTCCCATTTCTTTCGGCGCAGCTGTTATCAGAAGAGTTTCATGGTCTCTGATGATGATAATGATTTCTATTAAACCAGTGAGAATTAATGAGTTCTGTTAAACCAGAGCAGGGAATTTGAAAACCATTCAAAAGGTGCTGCAGAACCAGTGTTTGGACAGACATAGTGAAGCCTAAATTGAACCAGAGGAATTAATGGCATGTCACTGAGATAAGTTGTTTTCCCACCATGGGATGGGGGAGGAACAAAAGAACAGTCATAGATGCCAAAGCCTTTTGTGATCCACCATTGGTTTAATAACAATAGCTGATTAATAAGTTTTTACTATCCAGTTGATTGATCTCTTTTAGCTTCTTTTTGACTAGGCTCTTTAAATTATGCCATTTAAATCAGTATTTAACATTACACAAATCTTCCTATTCAGATTTCTAATGTCCTAATCTTCCTGACTTGTCCAATTTCCTATAGTATAGTGGAGTCTGAGAAAAAGCAAATCGTTTTGCAATACTGAGAGGTGATGCTTGGAGCAGGAAAATGCTTTCCTTTCTCATCTACTGTGTTAGAAAAATCTTTGGGCTATTTACAAGCATGTTCTAGTGGGTAACACTAGAGAAGCTTGCTTTCCTGACCTCAGCATGGTTCCATCCAAAATATTGCAGCTTTGTAATTGTCTTAGCAGCAACAGTACAACCCAGACTGCAGAGTGCTGGGTATGTGAGTCATGCCAAACCCAGACATTGTGCAATTTGGCAGGAAAAAGTGACTGAGAAGAATATTTTAGATGAAATACTTTCTGACTCCTTAGCTTGAGGGCACATATCAGGTTACAGGGCAAACATGCTTTAGAATGGATGATGTTCTAAAAAGAAGTGGAGAACTTTGAAGGCACTGTGCTGTAGGCCAGATGAATTTCAAAAATAATCTCAGGAGAAAATAATCCTATCAATATACTATGCCAATCTTTGAGTAATTCCTCTTTGCTTAGACATGAGAGATGTCTCTTCTTATAACTTTCTACCTCATAAAAGATATAAGGTTTGTGGTACTGGAAGTCAAATAATATGTATTTATTCAGGAATGATATTCAATTGCATGCATTCCTACATGGACTTGTTTATGTTGCTGAGATTTGAGATGGAAGATCTCAATCCAGCAGGTCTGAGCTTTGATTTTTCTGTAGGATGCTGTGCACATCTTGGGGGAAGTCCCATGCACATTGCTGTGTAAAGTCCTGCCAGTAGACAATGACCTTCATTAGAAATTGACCCAAATTTCACCACAGCAAGCTGACTAAGGCAGTAGCTTCATCACCGCAGTAGGGAAGGTCCAGCAGGCCCTAAACATTCCTTGTACTACCAGAATTTTAGTTTGGATTGTGACTGTGGAAGAATTTTCATGGTACTGAGTCTTTGTATGTTCAAGGGCAAGGATTTAAAAGGTGTTTGGTGAACATGATCTCTTTCATCTCACGTGTCATAGAAAATAATGTTTTAAAAAACTAAGTTTTCAGAAAGTTCTGCATTTTCTTTGCTCCTTGAAGAGACTCAAAGTGGTTTTTCAAAATAGATGTGTCTGGTTATTTTTTTGTACTAAGTGAAGCTCCTGTGAAAAGGAGGGAGTCTGGTCTGAATTTAGAGTGGCAGGCTGTTTCTACACCTATAGCGGTTGTAATTATACTGTGGAGGGTCTTTTGATATTAGTGATAATCTGTGTTCATTTTTTAAAAGTCTGTTCAGTTAACACTTCAAAATGAAGGATGGTCAGTGGTGTTGAAAGCTAGATTTGCTGTGAGCACTTTCCTTGAAAGACTAGGCAGAAAAACCTGCTGTGGAGTTTGCTTTAGTGGTATTCTGGTCTGTCATGGTTTTGTTACTCGCGATCTAAAACATCAGATCAATGAAATACTGAAATGTTTTAATAAGTGGAGGCACATCTCTTGTTGAGGGTGTTTAGACAGATTTGTAGCAGTGGGAAGGATATTTGGGATGACTGCAAATGCTGGCTGCCTGCAGCCAATCTCACTGAGCTACTGAAATACCGGTGTGAGGATGGGTAAGGAATTAAGATGCTGGATGATTAACAGCAAGGACAATTTGTATTGTTGTATTGGACTTAAATCATCCTACATCTTGTCACACTTCTCCTAAGTGAATTATCAGTGTTTGCCACTAGAGATATATAGCCTGCATATTAAGGAGAAGTCATTAACCATCTAGATTGCTCTATGTTTTTTCTATTCTCTCTTCTGCAGTGAAATCCTAACTTACATTAATGTGAGAATGGAGACATTGTGCCCAAGGATGTAGGCCAAAGCAAATAATTGTGCACTAAACCCCTTCCTGATCAGTAGATCAGGACTGTGATGGCTCAGGAGACAGAAAAGAATTGGAATAGTGAAGTCAGACATGGAATAATAGTGGCTTATCTTGCCCTTCACAATTTTGCAAGGAGGAAGTTGTGCCTCATCTATGAAGGGCTTTCTCTCCACTTCCCTTAAAATACAAAAAATTCTTAAAGGAACTTTGTAAAAATAATTTAGAGAGGAGTTTGTTGCTGACTGAAATGTATTGAAACAGAGCTACTGTGTACATTGATAGGATATAAAGGAAGAATCTGTTTTTCAACAGTATAATCTCTTTTCTCTACATGTAGTTCTCCAATTAATTTTTTAGCAGGGGAACGAGTTAATTATGTTTTGGAAATAAAAATGAGATTTATAATATTCACACACTTTCACCTTTATTAAAACTTCTAGGTTGATACACCAGCAATAACTCTCGGAGCTATGAGAGATACAGGAGTTAATAAAAAGCCTATCAATTTTAATTCAAAATGACAGAATACATCCTGATTTATTGTGATGTAAAACATGATCTCCCCTATGATATGGTATTCCCACCCTGAAGAATATTCTAATTCAATCATAATTCTCTTATATTTCTAGTAATTAAATAACATCCCATCAGTTACAAATAGAACACTTTATGTACCAGATTTTCACTGCTTTATGTCTCCTTCTGAGCAGTTCTGTGGTATAAAAGGATGAGGCCTGGTAGTTCACTGAATCTGGAATATTGTAACAAGAAGCAAACATTTTCAAGAATGCAGTGTTTTAAAATAGAGTACACAGCAGAAGCCTTACTCTTAAAAGGAGAACACGATTTTTAAGGCTTTCCGTGAGCACACAAAAAAGGATTTTCTTTAAGGTCTGATGAAAGATAGAATGTTTTTCTTATCATTGGGTACAAGTATTTTGAGTGAAAAGATGAATCCTGGAAAAAGGAGAATCCTCCTGAATACCTGCAAATTCAGCTGGTGTGCTTGTCCCCTCAGTCTATTGTTATTATCCACCCTAAATGGTCATTAAAATGAAATGTGACTGCCAGCCCTGCATAAGCAGACCTTGAGTTAGGTGAACTAGAGAGGCCTTGGTGATAACGATTTACCCGTTCAGGTGTTAATAATGTTTCAATACAATGCTTGATGAACTGTAATGGCTTCAAATTACATGCTTAGTAATGATGTGGCAGTTTGTTGCCAGCAAAATGTACCACTGCAGCAGCAAGGCACACACTAAGGGCAGCTCTGTTAGAGAGTTAGAACGGTAATTTGTTTTTCAGAAGCTGCTATTGATACTGAAAGAAATTATAATCCAATTTGGCATTCTGCTCCAATATTGAGCCGCTGTTTGAATAAGAAAAATCAACACATAGGTATGTTTGTGTCTGACTTCTATCCTGGGGAGATCAGAAATACAGGATCCATACAAAGCTGCACCAGTCTGTGGTGGCTTTATCTTTGGAGCCCAAACAGCACATTAAACTACATTAAATTCAGTTCACTAATTTGCAGTTATCCATTTAAGCTAAAATATCCTAACTTCTGTTCCTCTCCAGCTCATGTGATTCTGAAAGAAATATTCTGTGCTATTTTGGACCATTCCCTCAGGGCATATAGTCACATTCCTCCCTCCCAAGATAAAATCAGTTGCCCTTGGACTGCTAGGGTGAGAAGAATTGAAACATTGTCTCTTTCGATTGTTAGATCTTGCAGTCTTTCTAAATAGTGCAATATTACTGAAATTTAATCAGTATCTGATACTAAAGTCAAGATATTACCATGGCTTCCAACTGCTATTTGAATATTTCAGCTTGAAATAATCATCTGTGGATTGGTGTACTTTAATGGAGCAGAGAACATATTCTGTTATTGTCTAATCCATTCATCCTCACTTGCCAATTTTTTAAGCCTGTCCAAATCTACATTTTATCTTTCTTCCCTTCTTGTCTGTACAGGGAAGTAATTTGGTGACTTTGCTACCAGGTCAGTAGTGTCACTGGGAAATGCTGTTTGCACTGCCACCTCCGGAAGTAAGGGTGGAGGACCTGAAAAGGACTGCTTTTACTCAACACATTTTGAAGAACACCTCTATGCAAGACAGCATTCCAGCACTGCCTGTGTTCCCATGGATAGGGATCCATGACTCAAGGCCTGATTTTGCAAGTAAGGTCCATTTAAATATTTTCCCCTGATTGGTTTGTTTCTATTTTTATTTGCAGTCTTTTGTTGCCAGTGAGTTCCACCACTAAATCTCCTCTACTACTTAATTTATCGAAATGCTCATATGTCATTCCATGTCTGTCTGGTTTGCAGTTTTTTCTTATTGCCCAATAAATAGCTCACCCAAAAAAAAAAAAAAAAAAAAAAGTGAGATTTGGGAAGATAGTGCACTTTTTGTTGATGACAAATTAAGTGTGTATTATTTTTGGCAGTGGAATATTTGCCAGAGTTACAAGACTTCAGGGTTTGCTTTTTTCCTTTCCCCCTCTCTTCTCTAAGTGTTTCTGTTACCTTGGGATAAAGGGGTTGATCAGCCTTAAAAAAGATGTATTTGATCTGAGAGCATGATCAAAAACATCTCCCACAGGTATCATTAGACACCTCAAAAATAATTTACATTTATAAAACTTGAGTTTTCTTGTCATTCCTTCCTAGCACCTGTTAGCTTTGTTCTGGGCACTCTAGCTTTTCCTAGGAACTTGCTTTTCCTTATTACCACTCCCACTTTTAAATGAAGCTGCTATTGCCTTGCAGTTACCTTTATCTCAGATGTACAACTTTAAGTAAAGCAAGATATATAAAATATGAAAACAAGAATATCTAACAGTGTTACTGAAGCTGGTTAGTGAAATGTCTGCATCTCATCAGTTAGCATTCCGAGGACAGGAACAGCAACCTGGTGCTAGCTGTAGTGGCTTGGTGCTGTAGCAATCAAACTGCAATAAAGAAGTAAATTATGCTCAGTACAACCTGTACTGAGGGTGAGAGATGGAAGAGCCCATCAGGTGTGACCTGGTTGTGTTGGTAGCCACCAAGATTCTGCACAGGTGCAAAAGTCTGTAGGTGATTACTCATGAACTGAAAAGAGCCCTCTTTTCAGGTTAGATGGTTTGCAGCTGGTAATTGTACCATCTTTGCCATCTAGCCACAGTGTCTGTCCGTGAAGACAGCTCCTAGAGTGCCTGTAAAAACCAGGGACCTTATTACCCAATTCAAAGATTTAACCTGCCTTTATTTGACTTTTCTCTGTCCCATTACCAGGATATATTAGGACGAAGCAAATCTCCTCTAAGTAGACATCCAATTACTAGGCTTGCAGTTTGGTGATGCATTTTGTGCTTGCTGGATTTACAGGGTAATAATCTGGTGCATACTGATGAACCTCACTGGGGGACAGAGGTGTTTGCAGTGTGGTGTTTGGATTGAGACAACCATTACTTGGGATAGATATGGAGGGGAAAGCAGACTTGTTTTTATTGTGCTAAATGTTGCAGTAAAGATGGTGAACATTTTATGCCATCCTGCTGTGCATCTTCTGAAACACTTCATACTCCCAATCAATCACATAGTGGTAAATTGGATTTTATTTAAAAATTTAATTGGATTGGTCTTACATGAATAAGTATTAGGAAAAGTCCTTTATCTGGTAAATGTTCAAAATTTTAGCAATGTTAAAATTTAATTTTTTTGAAAACTGCTTTACTGGTGAAAATGTAAATTTTTTCCCACTTAAGATTACAACCATTTTTTTTTTGAGTCTGTTTGAATAAATGGAATTTCTTCAAGTGAGTGACTATAATGCAGTCATTTCTGGAAATTTTACTTTCTGCTTATGATTACATTAATAACATTTCTAGCTTTGCTGACTATATAGAAGGATTAAGTTTTGTTGCTGTGATTCCTCATTTGAGCTCTGTGACTAGTTGATCTGTGATGGGGAATTTTATTAACCAGTGTAAGCCAATGATGTGACAGATTAAAATAACTTGATTAATTGATTAAAAATAGCTGCTTATAAGTAAATACTGACATATTATGACAAAAGAGTAGAGATTATCTCCCGCATTAACGCTGCAAGAATAGAGCCCTTATGAATTTAAAGTTCTTGCTTATGTAATTAAGTAATTATCTCAGTGACTCTTTTGAAGAAAAGTACAAAAGAAAACATGCTGTATATGAAAAGAACAATGAATATTTTAATAGTTACATTAATACCAAAGGGAAGCCTCAGGGATTTTTCTCCTGGTGGGTAATTGACAGTAATACAGATTTTAATTTATGTCTTGACATTCCTTTTTCCTGTTTCAAAACTGAACTTACTTCATCCCTTAAGTTTCTCCATAGCAAATAAACCGATAATTTTCTGATGGAAAAGCCACAGCTATGTGTGCTTTTGCTCATGTTTTCCTCACGGGCATAAACTCCAGTGTGCAGCGTGGTGCGTGAGGATCAGCCGCTGTTCTCTCGCTGTGCCTGGGATGAGCTGCAGTGGCACTGAGCAGGAGGGAGCTGTGCACTGCTCCTTGCATGGCAGTGACTCTGTGCAATGGACTGGCAGCTTCTAAACCTTTTTAAAGGTCTGTGGTTAGCGCCCCTTTCTAGATCGTTTCTCTTAATGTGGAGCATGAAAACATGCGGTTCTGCAAAACACAGCAAGGCTTTCTCAGGACTTGCCAAATGAGCCCAGAAGTAAACTTGATCCTCTTAGGAAAGCATGGGCTTGCTGCTCACAGGCAGGGCTGGGGCATCTGTCAGGGGCACACAGGTACCCACACCTGCTGTGGCTCTGGGGAGGACAGTGTCCTCTCTGCACCTCTGCCTTTCGTGGTTTGTCACCTACTCACAGGATGCCAGGTAAAATCTGAATAGCAGAACTGAGCCAAGCAGATTGCCACAACTTTCCATTAAACTGTCAGGTGCAGGAGCAGTTCAGGGTGTCTTAAAGTTACCACACAACTTTGTGGGTTGTGTTTTTTCTTGCTTGGTTTTGAGAGTGTTGTAGAGTGTGTGTGAACTGCCTTCTCTGTTACTTGGGCTGCTGATGCTCTTGACTACATTAGGAAGCAAACTCTGGGAAATTCGCATTATATGTAGCAACAAAGCAAACAAAGTCACATATGTGAAATGGAAAGCAAAGGAAACCAGAGGGTGTGTATTCCAGCCAGGAAAAAAAAAATAAATTCAAATGGCTGTTTATCTCATAAAAGACCTTCCCGTGAGAATTACTAATTCTTTAAGCCTGGACTCTGTGCCATGAGATGAATTTCCCTTAAAACGACTTCAAGTCCAACAATGCATTTTATGCCAATACCAAAATACAGCATTTTTAATAAACACTGCTGACTTTCCCAAGATCAGAAACATCTTTGGGGTCTGGTTTTGGAAAACTTTTAGTACTGAGCAAGGTTAATCGTATCCTTTTAAACAAGGTCATTCTGTGAGCTCTTTGGTAGGTACTTATTTCTAAATGGGGTATTTATTAACTTTTTCAGCCTTTTCAAGGTTATAGTTATTCTGGAGGTGTTCTTGTTTTCTTGGTGGTGTGGAACATGGAGTAAACTTTCAGAATTGTTCCTACATAGTTGTTTTGCAAGTCTTCCGTAGTACTGGTAACTAGCCAAATTTTGAAGAGCTTATATGCTTTGTTCAGTTCAGTATAAATTCATGTCATGGATTTTAAGACTGCTAAGGACTTTGCTAAAGTCAATTTAGACTTGTAATTAGTTTTACTGAACTAATAGATTCTGTGGCAGAAATTAAACTGCTCAAATGGTATGAGAACTCGCATGAAGAAAATTTTTCTCAGAATATTCTGAGGTATCATAAATGGACCAACATTTCTGAGTCAGAGAAGATTTTGTATTTCCAGATGTCTTCAGAGGATCAAATTTTCCCAGAATAAAGCCTGTAAGTTTCTTAGTGAAATCTAGGAGTTCCAGCTTGAGAAATACTTGGAACATGAAAGCAGTCAGCAAACTGCAGTGCACACCCCCAGGAGCTGAGTCCTGAGAAGTTTCTCACATGAAAGGCTTTGTTGAAATCTTAAACTTTTAATAAGTCATGAATTTGAAAAAAAAAACTTGACAGTTTCTGTTTAAAAAAGAAAACAAACAAACAAGCCCCCCCCAACCCCAAAAACTACAAAAAAAACCCAAAAAACAAAACAAACAGATAAAGCTGAAAGTCCCCTAGTTAGTTTTTATTTTGGTTTATTTTTTATGTTATTGGTGTATGCAGGTGTCACTGTCTGGTTCCTTATCTTTCAGTTGCTGAAGGACTTGGAAGGCAATGAAATTACTTGATTTGATATTTGCTCCAGACTTTCCTTTCATTTGTAGGACTTTTAACAGATCTATTTCAACAGATCTATTTGTAGGACTTCCAACAGATCTAGTTACAGTCATAGGACATGGCTTAGTCCAAGGAAGTAGCTTGTGAGAGCAAAGTTGTGTGAGTTGACAGAGAACCCTGATGTGTCCCTCACGCTCTGCACAGGGGAGTTTATAAGGGCTGGTCCAGGGTGCAGTGACTGAAGTGCAGCAGATCCAGCTCAAAACCGGTTTGGCTCTGGAGGGACAATAGTTCAGGCATGTGCTTGGTGATTAAAGCCACTGAGAAACTGCAGAAAATTCCAGAAAACTGTTATGAGCTTCAGGCTCCTGTGGGTACACAAGCTAATTAGGATTACATAGGCATGTTTGTGTAAGAGCAGTGCTGCAGCAAAGCATTACTGTAAATTATTAAATGGGGAAAACCTCTCCTTGTTCATGCTGGGCTGGCTTTGGTGTGGTCCTCTCCTCTTCACCACTCCCAGATATTTCCCAGGAAGAGAATTCCTTCTCCCTGCTCTTCCCTGCTCCCTGTTCAGCCTTGCTTTGTCTTCACCTGCCCTTGTCTGTCACTCCAAACATCTAAAAGAGAACCTCTTTCCTCCTCTATCTTGTTTTCCTTTCAGTTCTCCCCAATACATGACTAGAACGCTTGGAAACATCTTGGAAAGCTACCAAAAAAATGAGTAGCATTGACAGAGGAAGTGTAATTGTTTAAAATGAGTCTGTGGAATTCTTCTGCAAATTGAATCAAAGACAGAAAAAAGGGGACAGGGCAAGGAGAGGATCTGTAGAGGGTGGTAAGAAAGGGAGAGGAGCTAGGTGTACATCTGACTTAGATTCAAGAATTTCACACTGAAATCTAAATTTTATCATGTACTCTTTTTGACTTCTAATATACACAGTGCACCTTTGGTGGTTTGTGGCATACAGTATTTCCTTGACAACATATTTCATGCACCTGCATTGTTTAGTCATTCTGGAAAAGGGTTTTCTTGTCCTCAATGTGATTGTATATTTACACAAAGCATTATCTCTGCAGTGAAATTCAGATGTTTTCTGAGTGACCATATCTGATATGAAGAGGTCTGGGAGGCCCAGAAACCTCCGAGGAAAAACAGTTTCACACGTGTGTCTCCATAAAACTGGTCATGATGGTTTCTTGGACAACCTTTTCCAATCATGGCAAACCTTGGCTCTGCCTCAAGCTGCTGAACTTTGATTTTCCACTTCACTCAATAAAAACCTCACAATTTAGTGACTGCATATTTGATTAGTATTGATGTGTGTAAATAACACACCAAGGAATCCAGAGCGGGAAATCCCATGGGATTTCTCTTATGGATAAGGTCATTTCTTCAGCCTCAGGTTTTTATTTGATAAAGAAATTTGTCCCATGGTGGGAGGAATCCCTCCTGCCTACACACACCTGACTCAGCCCTGTACTGCATGCTGAAATCGAGGAAACCATAAGGGCTTACACTTGTTTCATGACTGACCCTTTATTCTTGTTTCCCAAGGACTAACATAATGCTTTTCTGTTCTGGAGATACTTTTCAGAGGTGGGAGAAAAATGAAAATATTTGCACAAATGACGCTTCTTTTGATATTCTATATTATTACAATAAATGAAATTCAAATTTGCAACATTTTTTTTTGTTCCAAAACAGCTGTGTAAAAATATTTACCTTATGAGAACTCTGAAAGTGGGAGGTTGGAAAATGGAACAGCATTTTTTCTTTCTGAATTTCCAGTGTCAAGTCTTAATGCTCTGTGTAGATCTCTCATTACCATCCATATCACAAGATAATAATGTGAAATAGATTTAAATCTGTATATAACAATGGTAAGGAATTTCTAAAAACACTTGATGTGGTCAAGGTGCAATGTCTTGCAGAAACTGTCTTGCCAATACTCTTGGAAGACAAGTGTTTATGAGAGGAATGGATGAAAGGCACAGAGCTGTTCACACTTGGTTTTACGTGGTTTTTCAGGGGTTTATGCTGGCTGGCATCTTTTCAAGACAGGATGCCTTTATGTTCTAAGAGCTGTGTAGTACTCCAGGACAGAATTACTTTCTGGTCTATTTTTAGCTGTATTAAATCTTAAGGAATAATCCAAAATGATGAATTTGTGGAAAAGGTTTGGCTTCCAATTTTATTACCCTTCCTTTCTGTTTCCCATACTCTTTTCTCCCTCTCCCTGGTTCCTCACCCAAGTGCTTGATATCAGCATTTTTAGAGCCCAGTTAATTAGTGTTTGGTGAACGTAGCCAGAATTCATGTTGCACAATTTTATATGAAGAATTTCCTTGAGATATTTTTGTCTGCTATTGCAAATATACCAAATGGTCCCAAATGTCACACCCAGTTTTGTTCTCCTCTCCAAATTGTTCTGTGTAACATATGCAGAATTAAAGTTTCTTCCATTGCTTTCTAGATGGATAGTCAGCACTTTTCAGCTCAGTTATCACATCAAAAGCAGGTGAGGCACTAGAGCACGTGAAAATAATTTCAAGGAAGGATACTGTTCTGTTCAGTGGTTTGTCTAAATTACAGATTAAATTTTCCCTTCAAGAGACAGAGGTAGGTCTTGAAATTTTATGCTATAATTTATTTCCTCTTTTCTCTCCAACAGAAGTGGCTATATATCGATAACTTCTGACTAAGGCAAACAGGTTTTCCACTGAAATATATGAAAATTCTCTTTTGGTCTTGTCAAGCCCCGTAATTTTAACAACACATTTTTTTAATCCCCTTGTATCCAGGGGCAGGGAGTGCTTGTGCAGCAAAGAGCACTTTGCACAGATTCAAGCTGTGCTCCCTGTCTTATCACTTCCCTCTGATAAAGCAAAGGCCCCACACTGGGGGCATCTAAACCCAAAAGGGAAGCAAAGAGTGGAGCAGACACTGGGGCAGCTGCTGTGCTCCCACTACTCAACACCAGTGATATAATGGCAGAGGTTTTGGAATTTTGCTACGTGTTTTTGCAAGGGTGTAAATGTTGTATTATGTTGAAAGCAACCTGATTAACCATCTGAAAAGGGAGCATCCCCTTTGACTTAGGTTTTAGCACATTAATGTGCTTTCTTAAACTCATCACAAAGTGGGTTGGGATACAGCTCATGATTCAATACAGCTGACTGAATTTTGAATTTTTGTTCAGTAAGGACGAGATGAGTTCTTAGATGCAAAAAATTAATAGAAGCACCTCTAGTGGGATGAATAAAAAAGATAAGAATAAGTCTTTTGTCACCTTTCCCATTAGGTATCCGTTAGAAAAAAACAGAGAAGAGGCACAAAAAAGATGCCTACAACAGAAGTTTGTATCACAGAGAAGCCTTATGCTTCACTTTGATAAATATTTGCATTCCAAGCAGAAATCTATATGACAGAAAAACTGTTTGTTTGAATTGATGATATAATTCCCAGCAGAACAGCAGGGAAGAGAGACAAAAGAATGGGTTTTTAAATTAAATCCTTTACTAAACTTTCATAACAGAAGTAAATTGCTATTTTGTCTGTATTTTTATCATTCCACAGCATCATGTTTCACCCTGCCAGCCAAGGATCTGGATGCATAAAAATCAACTGCTGCAATGTCTGTGGTTGTAGAATCAATTCACTTTCTAAGTGCAGCAGCTCTTTCCCTTGTCCTCTGATGTGTAAAAACAGGAATAGTCAATATGAAAGAAATATATTAAAAAGATGAAAAAGAAATATGAAAAGAAATGGGATGCTGCACATCCATGCTTCTTCTTCCCCAGTAGCCTTTATGTATCAGAGCGTCTCACAACAGGAGGGTGGTGGACATAGCATGATAGAAAATAGAATATAGAAAGTAGAAATCTTAATTTAGAGTTGTTTTCTTTCTACAAGGTTTGAGTGTGTGGAAAAAATAGTAAAATGATGCCCACCCAGCTGGGAAAAGGCAGAATTAGGGAAGGGAAATAAGCAGAGCACACACATGCCTTGTCCAAAATGACGTGTAACAAATAAACCCTCTGCCTGTGAAGACGTTGTTCATTCTCCAGGCCTGTGGTGGGCTCAGAAGCAGGATGACAATGGATCACCTCATGGTGTTGCACACTACTGCTTAGGAATGAAGATTTCTTAGCAGCTCTTAAACACCATGAGCTAAGATGGCTTGTTTACAAGGAAATTGTGTGAAATTTGAGTCTAAGCAGCACAGAAATTGTTCGTGAAGTATTCTGAATGCCGAGGGCTGTAAATCTGTGTCAAAAGCAAAACTTCTTGCATTGAAGAGGGAGAAGCATGACGCAATTGTAAATAGTGTGGAGAGGCAAGAAAATTGGAAAGCTGGGATACTCTGCTCGAAGGTGTGAGAATGACATAAATATAAATGCCATCACTGCTTGTAAAGTGAATGTAAGTGCTTTCTTGTCATTTTGCTAATTGCTTTAGAGGAGCCTTGATGTTACAACTGTGGCAGAAAGTAAATACATGCCTGTTAGTACCTGAGAATGAAACTTAATTCTCTCAAAAAGAAAGAAAATTAGTCTGTGTTTGATGTTCATTTTATATGGTAAATTGTATCTTGTATCAACAAGCTACTCTTCTCAGGCTATATATTTATATATATACCTCAGGCTATGTTATTTATATATTTATCAAGATGTTTGTGGTTCATTAACTTCATTAAGGTAGTCAGAAGTTAAATTAGCCTTGTGTTTTACCTGTTTGTGCATTTTCCTCCTCTTGTCCCAACCCAGATGAAGTGGATTAATAGCAGACCATGCCAGCTGAGGAAGTGCAATCTTACCTTTTTATATAGATTTTTTTGAAGCATGTTTTCTTTATTGCAGCCCACAAATGTTGACTTCACTGCAAAGGGAGAAAATAAGACTGTGTTTTTATTGTTGGTCCCCTGTACTAGTTTACATATAAATCACTAAAAGATCTCTTTGTTATATACCAAGAAAATGATTTTGCTCTGGACTTTATTAATTTCACATCTAAAATCCTCATGGCAAAAGAGTTAGACAAACTACTCTCACACTTACAGATATATGATTCCTTTCTGGTGTCTGCTTGGCAATTAACAGCTGTGAAAATCAGCTCGTGGTAGGAGGAGCTGATGCACCAATTTTAAATTCTGGTCTCTGGCAGGCAGGGCAGGAGCAATGAAACCCAGCTGCCCTTTCGGCAAGAGGAGCCGCTGCCTCTTGGGCCACAGGTAAGAGCTGCAGTTCCTCAGACCCCAGGAGCTGACTAGTTGAGTACAAGTGACACTTAACATTTGTGCTGTGATGAGATTTTTAAAAATTATTGCCCAGGTATGAAAAAGAAAAGCTAAACAGAATTAAGAAACAAGGAAGAACTATTTTGCAGATGCAGTCTGGTGACAGTTGTGTGGCCTCAGATCTCAGGTCTATGAACAAGATCATTAAAAATGATCTCATTTTCTCTTTAATCTGACACGTTTTCAAGTATTAAATTTTATTGTAGCAAATTATTTTGTGACTGTTTTCTTTTTCTAGTCATAGAGATTAAATTTTGCCCTCTATTAGATGCTTGTTAAATATTCAGTAAAAAGACTGTTAAGGATTTACCATATTATAATTCTCATACTACATTTAAAATAATACTTGAATATAGGATTTTTAAAAGCAGTATAATGAAGAAATAATATTGAAATTATTAAAAATGAAATGTGGAAGGCAGGTAGATTTCCAGTTTGCCTTGCAGGGTACTTGCAGTCTGATTTTGGAGGTCACTCAAGCTCTAGAACTGCAGAGCATTTTGCTTCAAATACTATGTGTAAATGTCCATGACTTTAGGTTCTGACCCTTTATCTCCCCATACCCTGTGGAAAATGAGTATTTTCCTGTAAGGAAATGCTTTTCTGGGGTCTCAAGATTTTGAAATGGAATGGGATTGGTCACATTGCCTGTCTTGTCTGCTCATCTCTTAGTCCCTCATGCTTTCTTCAACTTGCCTATTCCTTCTGAATTATATCTGCCTTCACATGAAGATTGAGTTACACTGATTAGAATCAATCATCTATAATTGATGACCATGTTTGGTTTAGCTGTTTATGACAAAATAATTTCTTTAAAGATGCCAAATTTGTACTGTAAGCCCAAAGTGAATTATAGCTGTGTGAGAAATGAACTTGTAAAAATTCGTAAAAATCTAAATAAATGTATATAACAATAACGAAATAAAATATAAAGTACAGTATGACACACAAGCCCTTCCCAGATCTAGCCACGAATTCCCACTCAAAGGATAACGATCCTAGCCGGCGCCCATCAACAAAAGAATAGACAGGACACAGCCCATCAAGCTGACAGGAAAAAAAAAAAAAACTCCTCAAACTGACAAGGACAGGCTCGGTGACCATCAACGGGGAAGAATAGGCAGGACACGAAACATCAAGCCAAAACGGAGAGGCACCAACGAGATATTCATCACCGGACCCGAACACCTCGCCTTGCAGGCTACCGTTGAGGGAAGCCATCAAGTAAACAAAAGGAAAAATCCAGCCGAAATATCCATCGGCTCCAACCCGGATCCAGCCATCCCATCCGGATGGCCTGAACCACAAGAGCCACTCAGAATTTCTTTACATATGAGGAGACTCGGTCCGGACGTCCATTCGACTCTATTCTCCAATGCCAGGAAATCAATTCATACGACAATCAAGGACTGTTGATGAATGGTGCCTGCCTGGAATTTGGCCTCAAGGCTAAAAATCCCTATAAAAACCCCGGACAGTCTACCCTCCTGCGTGGATTTGGGAACACCTATACCTTTGAGTATAGACCCCTGTCCACCCAGCGCTGCGCTGTTTGTTTTATTGTGGTTTTCCCTCATTGTTTATTTTTTATAGAAATTGTTTTATAATAAATTGTTTTTATTTAACCCAAATCTGCCTTTGCATTTATAACAGATTGGTGCTGTGACTCGGATCGGAGAAACTGCGGGGAATCTCTCGCTGCCCAGGACGGGTACCCCCCGCTGATTTTGGCGGCCTGGTGTGAGTTGAGAACCCCCGTAGTTCGTTCCGATATCCGAACCAAATTTAGGCGGAGGTAAAAACCACAAATAAAAAGGATAAATCCGGATCGGAGAGCTCGGAAGGCACGGAGCCTTCGGGAGCCGCGGCTTACTTTGCTCGTAAAACGTCTAGTGCGCACAAGGGACACCCACGCAGGAAAATAGCTGTAAGTACTGCTGGTTGAGCGGGCGATCGGGCGAGTGTGTGAGACGTGATCTGATCACGAAGCGAGTGCGGACTTCAAGGTCGCGTTTCCATCCTCCCGCGAGGGAATTGGCCGGCCGCGAAGGAAGCGATACAGAGTGAAAGTTTTTTTTTTTCCCTCGACACACACTGGTAAAACCCGAGACCAAAAGGGTGTCTCGGGAACTGATCGCAAGGTACTAAGAGGGAAGGGACGTCTTGCCGAGCTGGAGGCTGGAAACCCCTCTTAGTAACGGCCCCAGGGAGAGGTCCAGGGAAGAATCAAAAAAAGTTCCGATTAACAAGACACCTCAGCTCAGCTCGCTGAAAGGTGAGTATCGGCAAATTTTGATTCCTAAGTACACAACGCAGAAACTGATATCGACTCACGGAGAAGTCGAAGAAAGGTAAGAATATATTTGCGAAGTATAGGGCAGAAAAAGAGTAAGCTTCAAGGAAGAAGCACAGGAGAAGATTCCTCCGATCAGGGGGAGGAATCACCAGACATCCCACTGGAAAGTCCTTGGGTGGATGCTAAAACACTGGGAAGATTGTCCCAGAGGAAGGGGAAATCAAAGGAGAAATTAATACATTATTGTATAGAGGTTTGGGGAGGACAGGAGTTGAGAAGTCACCTCACTTGGCCAGTGTTAGGCACATTTGAAAAATGGACGTGTAACAAGTTGTTCTCCTATGTGGAGAACAAAGTCCCCTCAGATCCTGAGGAGAGGGAATACGCCAAGCTCTGGGTAAATGCCAGAGTAGGGCTATTTCCAATAAAGCAAAAAGAAAAACGTGAGTCGAAAACTGAGTCCTGGGAACCCCTCGATCACTTACCACCCCCGTATCGAGGACCAGCGGGACCTTCCTCTGTAGATCAAGAAATGCCCACAGCACCCTTGGGCCCCCGAGACCAACCCACTGAGATACGTGTGTCTCAGACGGGAGACTCGGGGCCAGCAGCGATGCCGGCAGCCCTTCCCCTTTCCCCGCCTGTAAACACCGTAACCACAGCAACCTCCTCGGAAGTTTTTTCTGCGCAAGGCTGGGGAACACCCTATCCATCCCTGCCGGTCCAGCCGCCACAACCGGGACCCTCCCATACAACGGAGGGGACTCCTCCCTTCAACCGGGTGGCGGCAAAATTCCCACCATTAATAACAGGGAGGCAACACACAATCACCAATTCCCCTCCCGCAAGTAGAACCCGTTTAAGAGCGAGAATGATAGATAATGAATGGAGAGAGAGTGAAGAGGGGCACCGGTTGCTCCCTCTTAAAGAAGTACCGACGGCCCCGGGAGTGATCGGTTTTGTGAATGTCCCCCTTAACTCTGGAGATGTAAGAACATTTAAAAAAGAGATGGGGCGGTTGTTAGATGACCCTCTCGGAGTGGCTGAGAAGTTAGATGAATTTTTAAGGAGTAACATTTATACCTTTGACGATCTTATGGCAATCCTGAGATCACTGTTTAATCCGGAGGAAAGAGAAATGATTAAACAAGCCGGGATCAGAGACTGGGACAGACGCAATCCACAGGGGATGCCAGGTAACCAGAAATGGCCTAGCGCAAGCCCGAGCTGGAATGCACAGACAGAGGAAGGCAGACGGAACATAATGGATTTAAGGAGCATGATTGTACAAGGTATAAAGAGAAGCGGTCCCTAGGGGCCAGAAACATTAGCAAAGTTTTCAAAGAGTGTCAAGGAAAAAAGGAACCACCCACTGAATAGATCGAGAGATTACGCGAAGTTTACAGATTTACTCTGAGACTGACCCGAACTCTCCTGTGGGGAGGTTCTGTTAAAAACACAATTTGTTTGCTAAATCTTAGGAAGATATTAGGAGGAAATTAGAAAAGATTGAGGGGTGGCAAGATAAAAGTCTTCAAGAGCTCCTAAGGGAAGCTCAAAAAGTGTACATGAGAAGAGAAGATGAGAAGCAAAAATCGCAAGCTAGAATTTTAGTAACAGCGGCAAAAGAAGTCCAGAAACAAGAACAGATGCAGGGTAAGTTAAAACACTACCCGGAAAAAGTCGAGGTTCTCACTGGGCAGCCCCGCCCCACGGGGAGAAAGCCCGGAATGCTACTACTGTAAAAAAGTAAGACACGTTCAGCGGAATTGTAAACAAAGAATAAAAGATGAGAAAATTTTTCAAGAAGATTAAGAGTGTCAGGGGCTCTTTAATTTAGAGACCAGAAACATCCAAGAAGCCCTTGATAAAATTAAAAGTGGGCCCCTAACGACAAGAAGTAAGTTTTCTTGTAGATACTGGGGCAGAGAAAAGTACCCTGCAGAAATTGCCATACGGATGTGTGGCTAGCAGAGAAAAAGTTTTTGTAATCAGTGCAAAGGAGACCCCTTTGAAGTGCCTGAAATAAAAGATGTGAAAAAAGATCCTGAAAATAAAATTTGCTTAAGGAATTTGCTATTAGTAGAAGAAGCAGATTACAATTTACTGAGAAGGGACATGATTGTTGCTTTAAGAATTAATATCTTGATTAAAAATTCTGAATTAGTGGTGAAAATATTTAAGTTGACTCCTAAAAATGAAAAGAAAATAAACCCTGAAGTATAGCATTCAAAGAGAGAAGGGAGTTGAAAACAAATAATTGATGACCTCCTAAACGAGGGTACTTTAGAGCCTTGCATGTCTCAACACACAACACCCCCATCCTAACCTCGTAAAAAGACGGATAGTAGCGTCCGATTAATCCAGGACCTACGAGCGGTAAACGCTAAGACCCGGACTAAATTCCCGGTGGTAGCCAACCCCTATACTTTACTAAATAGACTCACACCAGAAGATATGTGGTATAGTGTGATTAATTTGAAAGATGCTTTTTAGACTTGCCCTCTGGATGAAAGGAGTAGAGATGATTTTGCATTTTCAGTGGGAGACACAGATACAAACCGTAAGCAACAGCTAAAGTGGAACGGTCCTCCCCCAGGGGTTTGTGGAGTCTCCGAACCTTTTTCGGACAAGCTTTAGAACAAATGTTAACCCAATTTGCTCTTGAAGACAGGACAAAGCTTTCACAGTATGGAGATGAACTTGCTAATAGCTGGACCGACTGAAGAGAGTGTGAAGAAAAGCACGATTGCCTTGTTAAACTTTCTAAGAAAGAAAAGTTTGAAAGTATCAAAATCCAAGCTGCAATTCACAGAGCCTGAAATAAAAAATAAAAATACCTCAGACATTGGATATCTCAAGGAAAAATTAGACCCGGAGAGGGTAGCAGACATCCTTGCATTGCCTGCACCAAAAACAAAAAGGCAAATTAGACAAATTCTAAGGCTCTTGGGATATTGCAGGCAGTGGATTGAGGTTTCAGTGAAAAAGTGAAGTTTTTGTATGAAAGATTAAACACTGACAGGCTGAAGTGAACTGAACAGGATGAGTCTAATTTCCAGAAATTAAAAACTGTTCTTATGACTGCCCCGGTACTAACTCTACCAGATACGAATAAAGAATTCCAGTTGTTTGTGAATGTGAGTAAACAAACAACACAGGGAGTCCTGACTCAGGAATGGGCAGACAAAAGAAAGCCTATAGGCTTCAAAGATCTTAGATCCAATCAGTCGGGGTTGGCCTACGTGTTTACCAGCAATTGTAACAGTGGCTCTGTTAATAAGAGAAGCAAGGAAAATAACTTTTTCCTCCCCTGGTAGTTTACACTCCCCACGATGTGAAAAACATATTGCAGCAAAAAGCAGAGAAGTGGCTGGCTGATTCCAGGCTTCTAAAATATGAAGCCATCTTTATCAGCTCACCCACGGTTTAGAATTGAAAACCACTGCACAAAAAATCCTGCTCAGTTTCTATTCAGAAAAATTAGTACATGATTGTTCTAAAATCGTAGAGCTGCAGACCAATAAGTTACATCAACGCAAACTGTGATTGTTTTCCATTTATACATTTTAAATGTGCTTGTTGTAAACAAATTTGAGTAACCCACTGTTGGGGAGAGTACAAACCTAAGAGACTGTGTACCAATTGTCTGACTAAAGAACAGGAGCTGACTAGCCGTTTCTTAATACTTGCCACCAGGGCGAGATTGTTAGAACTCGACTCTCCTGAGTGGTTCCTACTTTTTCAAAAAGGGGATAAGAGGGAAACTAGACTCCAAGGCAGAGGCTTTGGAAATTGAGTGCCGAAAGACAGTAAAAGTACCGTGCAGGACAGACACGATTAAGTCGTCTCGGTGGGCTACCTTTAAAAGGAGATACACCATAAGAACTACAGGGGCCCCTGAAGAATATCCCTGCTGCCGGGAAGATGGTAATCCCCGCCGTATATTTTTATACGGGCGAAGGGCAAGGCAGAGGGATACACCGGTGGGGAATCCTGATGTTCCTGAGTCTAGCCGTGTGCTTAGCCGAGAGAATGATTCCCGAGGTCCCCCGGGGGGAGCGTCCCCGGGGGAAGTGTGAGCAGTGTCAGACTGCCACAGATACCAGACGAATAGTTAACTACTGTCCTCCGGAACGTTGTTTGTCTAACAGCACTCAGTATAATCTTTGTGAATTAAAGGGGAAGGTCCAGTGTTACCACTCAGGGGCAAGGCTTAAGAACGGGCAGTCTAAAACTCCTATGAAAAGAAAGACTGAAAATTCCCATTTCAGGTATAAGAGAGAAGTGGAAATGATTCCCCCAATTCCAATCTGCAGTCAATGTAACAAAACGATCTAGATAGGGGGGGAAAAGACAATCCACCTTTTTGGCATATTATGCAGTTAACCCTTTATGTTACAATAAAGCGAATTTAAAAATGTGTACCATGGGAGGGAAAGTATATTGGGAAAGTAAAAATTTAAAACATGAAAAAAAGGCTTTTTTTAATAATGAACCGATAATCCTTGATTTATTAAAAAGTAGTGATGACCGGGTATGTTTGCAATTCAACCAAGTATTCTGCTTCTCCAGGGATGAGGAAGGGGTAGACCCTGAAAACAAAATAAAACAATTAACCCTAGAGTTAAAGAGGCAAGAAGCAGAAGCTCAGAAAAAGAAACTAGAACAGGAGAGGCTTAACTCTCTTAGTGAACATTATGAGCAATTAGAGAAACAATACAGCAATTGGGGGTTGCCAAACCCCAACCAGAATCTTTTCATAGATCTAATGCAAGAAATAGCCACAGAATTAGGTCTATCTAACTGTTAGATCTGTGGCGGTTTAAAAATCACTGAAAGATGGCCTTGGAAGGGAGAGGGACTAACCCCAGAGTAACTTCTAAAAATGAGAAAGCTCTAAAATATCAAAAACAAAACAAAGACCAGAAAGAAAAGAATTCACTGATTTAGTAGGCTATACCCCGTGTGTAAGCACACTCACGGTGAATTCGGAAAGCAAAAACAAAAAACCTGGCAACCTGAACCACCCGCGGGCTATTGGAGTCGCTCCCGGGGGGAATAACTGTGAATAGATGGAAATAATTGAACTTTAACTGGTACAAAAACTCTGGGGCCAATCCCTTCCATGAGCAAATGGGATTGAAGGAATATTAAGATGATCCGGCAAAGTTGAACAAGGGTTAAAAAGCTCCTAATAGTATATATTAGATATGTGGAAAAGGCATACAGCGAGCTACCCAGAAAATAGAAAGGATCCTGCACACTTGGAATAATTCGGTCCTTTTTCTTTACTCTACCTAAAACAAAGAGTAAATCATTGAGCCCCTCTCTTTGAGACATTAAACAGACAAAGGAAGGAATTAAAACGGAAACTACCAATAGCGGGAGGCAACCAGAAGTAGAACGAGGAAGAATGACCTGCCAAAAGGATCATTCAATATTACGGGCCGCTACTTAAGCAAATGATGGCAGCTGGGGTTACAGAACCCCCATTTATCTCCTCAACAGACTTATCAAGTTGCAAGCGGTGGTAAAAATAGTTTCCAACCACACTTCAGAAGCCCTAAAACTCCTAGCCAAACAACATTCACAAATGAGAGCTTTTGTGTACTAAAACAGACTAGCTCTCGATTATTTACTAACCGAGGAGGGAGGAGTGTGTGGCAGATACAACGAATCCGAGTGTTGTATAGAAATAGACGATTACGGAGAAACAATAAAAAGATTGGCTGCTGAAATTAAAAAAGTAGCTCATGTGCCAGTCCAAAAATGGAATTCAATCCTACAAGCCTCCTGGTGGGACCAGATATTCGGGCAAGGGGCTTGGTGGAAGAAGCTAGTATTTTTCATCACTTGTTCAGTTGCCAGAATCATTTCCTTCCCTGCTTAATTCCTTGCTTCATCAGACTAATTCACTCTGTTGTGCAAGGAATGCAGATTGCCACACTTCCAATTGATCCTGAGAAAGCGCAAGGGAGACCTACTCCTCTCTCTAAACTAATGAAATTAGAGGAAGAAAAAGAAAACAAAAATGTGATTAAAGCCTTAAAGAAGTTTGAAAATAAATATAACCTGGCACAAGCATATAGTGAGAATTCGTTAACAGACTGAGAAAAAGATGAATGTGAGTAAAAAATTATAGTCCTCCCCTGCAGAATTAAATGAAATAACACGAATTTTTAATGTAATGAATTATTAGGCAAGAGACTGTGAGAAATGAACTTGTAAAAATTCGTAAAAATCTAAATAAATGTATATAACAATAACGAAATAAAATATAAAGTACAGTATGACACACAAGCCCTTCCCAGATCTAGCCACGAATTCCCACTCAAAGGATAACGATCCTAGCCGGCGCCCATCAACAAAAGAATAGACAGGACACAGCCCATCAAGCTGACAGGAAAAAAAAAAAAAACTCCTCAAACTGACAAGGACAGGCTCGGTGACCATCAACGGGGAAGAATAGGCAGGACACGAAACATCAAGCCAAAACGGAGAGGCACCAAGGAGATATTCATCACCGGACCCGAACTCCTCGCCTTGCAGGCTACCGTTGAGGGAAGCCATCAAGTAAACAAAAGGAAAAATCCAGCCGAAATATCCATCGGCTCCAACCCGGATCCAGCCATCCCATCCGGATGGCCTGAACCACAAGAGCCACTCAGAATTTCTTTACATATGAGGAGACTCGGTCCGGACGTCCATTCGACTCTATTCTCCAATGCCAGGAAATCAATTCATACGACAATCAAGGACTGTTGATGAATGGTGCCTGCCTGGAATTTGGCCTCAAGGCTAAAAATCCCTATAAAAACCCCGGACAGTCTACCCTCCTGCGTGGATTTGGGAACACCTATACCTTTGAGTATAGACCCCTGTCCACCCAGCGCTGCGCTGTTTGTTTTATTGTGGTTTTCCCTCATTGTTTATTTTTTATAGAAATTGTTTTATAATAAATTGTTTTTATTTAACCCAAATCTGCCTTTGCATTTATAACAGCTGCCTTCATTTAATTGCAGTTGTTAGGCTGTTTGCTATTCCAGCTGCTGTTTAAAAAACTTCTGTTGTGAGTTTGCAGTCTTGCAGGAAAAACTGTATTGTTCATCTAAGAATTTAGAGGGTATTTGATGGAGGATTATGTGACCAGCATCAGAAGGAGCATACAGCACTGTGGGAACGTAGAGGGCTATATGTGACCCACAGAGAAAATGGTAAAGTAGCAGCCAAAGTTCATCTGGGGGGTTTGGTAAGCAAACATCCTCACTAGTGTAATAGGATCATTTTTCATAGCACTTTTCTTTCCCCTTTGGGGCCTACTCAGACATCACGCTGTTTCTAAATTATTAAATTAGGTCTTCCTTGATCATCCAAAGGTCACCGTGCCTAATGTGTGTTAATGTGATGGAAGTGTCAAGCACAATTAATTCCAGTAGTAAAACATGGGTTTATAGTCCTAAACGCAATAAATTAAAGTGTGCTCTGGACTGCTGTAGCAGGGAAATTCCTGCACCATTAAGGTTTGATGAGGAAGTTCAGGTCCTCCTTAGGTTGGAAGGGGGAGCACTGGGTGGAAGGTGGTAGGATATACTTCACCTCTGTGATTACTAATGCTCCTCCTATCAGAGATTATACATCAAATGGACATATAATCTCAAAATTCTGATTTCCTTCTCAGGCAGAGACAGGCAGTAGTGTTCTACATGGTTTGTTTATTCTCTTAGCTGGTGTCTTTATGCTGAGAACATTCCAAGGCACATTTTAAGCATCAAAACATCTTCATTCTTGATTTTGGGAGGAGTGCTTGCTGTCAGACACAGATCTGTTCTATACAGATTGCTGCTGAATTTCAAACTCCTGCCATGAAAAATTCAGGTACAGATAGCTGTGGATGATAGAAATGGGTAACCCACTGGGGAGTAGTAAAACTGACTAAATTGGCACGCTTTGTAATCTAATGGGGCAAAATATTACAATTAACTGTAACTGTACCCATTTCCTGTCTGTAAGCAGGAGGAAAAAAACAACAGCAGCAATAGGCAGAGAGAGATGGATCAATTTTAATTGAAAATTCTGGTAGTTTTGCTACTGAAAGACAAAAAATAATGTCTAATTGTGGTAAATATCACTGATAAACCAAA
Source organism: Pseudopodoces humilis (assembly GCF_049639895.1). NCBI lineage: Eukaryota > Metazoa > Chordata > Aves > Passeriformes > Paridae > Pseudopodoces > Pseudopodoces humilis. Next base: position 11,443,147 of record NC_142208.1, on the reverse strand, counting down.
GATCCCAGTATAAACCCATTTACACTTGCAGTATATCCTGAATTGGTGAAAATTTAGAAAAATGTATACAGAAACTATTACTTTCAGTAGCAAGAAAGTAAACAATTTTCCCTTATGAAAAGTGATCCTTCTGGGAAAAATACTGCCCTCCTAAGTGGCCATTCAATGTTGTTAATAGTCCTGTATTATTCATGGGAAACCATTTCTCGTGAGTTGTGGTTTCATAATGGAAAAAGAGCCTTCCTCTTCTCAGGGAAGAAAGAAGAGACTGCAAATCTTTTTTTCACATAAAAGAAGTTAGCCAAATTTTGATGTTTGGCTTCCTCTGACAGAGGAATTCTCTTTGGCTGAGGGCAAAAAAGGAAAACCTTGAATAAAAACTTTCAAATCTGTTAGAGAGGAGCAAAATTCTAACTTCAGCTCGATGGTCCTTACTCCAGTGTTGTGCAGTTTTCCAGGGAAATCTGCTGAAATATATTGGTGACAAAAATAATGGGAGGAATATTTAATTTTGAGGCAGACAAAGAGGCCTAGAAAACATAGAGAGCAGTAGGCAAATCAGACGAGTGAGGCTGAGAAAGAGTAAATGCCACAGTGATCCCTTTGGGAGCAGTTAATCAAATGTATAAATACAAACTCAGAGTTGATTAGGAGATGGAAGTGAAGAATTGATGGGAGGGAAGGTGCAGTTAGGAGTGAGCATCAAATTGAACTTGACTGTGTGAGTCGATGGTGCCATGAACTGCAGTGTTGTAGTGTGTAAACAGCAGAACTTGGTGTAGGAGGGCTGTCCCCACAGAGCTTAAAGCATCCCTGCTTTGGCCTCTGCACTTGCAAAAATAACTCAAATGACTGCTACAGCAACAAGGAGAATCAAACCTGAAAGATGTCATCAGAGTAACAAAAGTCCTTTTTCTCTCGTTTGTGTAAAGAGTGCCTGGCACAATACTGCCATCATACAGAGCTAGAAAACAAGATGTGGAAAGTCAACCAGTAGTATGAGGTCATGCTGTTTAAAAAGGACAGTCTTTATTCCCTTTTCATTTGAAAAGCAATAAAGCTCCAGAATCTGTGGAGGAACCCCAACTTTCCTTGAAGCTTTTAGAATAGTCAGTTCTAACTTTTAGCTACAGTAAAAAGCAATCTGAATGTAAAACAAACAAGGAGGTCATGCTACACTGGCAACAAGGATGTTAAACAAGCCCTTCAAGTTATCAGTAACAGCAGATGTTGGAGGCAAATCTTGCATAATTTCAACAGTGATCTGTTTTTTAACAAAACCAGAATTTGAAAAAATTGTGTTTCTTTCCAAAACATGTCAAACCATTTGTTTACAGATAAAGTATTTACTGTGCAAAAGCTTGACTTCATATTTTGATGAGGAATACAAAATGTATTGGTAGGACAATCTACAAACTATGTGGTAGATCTCACTAGGTTTCTCCTGCAAACTTCTTCTGGTTTGTAAATTTGAGTTTTGGGGTTTTTTCTTCCTAACATTGATATTAAATGTATTTATAAAAAAAAAAAAAATGAAAAGGCTCTCATAAATCACAATAAAGCCCTATGTCTACCAAAGGGCTTCAGCAAGTTAAGATCTCAACAGTTTTAATATGTTAATTTAATTTTTCAATTTCAGAATTCAAAGTTACGTTATGTGCACCAGGTGATTTGCAAAACCAAGGCCATATTAGAGATGTTACCTGATTTGTGATTAGGGATTTAACTTCTGTTCTGTTGGGTGGGATGGTTTATGTCCTATACTCCATTTGTGTTGTGTACAGGATTCATCAATGCCATCCTGTTTAGGAGATTGGCATAATTTATGACATTCTTTACTGGTTAGTGTTCTGCAAAGTCTTATATGCAAGAGGTGAAATCACTGCCCTGTTGAGTCACAATGTAAAGTACCCCAACTGAGTCCTCTTTTCAATTCTAAGGCCAAATTCCCTTCTTCATGTTTTGCTTTGTTACCTTCTCAGGAGACAAGAGTTTGTTAAATTTCTTTGGTGGCATTTTTGATCTTAACATGCAGTCTGCTTCCAGATCCACAGACTATTTTTAAGAGGGTAAAGAAGCCTAAAGGAAAATGTGAAGCTTATTGTCTGTAGGCTCAAAGACTATCATGCAGGAGTCCAGCATATCTGGAACATGCTAAGAAATTTTTAAGTCAAAAGAAGCTGGCATCTGTTTGCCTAAAAGTCTGACCTTGTTTTTGTGGCTTCTTATAAAATAGATCCCTTCATCTCTTTCAACTCTATGGGAGCTGTACAGAAAAAAAATTGCATCCTGATGATGCTTTTACTTCTTCACAGAAACCTTTCCTAGCAGAAGTTTACCCAATTCTCCAGTACTGTGTGTTTCCAGTCCTAGGCTACAGCCTGGCCCCAGGATGCTCAAAACTTGGCTAAGATATGTTCCAAGCTTAAAAAAACCCCAAAAAACCAAAAACAACCTTTTAGGAAATCTGCCCAGATTTCCTGAAAGATGCTCCCCTGTCCATCTTGACTGTCTTGACTTCCATCTTTTTGTGATGAAAGGTGAATTCAAGCAGCCTTGCTGAATTCATTAGGTAAGGCTTATTGGTTTCCCCTCTCCAAATGGGATATTATATTTGTGGTATTGGGTATGTCTAAACCTTTCTAGCTGTTCATATGGCAGAGTAGAATGGGTTCTCTGAAGCCTTCCCATTCCCCTCAGCCCAGTGTGTCACAACAACAGCACTAATCTTTTTACTTCTTGTAAGAAGCCAGGATTGCAAACAGGAGCTTAAGACTACAAGGAAAAGAAACAGACTGCAGGTTTGAATGAGGCAGAGCAAGAATGTTTAAGTCTGCTCCTCTCAGGGCTGTATTTTGGCACTCTGACTCTTGGCCAGCATATGTCCCTGTTCAGCAGAAGGAATCATTCAAGCAATCTGTGCTAAGACTTGTCAAAGTCTAAATTAAAATGCAGCTATCTTATCCTGATTTTTTTTTTTTTGTCCTAGGCTTTAACAGCATGTTTCCTGCTAGTAAATTAGAGGGCGAGGAGGCATTTATTTTGGTGATAATTGAGCTTGTTGATTAGGTATTTTACATCTTGTGCATCTTCTAATCTATGAAATGAGTGTGTTTTTTATCATTTGCGTCTTAAGGGAAAAAGAATCAGGTGATAAGACGACTTCCACAAAAGGACAGTCCCTCTAGCATAATGGTCTTTTGAAACAAATGCAAATGTACTTTTCTTTTTAATTAGTTGCATTTAGGATCGTGATTTTGTGTGTGTCTCTTAATCTGCAGAATCTCCACAGAATGGCATCAGACCTTTGTTCCATGGCTCTCAGCTGCACTGCATTTTATTGCAGTCACCTTCATTATAAGAAAACTTCTTAATTATGCTCAAAATTCTTTGAAGTTGAGAACAGTGCTGCAATGAGTCAAAAATGTATATATGGTATTTTCCCAAATGGCACAAAAGTGAAAAGTACAAGGCGGTGTAGGAACATATAGTGCTATGTAACTTGGAGAGTTTAGTTATTTCAGGGAGCAGAACTGTTGACTAGAATTCAGATATAAATTAAACTCCCTGTGCTGCAGCTGACTGGTTGAGTGACCTTAGGGAATGCCCTTACTCTTCTTACACATTTTCCCCTGTGATAAAATAGGAATAATGTCACTGCAGAGAGGCACAATGAGGTTAAACCATATTTTCCCTAAGTGCTTGGGGATCCCCTAAGGAAGGGTGTGTATAAATGTGATTATTTATTCTTTCATCACTTTAATCTTTTGAAGTGCATGAGTGTTGCTAAATTCAGTCATTTTAGAAGCATTTAGGTGTCGTAAAATTACAGATACATTTTTCTAAATAGCAGTATAAATGATGTTTTGAACCTGCAGTTCTAAGGGAATTGGGAAAAATTTAGGGTTGCAGGTGTAGTGATAGCTATCACAGAAAATCTGTGACAGAATTTCAAATATAGTCCCCAAGGAGAGATGCACAGGGTCTTCAAAGAGCTTTAGGAATGAATTTGGCAAGCTGGTCTGCTTTGTTCACTTGGTTTCTTACATTTGTTCTTTGATCTTTTAATGTGCAAGGATTGGTATTTTAGTCTTAAATGCACTTTGGATTATATTTGATTTTTAAGCTTGAAAAGTAACTACTTGAAAGAAAGCTTGTGTTTTTGTTGGCTTGTGGAGGGGCAGGTGAGAGAGGGAGGCTGAACATTAAAAACTGTTTTCAAGAAATACTTGTGAGATGCTACAAAGCTGGCCCTTACAAAAATCCTCATATTAGCTTAGCAAGAAGTGCTCCCTGTTGTTCAGAAAATTGCAACTTTTTAAAAGCACTCTGGCCTCAGAAAACAACCATAATAGCCAATACTGACAGATGGTATTAAACACACAGGCAGGGAACCAACATGGTTCTGATACTTTACTCCCATTATAAGCTCTCTCAGTGCATGTCTCCTGGGTTAATTGCTTGAGCTCTCACAGAAGGAATCCTGGCTTCTGGTGCAGCAGCTTGTCACAAGATGTGGTAAGAAATCGCACAGGATTCTGAGCCTGGAGCCTGTGAATGTGTCACCCTGGTAACCGCTTGCACCTGCAAGAATGACTCATAAGAGATGAGGAGTTGGAGGGAGATTTTTCTTTTTTTTTTGTAGCCTTCTGAGCATCAGAAATTCTTCATCAACAAAGCCACAGAGAATAAAGAAAAGCTTTGTTTTGCCATTTCAGCTGCTGGGTGGGCACGACCACGGGCAGCTGCTCCCGCTGTGTCCCAGCTCAGGGTGCCGGTGCACCGACCAAGGGTCCGTCTCCTTCACTGCCCTTGCGCTGTCCTGGGTGGTGATCACCCTGTCCAGGCTTGATATACAGGAAAACAAGACAGAACCTGTCAGTAACTGCAGTATTACATCTTTAAGGCTGTCAGGCACTTGTTAAAAAACAAACATGAAGACCTTGATTGCAGTTTAAGAAAGTCACCTCTCAGAAGTGAAGCATACCTTAAAATTCAGAGTCAGTACTACATCAATATTGATAAACTGGTCTTCTATTCTGCAGATATCTTTCTAATCAGAATGGTATTTGTCCTCATACAAAGCTCATTTGATTTGAGGAGCAGGTGCTTATAAATAATATCGCTTCAGTGACTTTAGAGTGGAACAGACAATTAACACCAGCTGAAGATTTGTGCTTGAAAGTTTTACCAACCAGATATTGCTGTTTTGTAGCACCTTTTATCCGTGTCTCACAGTGATTTGCAAACACTAAGTTTCATAGCACCCCTCTGATGTATGTAAGTGTTGTTAGTCTTAGAAATGTGTGAAATATTCATGACAAAATTGGAGGCATTCAGAGCTTGCCCCCCCTCACAAAATCAAAAATATTAAGGAAATGCAAAGTTATTTGAGGTTATCTGCATTGGAAGATTTGCCTTTTTCCTCTCTTTGCATGTATTTGTTCACAGCCAAAATATTGATAATATTTATGCAGAGGCTTGTTATTTTTCCAATTTTCATTAGGAGTGATTGGTTTTCTTTGTTTTATACATATATATATATATATATATATAATTGTTATATTTTAATGCTTTGCAGTTCCTTGTTACCAATTCTAAATAGCTGTCCACTGTGAAAGGAAATCAGGTGGGTGTCTCCTGTCCTTGAGAAAACTGCATCTTTGGGTGGAATTTATCTGGGCAGATTTATTGCCAGACTATAATGGGAGAAGGAAGCTCTGTAGCAGGAGAATTTGCTGTTGTTTGATTCCACCCTAACTGCAAAAGATTTTCCTCTTTATACCACTGCAGGTATGGTAGCATTAGTAGTTGAGATGAATATTGAGGATTTTAAGGTGAGTGTCCCCTCCCCTTGCTTTAATTCATACCACAGAGCAGTCACAAACCCCAAATTGGTATTTCTCGGGGATGAAGCTGAACTAAAAGGTGTAACCCAACACAAGTGGGCCATCAGCTCATGGACCATGAAACTTGGCAGCAGCTGTTTCATTTCCCAAAACCACTCATTTTGCTCTGCACAAATGGGGGCCTACAAGTCCCAAATATGCCCTTTTTTGCCAAACTTTGTCTCAGCTCCCTAGTATTTTTGAGGATGGCGAGAATTTAAAGAACCAATGCAGCTCTTATTTGGGTCTCCTTCACCTTGTGTGGTAGGGAGGGAGTGTAAGAGTGATTTGAGTGACCTCATTTATTTTCTGCACTGCATTTTTTTTTGTTGGAATATGCTTCATCTTACATAGGAGTCTGATTTGTTTATTCCCTGTGCCATTTAAGCACTGATTTGTTTGTTTGGTTTAATAGGTAGTTGAGACTGTTCTCTTTAAAACTAGTTTGCATGTTTTAGTGTGGCTCTAAAATAGTTTGGGTTTTGCCGGTCTAACTATGCTGTGGCTAAACTGCACATGTTATCAAGATTGTCAAAGCTCTCTGATTTGATACAGTTTTTCAGGACAATTAATTAAGCAGCAGGAATTGGAAGTAATGAATGCTGAAAAAAAGGTTTTATTGGAGAGTTAGGACTGTCTACATAATTTTCTGGACTGGGATCTCACAAGTGTATAGTAAAGAGGACTACAGGGAAAATAAGATTCATGATACTGAATGATTCATTGCTTCCTATGTCTGCTATAATCCATATAATTTATCACAACTGTCTCTGTGAACTTTGTTCACTGTATTAGGGTCACAATGCTCTACACCCTCCATTTCAGTACTTGGGAGAGTTTTGTTCAGGAATAGTTGACTTTCCTAATGAAAATTAAGAAAAATAGAAGTTATGGCCATTTCTATTTTCAGGGCATTTTGTAGTGTGTATTTTAAGCTGGGGAATGTCCCTTCAATATGCTATATTATTCACTTGCTTTGCAATACTTTGCAAAGTATTGGTGGAAGGTTGAATTAGTGTGCAGAACACAGAAGCAGAACTCCAGAAGACCAGGAAAAAATACAGTATTTTAGAAGTCTGACCTACTGTGTAGCTCGGCATCAAAAGGAGCCTCCCTACCCATGCACACACCACAATGGAAGTAGTTTGACTGTTATTTTGATTTGCTTTCAGCAAATGATAATGTAATTTCACATCAACAGGCAGATTTGTGTTAGCTGAGGATGGTAGAGGAGGAAAGGAGGCTGTGTAGCTGTGTGGACATATATGAACATCCTATTTTTTAGCCCTTTGTTTGTTTAGGTATCTACTGGGTGGAATTTGAAGGGTTAGCAGAATTTGGGAGACATTTTTTTCTCCTTGACAATTTAACAGTAATGTCTCTCTGTAATGCTAATTCTCTGCATTTGCCAAGAAAATTCAGTGCTTTGCACTAAGCTTGCAGTGGTAAAAATAATTTTTAAAAAAATCAATGTTATCCATTTCCTATTATTCATAGAGTGATAGGGGTACTGAACTTCAAGTCCTGAAAGATTGCAAACAGCTTTTTGGCAACCAATTGCAGATTTCTTTGGTCAGAAAATAATGCCCTTGCTGAAGTCACGTTTGAGCTAGGAATGGTCACACACTGCAGTTCTACAGTGTTTTCCACCAGGCACTTTGGGACTCTGGCTTGGTCCTGTCTGTCTCTGTAAGGTGATATCTCTCCACAGTGATGTCTGAGCAGCATTTTCCCATCTTGGAGCTGTCAGGTGATTCTGCTGAGAAGGATATATGGGAAATTACATCAGTTCATATAATAGACCTGAGGACATTCTGCAGAAATGTACTGCTGAATCACCCTGGTAACCAGCCCAAATGCAAATCCCAGTTCTGTATTAAAAAAATCAGGACAGAAGGGCAGGTGGTTGTCTAACAAGAAGGAAAATCAACCTATCAAACCCAGCAGGGTCCAGTGGCATCTTGATGAGACAAGAAGGAGAAAAGCGGGGTGTTCTGTAACTGAGGCTTTGGAAGAGGAAGATAAAACAAGCTCAGATGCAAGCTTTCAGCTCCCTAGTACATTGAAGAGGCTGTCACCCAGGCAAATATTAGGCAGAGAAAATCAAATACATATTGTAGCTGTTGATTTTAAAGAGCAGGAAGACAGAAAGTTTTAATTTCTAGTAAGGTCCACATGGTCGGTGTAAAATTGTGTTGTACCATAATCATTAATTTGAGGAAGAGTGTTGTGTTTGGATCTAATCTAGTTAGAATCAGTTCCCTTTTTAGCTACTACTGTATTTTAAAAAGGCAATTTTTCAACCCTTTGCTAATGTAATTTATCACCTACATCCGTGGCTCTGGCAAGATACTGGCTCTTGTGTTATGCATAGTAATTGCTGCTGCCCTCCCTGAATTTACTCTGTGTTTTTATAGCTGGGCTACTTCTGCTCCCAGATCTGCTTTTCTGGCAAGGATATTATAATGATGCACAAATGTCAAAATTTTTCATCACATGTAACAAATCCAGTCTGTGATTCTCCCTGTAAAATGAGGCATAAAGAAACTTGGTATAAAGAGTGTTATAGCCTCAAAATGAAAATGTAAATTTGAAGTATTAACTGGGTAGGGGAATGACATATAATAAGGTAGCTCATTAAGGATCAGGTACAAAAAAAAATGGCACTCAGATCTCAGATTAAAAGCTAGTTACCAGTGACTGCTGGATGCATAATTAAAGCAGATTCTTTACAGACTTCAGTTTATGCAGGATGATTACAAATATGTGGTATTTGAGAAGTTTGTTCACATAATAATTAATTTTAGGCTTCTTTAGCTCTTTTAAGAAGAAAGGCCATAGCATTAACATAATTTAGACACAGAGGTCTAAGCTCAGTTCTTCAGCCTGAGAATCTTAGTCTAATAAATCATCCAAATTTCAATATTTACCAATTATAATTTATAGTTACATTTAAGTTTGAGAGGTCTGAAAATTAAAACACAGCTTTGATACATTAGTAGCTTAAAAGCCATCAGCCAGATTAACTGCAGTAACTCTCCTTATGGATAATGTAATGGTAAATCTATAAGATTTAAACCTGTAGGATTTACCAAGACTTTCAGAGAATCTTTGTCTCATTGCCACCCAGGCAAGCTCATGATGTAGAAATTTCATTAGAAAGCAATACTCCTACAAAATATTACATACAATGAGTTGCATATAGGAAAGTTCTTCACCTGAATATTAATTATAAAAGCCCCAGGAAATCCTGTGTACATCCTTGATATACATCTTTCAGAAGTGAGTGCAGAGTTCTTGATCCTATGCATGACAAGCAATTACAATTCTTTTGGAGCTTTACTATCTCAAATGCTCATAGAGAGAATTTGCAACCTCTTTGCTTATTGTTAAAAGTGAAGTTCTGGTGTTAGGGCAGCAGAGATCCAGGAATTGCAATCTCATCATTAATATGAACATCCAGCTGGGATTTAAATCCCAGCAATGGTGCACAAAGGGTAATGCATTAAAGCTGAATTCTCATTAGTGAATTGAACATTTGCGTTGTGGTAGGTACAAAATGTCTATGCTAGCTGGAAATTAAAGGAACAAGAGTAGGAGAAAATGAGCAAAGCTTCTGAGAATGTGGCCTTGAAAATTACAAATGTGTTTGTTCAGGAAGATATTTTTAACAAAGTGCTTAATATACCAGTCATATCAACTCATTTTCCTGCAGTTTGGATAATCAAGGCTGGAACTGTTTTAATCTCATCTCCTCCTCTTGCATTTGCTGGCATAGATACATATATTGGCCTGAAGACAGTTCTGTTCTGTAGAACTTTTAGTCTTCTGACATTTATTACCTCTATGGTATAACAGAAAAATAAAAAAATTGTACTTAGCATTTGCATAACAGAATTTTGTCTAAACGGGAATTTGGTTTTAATTTCTTTTACCAAATGGGTCTACAGAGCTGTGGCCACAAATTAATGAACACATATAAGTTGCCATATGAAGTAGGTGTATGTGTATTTGCCAGCCCACACTGTATCTCATGAATAGGGAAGGTTTTGAAGCCCACAACATTTATGAGAGAATTCACTTCATTTTTCTGCATTGTAAGCCTAGGCCTCTGACTTCTGTGAACTTGGGTCAAAATAATTGTTCTCTTCAGAAAGACATCCATTGCTCATTGTCTGACAAGACAGTCAACACTGACAGCTTGGCTAGCCAAGGGAAGAAGAAACAAAAAAAGGAAAAAGTTGCAGGTTCTGGGAAATTTTTCCTGTGTGCAGCTCAGTTCAGGACATGCATGGTTTCACAGATAGAAAAAGAGTATTTCGTCCTCAAAGCCTATGAATGCAAATGATCTTCTAGCATACATGGCAAGTATGGATATCATTTTGTAAGTCTAGCTACTAATCCAAACTGGAAATTATTTACTGTTCTGATCTCTCCATGGGGAAAAAGAAGGGCTCCAAACAGCTATGCCTAAAATATCAAATCTAGAAACACAGGTGAGAGCTGATATCTGTACATCGATTGCACTCTAGTACATTGTACCATCTAATACTGCTCTGTTTTGACATGTGGCTAATTGTGGCTTTTAGGAACAAGTGGGAAAAGCCAAGTGAAGCTCACGTGTGTATCATCTGTCACCATGTTAATTAGTGTGTAATTTATCTACTACACACAACTCTTCAAAGTGAGGAGGCTTTTCTCAAGGTCCCTTCTGATGCAGAGGGCAGTGCTGTGCACAGGGACTATGCAAGCTAAGTAGTAACAAAATTCAACCCTTTTAATCTTTGAAGACCTCTGACACTCAGGCTCTGTAAAAAGCTAGAAAGATTCTGTTATCAAGTCACTTTTCTACAGCTGGAGGCAGTGGAGTTTTTAAGGATTTATGCTGTTGTTCAATAAAACATATCAGTTTTTGTTTATTTCCTTGTGGCTAAGACTGTAAAGAAGCATTTGGCTTCCTGTCTTTCCAGAATGGACATCCTTGTCCTACAGGAAGGAAGCTGAATAATTCAGGTGGATATACTTTTTTTTTGTTCAATGAATAACTGAATTACTGATCCATAAACTGGGTTGTGACCACTTGTACCATTGTATTTCATGTGCAGCATCAAACCAAGACACTGATTGGTACCTGAGGATTGACCAGTGGTCTTGAATTGACAGTGGTGGCACTGTTATTTTCACTGTCATGTAAAATTATAAATGAAGATATGACTGATGCTCTACAGTGTTATTTAAAACTGTTGATAAGTAAGCGTTAAAATTCTGTGTACTTGATGTATTGTACCTCATTCTGGTCTATCAGTAGAGTCTTAAGAAGAGAATGAGAGGATCTTCCTTTGAGAAGGAATTTGAATTGGATGCCTGTTTGGTGATATACTTCAGCATTGTACTGGACTTGACAGCTGTATCTAGTGTCATCTTTGGTAGGTCACATCTCAGGGGAAAGAAATTAATATATTTTCATGGGGAACTTGCACCTCTGAACAAAATTTTCATTGTGGGTAAGGTGACACAAAATGAGTTAAATAGATTTGCTGTTGATTTCATCAGAGTGAACAAGATAAAATCTGGCCCAGAGCCCAACAAATGTTCCAGAACTGCCCACTTCCTATGAGATGTGATACTGTTTTCACTGTATTTGATGAATTTACGCAACAATGAACTTCCCTCTTCAGAGAAATCTTTTTTGAGCTCTCCTTTATGAAGTGCAAAGGTACTCTCCCATCCTTGTTATCCAGATCCCATTTACAATGTGTGAAGTTCTGACATTTTATTCTTTATGTAAATGTATTATAGGGAAGTAAAGCAAATAAAAGGTAATGAGAAGATGAGCTTTGATGGTACTGTGGAAGGAGTGTTGTATTTCAGTGAAACAAGTGACAGCCAATAGTGCTGCCCTGTTTTATCTTTTCAAACATATTTTGCATTTAATTCTAATGCTCTGCATTCATTCATGTACAATATGCCTGTTGATAACAGGTTTATTTAAAACTCATTAAAAGTTATAAAAAGAAAAAGAGATCTGCATAGAAGAAGTCTTTGGAACTTTGTAATTCTTCCTTCCTCCTTTTTCCAACACCCAACGTTCACAACCCAAGGCTAATGTGGTAGATGTCCATCAAACTTCTCTTGTCAGTATTTCTTAAAAACCTTGATGTGAAGGAAGCAGGCGCGGGGTCCAGGGCTGCCAGCTCACCAAGGCTGGGAGCCTGAGGCAATCCTAGCTGCCCTCATTGGGAATGAGTACCATAAAAAAGGGCTTTCAGCATGCTGGAGAAGCCTCATGGTCCAGTGGTCATTATTTCTGAGCAGCAGCCTTTGGTGCTTGTTGGAGGTGCCAGGCCCTGGGGGGTGACTGTCAGCTGGTGTGCAGGGCAGCACCTGCTCTGCTCCTCCGCTTCCACTCGCCCGAGTTCCCAAATCACCCTTGTGCTTCTGTGGATCCCCTCTGGCAGCAGAAATGTAGCTTTGTTTTCCCTCCTGCTCATCTAGTTTTTGGCTGTATTCCTAATTCTGCTCAGGAGGAAGGAGGCATTTGAGTAACAGTTGTTAGAAATTTGGGGATGTGGATACCTGCCCATTTGACACTGGGGCAAAAGGCATGAATAAACCATGAGGTGTGTTGGTCATGCCTAAGTGTCTAACAGCCTTTTCCTTGCTGCTGCTGCCCTGCAGTAGATCTTCCATTATCCATTGTACTATTTACACTCTAGTATATGTATTGATGCTACAGTGTGAAGCTGTTTTGTTGAAAATACTGTAACCTCTTTAACCTGCTTGCCTTTCCTAGTTATCATATTTTTTAATGATTTTTCTGTGATACAATAGGAAGCAATGGTTGCCACAGGGACTGCAATTTTGAACAAGCAGACACGTAGTTGTCGCTTTGCCATCTGAGGGCAGAGGGACAGCACAGGCAGTTCCATGAGGAAAGAGGGGATGAGAGTCATTCTGTCCCTGCAGTTGAGACATCAGTTTTCTAGCAACATCCTTCTAGTTATACCATGTTTATGGAGTAATTTTTGCTGCATGCTTTCTGGAGGTCAAAGCATGAGATGTTGTCAGCTGGCTTCAAGGAATAAATGTTTTGCTTTTGAAATTACTATATGGAAATTTGTAAGCGCTCTGCTGGCAGCAGAAGTGTTGTGAACATGTTGTTTGCAGACTAATGGGCACAGCACTCTGGGACCTTGCAGTAGGTCAGCTGTGAAAAGTCAGGCTTATTAAGGAGCACACATTTCTCCCACACTTGGAATCCAGGTATTGACATGAGTGCTCCACTGAATCACAAAGCGAGTCCGGGGCTGTTGGCGTTTAACTGGGTAAACACTTTCCATGGGCTGAAGGAGGAGAGGTCAGTAAGTTATGAATGTTTCTTCTTCCTAGGAAACCAATTCCTGTGTTGCCCATGGCATTCTTGCCCCTGTCTTCTCCACTCCCACAATTTGGAGTGATCACAGCTCCCTCAGTGGTCCTACCTTTATAGTTTGATGTCAGCAGCTGGGACCTTGCTGTAAGAACAACCTAAATCTACCTGCTTTATTTCCTTGACTTGCAGCCAGAGAGAAACTATTCCTCACCGTTTTTAAGAGAGGAATCCACTTTCCTCTTCATTTTCCTCTGTAGCCTGCTGATCTTAGTGAAGAAATAAAACACACCTCACTCCCCACAGCAGTCCATAGCTGCCACAGTGAAGGAGGAAATCATTTAAGGAGAGAACAAAGCTGGAAAGGACAGGAAATGTCCTAAAAATGTGTTTTAAGGGGTGTGGTGAGGGGAAAGACAAAAATCTTTTTCTGTTATGAGTGAGTCAACTCATGCAAGTGTTTCTTCAGCATGTTCCTTTTCCACTTGATATATTGCAGTTTTTATTATGGTTTCCCCACTTCTTTATTTTTAAACAATTTAGATACAACCAGTTATAACAGCTTGTTCTTTTCATTGTTTGTCAAATTAAAATTATTTCTTGTTTGATGATTTTTTATGAGTTATTTTTAGAAAAAACATATGCTCCTCCAGAAGCAGAACAAAAGTCAAACTAGTCGTGGAAAACAAAAGTGGAGCTATTACACAGGTTGGACTGCAGTACAAGTTGAGTTTATCAGTCCTAGAAAGCAGGGGTTGTGAACCAAAGTTAATGAAAAGTCAAGACCAGTGATATTTTATAGAATTCATTCCATGTGAGGTTGCTTAACAACAAGCACTAAACCTCTAAAGAAAGGACCAGGATGGGTTAATAATGTAAAATGTATTCCTGGATAAAAAAAATCAGCTGAAGAACAGGGTAGAGTTCAGTCAGACAGTTGTTTCTATGCTATGGTTTTGGTCTATTTTCATACTAGCTGTGGCCTTATAATATGTTAGGATATAAAAAAAGGTGATTTATCTTTGGTTGTGCATGGTGACTGCCAGTTTTTTGCATGAAGCTGTTTTAATTATCTGCCCAGAAGACTAAAAGAGAAATCACAAATCATAAGGGAATGGCAGACACTTTTGGAATTAGATTGCTTGCACTTGTACAATATCTGACCCTCTGTCTGTCTTGGGAGGTGAAGCAATTGGGTAGATGCTAATATAAAAGTGAAGGAATGGAAAAAAGTGGTATACATATTTATTAATGAAGATTGATTTACTTTCTTAATGGAATTTTCCCATATTAATAGTGTGTTCCAACTGTTGAGCTGTTCAATAAGTCTTACACAATCCCCAGCATTTTAAAATTAGTATATTAAACTTAGAGGACGTGTGTCATCTTCTTAATACAGCACAAGATATCTTTCTTATAGTGTTCACTACTAAATTTTTTCTGATATGAAGTTATGCACTTAACTTTCATCTCTGAAGAACACCATTATAAGTGACTTAATAAACAATGCAGCTGCCATTAATAGTCTATAGTGTACATCAAACTTTTTCTTTCTGATAATTCAGGATGTATGGTTTGCATAAAAATGACAGTTATATATATACAGGAGTTTGCTAGGCAAAGAGCCCAAGAACCTTTGAACCAAGGGGCAGGGAATAAAGACACTATCTCAAGAAGGTGTAAAAGGTGGCTGAAGAAAGCAACTAAAGGTTTGATAAATCCAGGAGCCAGCCTTGGGAACGAGTAATAGTGCAGGAGATGTGCTGGAGTGAATGAAAGTGGTGGCAACGATGATGTGGAGAATGCTTTAAAGAACTTTTGTCCTAGGTCAGAGATTAAACTGGTTTCCTTTTTTCAAAGTATTGTTGAAGTCTGAGATAGTTGAGTCTGGGATAGGAATTGGAGAAGAATCAGTCTTAATACTTGTTCTCCAGAAGGAAAAGATGGCAAGGCACCAGGAAGTGATGTCATCACAAAAAATTTGCAGGAAGACATAGTTTATTGTTATTGTTCTGTGGATGACCAAGTGCACCCAGAAAATACCTACTAAAAGACCCAAACAGGTTGGTCCAAAATCAGTGTTTCTTGCAGTTCTTTACAGAAATTAGCTTGCTTGTAAACATTCCTCAGGCAGCCCTGCAAAGTCAGGAGTGCAGGGTAGAGGCAATGTATTTTTTATGAGAGTTTAAATATTCATGGATAGCAGCTGAGCTGGTGGAGGCAGCAGACGGTTTTCACCTGGGAAACGTGCCAGATGGACAGGTTAAAAGCCCAGGCCACCATCAGGTGCCAGGGTGCTTGCCCTTCCTGGGGCTGGTGTCAGCCCTGCGTGCGCCGCTGGCTCAGCCGCGCTCTGCACCACCAGACCTTTCTGCCTGGTGCCAGGGTCCTGTGGCTGCCTGGGGTGCTGAATGGATTTACACCTTCCTGACATCCAGCCTAGCAGGCTGTGTGCTTCATAGGCTCTGTCTGCCAGCTGATTTGCTAACCACGTTTACATCGAGCTTTTTGTCCTGAGTTTGGAGCTGTCATGTGGAGAAAGCAAATTCTGGATGGTGGGATATGGCAATAAATCTTTTGTTTAGCTTTGATTCTAGGCAAGATAAATATTTTGGGGTTTAAACCAACTCTTCAGGATTTTCTGCCTTTTGTAATGTCCTTCACCATAGAAGTTTTCATTGCTCTGAAATTAATTCAGTTTTTGAGCTCAAAAATGCTCACAATTTTGGTTGTGGGTTGTCATGTCACTTTACTATCTAGCTAGCAAATGTCTCAAGGGCTTATTCTAAATATGAAGTTCTTTTTCCCAGCATCAGTTTCTGGTGGCTGGATAAATTGTTGTCGGTTAATTGGATAGCATATAGGACACTGGGACAAAAATGCACATATTTTAGAAAGAAAACACAGACCTAAGCCTAGTTCCCTATGCCATGGCATAGATTCAAACAGCTGGTTTTATCTGTTCTTTGGCAGTACAAATAAGGAGGAATTCAGAAAGCACCATGTGTATATTAGGGGATACATTCCTTTTTGGTATGATGCTGCATAAATAAGTCAGTGTCTGATACTGATTAATATTTTTATTTGTTTCTTGTCATGCTCTGACAAAGTTGCTGGTGGCAGCTTTCTAAGGGAGTGCCTTGGATTGGGGTTTTTAAAGTGAATTTAAAAAAAAAAATTAGAACTCCCTACTTTTTTACATTGATGGAATAGAGATGAAGTAATTTTGTTGCTTTTTTTTCCTTTAAGAGGTAAAAAAACTTGGTTTTGTTAAGACAAGTCATTTTTCAGTGACACATCAAGGAAAAGACGTGCTCTGTAATTCAGTTCCATGGGTTAAAACACCTTCCTGCCATGGAACACCAGCCAGTCCTTTCCTACACTCTTGTTTACTTAAAAGCCTTTCTCTAACTCGATGTACCTGTATTCAGGGGTGTTCCTGAACAACCTTCAAGGAAAATAATGGTCTTTACCTAAGCAAAGAGCTCTACTGATAATATTCCCCTGTTTTATAGGGATAAAGTGCTTCTAAATGAAAGCACACAAGGAGAGTTTAGAATTCTCTTTGCCATGATTTTAATCAAATGATTGGTTTCAGTTTTGTGATATTTGACTCTGTCCATAATAAATGATATTAAGCCAACATAAATAAAATAATTGCTGAGAGGAGGTTGTATTTGACTAAACAATGATTAAAGTCCGACTTTCTGTTACATTTTCTTTTTTAACATTAGTTTTAAATGGAATTTCTGCTAATTTATTTTTTAATTAGTATAACCTAATTTATCATTCATGTATAATGTTGTATAAATAAGGTAGCCTAACCCTGTGATGGACTGAAGAATTTTTGAATAGCCCAGTGTCAAATGAATTATCCTCTTTTTTAAGACCAGGTATTGTTCAAGGGAGTGGTTTTTGGTAGCTCTATTGAATACAAATTGCAAAAAAAGCTACAAGCTACAGATACTGATCTTAAATTTCAAAGCAAGGATTCAGTGTTCAGGAAAGTCACTGGAATAGCAATTTTGCAGGCTTTGTTGCACAACCTGATTTAAAATAGGAGCCAACCTTTCAAGTTTTTCCTCTTTGTTGTGTCTGTGTTCTTTGTAAATAAAGTTAAAGGAAAGACTCAAGTATGAGAATAGCTGTTCCTCATTCCTGTCCAATTATTGGCCTCTCTGGCAATGCAAACACACGGGTTTCAGGCACAAATACTTCCAGTCTGCAGGTGTGTGGGACTGACTCACATCTTCCTTAATGTCCTGGTAACCAAATTCCGTCGGTCAATGTCATCTACATTTGTACTGACGGTTCAGCTGTAAAATTTTCAGTCTCTTTAGTCCCTTGAAGAAACTCTTGCTTAAGAACAGTAAACGCTTCCTGTAATGTTCCTGTGGCTTAGTTCGTTGAGAAAAGGGCCACACACATCACCCATGCCTGTTCATGGGCAGCTGCAACATTCTCTATTTCTTTGAGTTTCCTTAGTGTTTTGTGCGTGTAAACTGACAGGAAGTGCTGCTTCTGGAAGATATCACAGTCAAGTTATGTAATACTTGGAAATCTTTAAAATAAAAATGGGAATTTTTATTTAAACAAGAAAGAAATGTGAATGCTTTATCCTTCCACCCTTTTGCATGTGCAGATAGATAAATGCTGTACTTCTTATGGAGGTAGAAAGAAGGTACTTCTCTTAAAAGAGAAGAGGTAATTTGAATAAATATCTTCATCAGTTTTATTCTTCAGACTCTGATTAATTTCTTTGGTGGTGGTGTTCATGTCACTGCACATCTGTTGCTGTTCTTTTCAGGACATCTTTCAAAGCTCAAAATACTTCCTCAGTGTTTAGCCAAGGAGTTAAGTGAGAATGATTCAGAGACTAAAAAAGAGGTGATGTCACTGTAGAAGACCCTCTATTTGCTTCTATTTATTTGTATCTTTGCATGTGTGTAACCATTTCTTGTGTGTCTGTTTATATATTTCCTTTAAAGAAGGGCAACTAACATATATCAATGTATATTGACCCTATCAATATATACTTGTAGTAATATATACATTCATGCTTGAGTAGGGAAACTCATTAGTATCAAAATTTGGTCTAATCAGAACTTAAACCTCTGACAGATAAGGCAGGTATAGGGTGAAATATTTTCCTGTGGGATTTAGGTCTTTCTCTCCTGGCACTTGGTTTCTAAATAGTGGCATTTGATATCAGTCCATTAAAAAACCCCAAACAGTAAGGCATTCACACATACTTTTTTACCCATGGGATTTACAAATTCTTCATACTGAAAAGATTCAGGAGTGTCCAAAGGAAATTGATTCTCCCAAAGTCAAGGACACCATCCATTCTTCCCTTGGTCTGAGGGATAACTTTTCATGAGGGACCTGTGGGAGTTCCTCTAGATCCCCCTCTAGCATATCAATTACATTAAGTAACTGATCTTGCTTAATGTAGGAGTATCAGTGCTTTTTCATGTGACCTGTCAGGATGAAGTTCACAGCTGCTAAAGATATATCTTGCAAGATCAGGCCCTCTACTAGTGCTAGATGAGTCATGGAAATCAGAAAAAAATTAATGTGCTACTTAGGTTAGTTCTACCTGGAATGGAGTGGAGGCTGTCTCTTTTTACAGGGCTTGGAAGCACAGTTGTGCCTAATATTTGTCTCAGAAGTCCCATTTATGAGTAATTCCTTTTTACTGTTCAGGCAGTCTGGCATGTACAAGCACTTGGTGTCTATCCACCCACACTTTGTCCTTTCTGTCTTAATCTGAAATATTCCACTCTGGGGCTCAGTAATACAAATTTGATGAAGAAATTATATACTACAAGAGGGAAAATATAATATGAAGTTAATGAGTTGGTTGCTGCTGCTCTCCAAGTGTCTGAGCTCCTAGAACAACTCATAAAACCAGAGATTTTCAGTTTCTTCTTAACTTTTCCCAGCTCTTTATGCTAAACTATATGAACTCTTACTCAAAGTATTGGTGTGACAAAACTTTTATTCCATTGAAGGAGGAAAATGGGAAGGGTATTACCAGTACATTATTAAAAATATAATCACACCTGGCTTTTCCTATAACTCTTCAGTGTTCACCATGTGCACAGTACTGCTAATCAAAGCATATATTTGTACATTTTTTGAAGGTTTAAAATATACTTTTAGTTTCCTGGCAATTACAAAAGCCTGGAAGACCCCATGGCATTAAATAGAGTCTGAGTGTGAACTGAGATTTCTCTCTGCCTCAGGTGCATGCCACTTGTCTTTAGGTAGGATGCAGTGACCTAGAGCACCAATCAGGTTAAAATGTGGTTGTTGCCATTAATAATTACAACATGGTTATACTGTCTAGATTGGGTCTACAAAGCTGTCTTCTGTGATTTTTCAGTGACATAAAAATCACTTTTTCTGTTCTATGATCTTTTTCCAGTCAGTTTCCTGGTGCTGTGTGTACAGAAGTTTGAGTTTTTTTTCTGCAGGAGAAGGAAGAGATCCTTCAAGTTCAGGATCGGCTTTGCTGAGCATGAGGTTCCTGCAGTGAAAACTCACCTTTTTTGAGCTTAGTCGTTTACTGGAGCCTCTAATGGGATTAGAAATGGAGATGGGAGACAGAAGGGAGGTCTGAGGTGACCAAGGGAGGCATGCTTTGGTACAACGAAAAATTCAAAGTATGCCAGCTCCATGACTAAGAGTGAGATGAGTGTTAAGAAAGTTTGTGAGGAACAGGTTACTTCAACGGAAATGGAAAATGGGCCTGGTTAGAGGAGATGTCAGAGAGAGAGAGATGAGGTAATTGATGATATGGGTGATACAGAGCATCGTGCATTTTGAGTTACTGAAAACAACTTCCCAAATGATTCCTGACCTCCCATCTTCTTACTCTCCCTTCTTGTTATCCCTTCTCAAGTAATGCTGCTTGCTTAGCTGCTTTCTTAGACCTCTTTCTTTCAGAATATTCCAGCATTCCCTAACTCTGTTACTGCCTTTTGAAGGAATTAGGATTGGTGTTCTAAGGGACTGGGAAAACCAAGTTTAAAGAAAAAAAAAATTATAAATTTTGATTTCTTGTTTATGGAATATTTCATTCTGGAGCATAAATGAGGCCAAAAGAAATTTTCCATGGGAGGTTAAAATCCTGCATTCAATATACCTGTACAGTCCTGGTGATTACAGCTGCTTTTCACATAGTGTTCTGAAAGGAGAATTTGTCCCTGCAATTTTGAAGCTGAGAGGTGTAGAATTAAGACTTTGCCTAATTAGTGCTACCTTTCAAAGGTCTATTTTAAGCTGTCTTCCTTCAGCCTGAATCATGTGGTAGTTTCCAAAAAATGTAATTTAATCATATCTGATTGCTTGCTGAAATCTGCAATTAACTTAGGTGTAAGGGAATTAACAGTATTTGCCAGGTGCTTCATAATTTACCAAGAGCTGCCTGTGGCACATATATGTTAAGTGTGTTGTTGGCTGTTTAAATTTATTAGCTAGAATATTTTAAGCTCATGATTGAGTAATTTTTATTGCTTCCTTCCATTTCTGTTCCTGGGATGACTTGGATATGAAATACCAT